>NC_133125.1:153377156-153686489 GCF_048418815.1 Hemitrygon akajei
AGCATTTTTAAACATGTAGTAAAAAGTGACTGCTTATTTTTTTATGACTTTGACAGAAAACTTTGCTTGAAATGTAAGACTTATTAACGTGATTTTGATCCTACCCACAACTTCTATGGATTTTTAAAATATCCAGTGATTTTCAAATTAAACACTCATTGAAAAGTATAGCTATTACATTGATATTGTTTTGTTACATTTCCTTTGAACTTCCTCTGGGTTTGTACGTTTCCTCCAGTTTGTTTCTAAGCCTTTTCTCTCCGTAATCATACAGCTCTTTATTTTGGGATACATTTTATTTCTATCTAAGTGTATCTGTTCCATGTGATTGTGATTGTTTCCAAAAGTTCTGATATTTCCTATTTTTGCTGAATTTCAGAAGAAAAGTTACTCCTGTTTTAAAAACACAAAACGCTGGCAGAACTCAGGCCTGAAACATCGTCACTACCTCCTCCCATAGATGCTGTCTGGCCTGCTGAGTTCTGCCAGCATTTTGTGTTTTTATTTTTTTCCAGCATCTGCAGATTCACTCATGTTAATGTCAGAGCATGAGTCTAATTTATATGGAGTTGGCAGCATTTGCAGATAATGTTATAAGGAGTAACTTTCCTGTAGAATTTCAGTAGGCTACAGAAAATATTGGAAACAGTTTATCAACTTATAATGCAAATACATGGAGTAGGTAATCATAAAAAAAATCTTATCCCTAACAATGAGCTGGGTTATTACAAGGAATTAAGAAATTTAGAAGCGATTGGCTACCAGGGGTGTCAAACTCATTTTAGGTCACGGGCCGGATTGAGCAAAATGCAGCTTCATGCGGGCTGGATCAGTCGGATGCGTGCGAATGCAGATTTCGTTGCCTCCGTTTTTTCAGCCTGCTCTCATGTGTCTCAGTCTCTGCTATAACTACAAAGTGTTTCACTTTACAAATTCCGTTTCTTATGAAGAAGACTGCCGAGCAAGACTGCTGAATAAACACTAAAAACCCTGAAAACCTGGTACCTGAATAAACTCAGCATTAGCCAAATCATATGCGATAGGCGCTTCGATTACTGGGGCCAGTTTTAATAGTAATTAGATATTATCTCGCGGGCCAAAGATAATTCCACCGCGGGCCGGATTTGGCCCACGGGCCTTGAGTTTGACATATATGGGCTAAACAATGTTAGAGTGAACTGTATTTCTGGTTTTGTGGTAGTATTTTTGAATATGAATGTGCATTTATGTTCTGAAATTAAATACTTTATGGAAGATGTTGGTCTATTTTGGGTTGATTCCTTCTGGCCAATCAAGTGTCTAACCACAAGGAAACCACGATATTTTATTAGTTTCCAATTCAGGCTGCTTATGAACTCGGCACTTGTTTACCTGCACTTCACTTACTCAAGCCTATGTCTCTCAGCTTACACTCTCATTTACAAAACCCAAATACTGCAAATGCTGGTAAAGCAAAATAAGGTCCAAAAATACCACAAGCTCTTTTAAATTCAGGCAGTGTATTTCACGAGGATAATAAAACAGAGTTAATGTTAAAGTTGACAAGCCTCAGATAAAATGTTATCCAACTGAAACTGTAAACTAGTTTTCTTGCTCAATTGATGCTGCCTGACCTGCTCAGCACTATAATTTTAATTAGTTGAGATTGATTTCTTTAGTCAAGGAAGTTTACATGGAGATTGACAGAGGAGTTATAGATCACCAGGAAAGCATGGGATTGCTACTGATGTTTAACTAAATAAACAATACAGTTTAACACTATAGAGAAAGATTTAACTTACTGCCGGTAGGTTTACTTCCATTGACACAACATATCTACTCAGCCCCACTGCCATGTCAGCAGTTCCAAGGTGTTCCAGGAAAACATATTAAGTGGTTTGTATATTGTAAGTATATACTCACAACTTTTGAAGGGCCTGCATGGATTTATGGTAATGCTCAGTTTGTTTCTACTTGCTAAGCTTTCAACCAATACTCCAGATGTGCCATACAGCTGGGAATCGGTATTTAAACAACTACTGAGAACATCAGTTTTATTGAGAAAAGATAGGAAAAGTTAAGAGCTGCTGTTAGTATTAGAAAGATACTTGCATGGATAGAGCATTGATTGATTGGCTGGAGACAAAGAATGGGAATAAAGGGAGCCTTTTCTGATTGGCTGCCAGTGACTAGTGGTGTTCCACAAGGGTCTGTTTTGGAACAGCTTTTTATGTTGTAGTCAATGATTTTGATGACCAAATTGATGGCTTTGTGGCCAACTTTGTGGACAGTACAGAGGTAGATGGAGGGGCAGGTGGTGCTGAGGAAGCAGAGGCTACAGAAAAACAGATTAGGAGAATGGACAATGAAGTGGCAGATGGAACAGTGTTGGGAAGTGTATGATCATGCACTTCAGTAGAAGAAATCACTATAGACTAATTTCTAAATGGAGAGAAAATTCAAAAAAATATGAAGTGAAGGAGGACTTGGGAGTCCTCAGGCAGTATTTCACAAGGATTAATTTGCAGGTTGAGACAGTTGAAAGCAAATGCAATGTTAGCAATCATTTCGAGAGGACAAGAACATAAAAGCATGGATGTAATGTTGTGGCTTTATAAGGCACTGGTGAGGCCTCACTTGGATTATTGTGAGCAGTTTTGGGCCTCTTGGTGAAGAAAGTATTTGCTGACATTGGAGACAGTTCAAAGGAAGTTCACAAAAATTATTCTGAGATTGAAAGGCTTATAATATGTGGAGAGTTTGATGACTGTGGGCCTGCACTCACTGGAATTCAGAAGAATGAGGAGAAGCTCATTCAAACCTATTGAATATTGAAAGGGCTCAATGGAGAGGGTGTTTCCTATGGGAGGAGAGTCGAAGACCAAAGGACTCATCTCAGAATAGAGAAACGTCCATTTCAAATTGAGATTAGAAGGAATATCTTCAGCCACGGTGTGGTGATTATGGAGGCCGTCTTTGGTTATACTTAAGGCAGAAGCTGATAGATTCTTTATTAGGCGAGGCATGAAGGGATACGGGAATTGGGGCTGAGAGAGAAATGGATCAGCATGATGAGATGGCGGGACAGACTCATTGGCCAAATGGCCCAATTCTGTTTCTATATCTTGAGGTCTAATAGGAAATAAAGCATAAGCACCAGCATGTACAGATTTGTCTGAATCTGCCTTAGTGGTATATAATCCCATGTAATATCTTGAGGAAGGACAGTGTTTCCATTAGGTGAGAGGTGATACTCCTTCAAGCCATTTCCACCTGTGCCATAATTGCATGTAGTTATTCTAGTGTTAAAATCTTACTTGACCCAACCTCAATGTCTGAGGGGAGTGGCTTATAGGCTTCTATTACCCTCTTGTTGGAAAATGTGCCTTTTGTAAACAGTCCTGAAAGGCCCTGTTCAATTTTTAAAGCAATGCTCCTTTGATCCAGACTTTCTCAAACATCAGATTCTTTAATCACTTCATTTCATACCACGTCATACAACAGGGCATATGCCGTAGGTGCACTTAACAAAAGTGCCACCTTGATGAACCCGCCATTGTGGTTAAATCTTCCTGCCATGCATTGCTCAGAATTAAGCAATGGGGAGATTTTTCTGGGTACAGCAACCAACCAGACACATCGGCTAAGGATCAACTGTTGGGAGTTTGCAAGCTCTGGATAGAGAGTTGCACAGTGAAAAATCATCAGTTATTTCTGAAATCTCTCAAAACTTCTACCTTTTGAGTCTAAACCCATCTGCTGTTGTTATCCAAGGATTACCTCCGATCCTTTTGCTTTCTTTCCAGATAACTCTGTTCTGTAGAAAAACCCCTGACAAGAAGCCATTAATCTAAAATATTAACCTTTGTCACTCTCCATAGATAGTTATTGAACTGTTGGCTTTTCTTTCAGATTTGCAACATTCTTAAAATTTTTCAAATGTCTTTTTAAAAAGTCTCCACAAGTAGAATTTTGCACACACAACTGCAAAGTAAAAATGCAGTAATCCAAAAGTGAGCATAACTTAGTGCCTATCAAACATAAACACATTTTTGGAGTTACTGAGCAGCTGCCAAGATAATTGTCTCATTTATGTGTTTGTGTTTGATTCTTCCCATCACTTGTTAGGCCTAAAACTTAAATTAACCTAACTACAAGATCCTTGTGGCTGGAAATTTAACAGTTTATGTAGAAACTTGTAGAATAATAAAGTCTCCCAGGAGACTCTGCTTTTTAAAGGTCAGTGGTCAAACCATTGTGGTCAGTGAGGTCTGTGACACCACCCCACCCCCTACAAACCTGAATACAACCTGGTGTGTACCTTGATTGGTTTGGTCCTGGAGGTCAGAGTACACAGTCACCTTCGTCCTGCCAGCATTTGTATCATTCCAAATTGCCACTGCCGATGACTTCTGCCACATCTTAAGAGAAAGCACCTACTCAAAGATACAAGAATTTATATATTTTTCAGTGAGCCTACTGGAGCAAACTAATTAAGAATACTTGTATTGGAGATATTCCCTGAAGCACAAGCATTCACAGATGGCACACGTGTCCTTTTAAGAGTCCTCCCTGCCAAACTCTCTCCATGTTTTAGATAAGCAGTTATATTGATCATTTGTATCTGTCAGTAGTTCATTCTTTCCTTCAAGCTGTGTGGGTCTGCAGCCAGTTCATTTTTCTTAAATATACGATTAGTGTAATGAGCAAGCATTGATGACAACTATGTTTGCAATAAGACCGACAACTGACTGATGCATACCAGATGATTAACAAAAGTTTTCCTCCTCAGGTTGCAAACAAGCCCAGGAACAAGCAGTAAAGCTCAATAGCACACTGGATCATCAGGTAAGTCTAATGATGTACAGATAGTATTGTTTCACAAGCTTGGGTGTTTGGTTCTGAACTATTTCCAAACTTTCCATTTTCCTAGCAACTGAATATATTAGACCTTAATTCCAGCTTGCTGCTTGATGTACTTCACACAGATTGATACCTATTGTAATACTTCCTCTCTAACTGTTTTAACTTTTGTGCTGAACCTGCCGTCTCTATCACAGGGATATAGAAAGTATAAATGTATGCAATTTGCTTTGTACACTTATCACCACTTTTAGAAGGCAGCGTTGGACAGTCGGAAGACCGCAGGTCTCCTCGATTCTGCCAGTAGGAAGTTTATGAAATTCTGAGATTTATGTGATTATTGGTCTGTAGTTTATATTACTTTCCTTCAGTTTTCTGTGTTTTTGTTTTTGTTCCCGATTTGTGGGTTGGGTTTCTGGATGGGTGATGTTGGGTTTTATGTGAGGGAGGGTTTGGAGATCTGGGGTTTGATGTTTTATTTGTGTGTGGCTGATATGTTAGTTTTTTTGTGTGGGAGAGAGGAGCTAGGGGGTGGTTCGTGCTGTTGGCAGTATTCTAGTTTGTGCAGGAGGAGTTTGGGGATTTGATTTTGTTGTAGTTTTTTTGTAAGGGAGGGGTTAATGATTTGGAGTTTTTGATGTTCCAGGTAGGTGTTCTTTTGGGTTTTCATATGAGGGATGGTTTGGGGGAAAGGGTTGGACTTTGTGAGTTTTGTTTCCTGTTATTTTCATGTGGAGGGGGGAGTGGCGTTGGTATCTTTTCTAGCAATGACTACCATCGTATACTGTATTTCATGGCTATCTGGAAAAGTCAAATATTGGAGTCGTATTGTATGTGCATACTTTGACAATAAAATGAATCCTTGAACCTTTTTTTAACCAGCTCAAATGAACTGTTCTCCAAAAGCGATTAGAGATAAAGCCAAAAGCAGAGTTTCAAATGTGTTGAGTTAGAGATATGTGAAATATAAATAGAAATAAAATGAGATTAAGCAAAAATGTAGCTTTGAAGAAATTACTGGAGTGGCTATTGTTTGAGTTGGGCAGTGTTCGAGTGGTTCAACTTTGTCTCAACAACTTCATTGAGAACAGCTATAGGTAAACAAAGATGCAGGGTATAAATAAGTCTGTGGCAATTTTTTTCCTGTTACTACCTAACTAATGCACTTTAAATGTCCATATTTAATAGTATGTTGCTTGTGTGAGATGTGGGTACTTTGGCAGTCCTCTATCCTCCCTGATAACTACATCAGTATAGAAGTGCACTAAGCTGCACCTCCTTAGAGACTGTTTTAAGGAACTGGAGCTGCAGTTCAATTGTTTTTGGCTCAGTCAGGAGAATGAGGAGGTGATATATAGGAGCTAGAGTGAGGAGTTGTGCTACATTGGTACTAATGGCACAGGTATGAAAATTGATTGAGAAGCTGAAAAGTAGGATCATCAGGGTAGGAATCTATGGATTTCTGCTTGTGCCTTGTGCCAGTGAAGGTAAGGATAGGATGATGTATCTGAGGAATTTGTGGGTGGGGTATTGGAGCAGGGGACAGGATTTCAGATTTCTGAATAATTGGGATCTCCGCTGAGGAAGGTATGACCGGCACATAAAGAACGAGTTACTCCTGAACCTGAAGCTGACCAATATCCTCATGGGCAAGTTTGCTGGAGTCATTGGGGAGGATTTAAACAAATTTGGCAAGTGTACGGGAACTGGAGTGATAGGACTGAAAGTGGGGCAGTTGGTATACAAGTTGATGCAGTGTGTAGCGGGACTGAGGAAGGATAGTAGGGCAAAACTACAGTCAGTAGGCTGAGATTGTGTAACATAGTGGGATAAAATCAAGAAGGTCAATGGCTATAGGGCTGAAGGTATTATTTCTGAATGCATACAATATATGGAATTAAGTAGATGATGCTGTAGTGCAATTAGAGATTAGCAGGTACCTCGTTATGTGCATGACTGAATCGTGGCTGAAAGAATACTATAATTCTGAACTAAACATTGAAGGATACACTTTGTATCAAAAGGAAAGTCAGGTAAGCAGTTAGGCAGAGGGGGTAGGGCGGCTTTGTTGCAAAAAAACTGAAATCAAATCTTTAGTGAGATGTGAGATAAGATCAAGGATCTAGAATCCTCGTGGGTAGAGTTAAGAAGCTGCAAGGGTAAAAAGACGCTGATGGCCTCCAAATAGCAGCCAGGATGTGGGATACAAATTACAATGGGAGATGGAAAAGGCATGTGAAAAGGGAAATGTTACAATAGTTATGGAGGGCTTCCATATGCAGGTAGATTGGATTCCATGAGTGAATTTGTAGAATACCTGAGTTGGCTTTTTGCAGCAACTTGTGGTTGAACCCATCAGAGGAAGGGCAATTCTAGATTCCGGAGCTTAAGGCAAAGGAACTCTTAGGAAACAGTGATTATAATATGATTCAATTCACCTTGCAGCTTGAGGGGGAGACAATGTATCAGTATTACAGTGGGGTAAAGGGAGTTACAGAGGCATTAGTGAGGTGCTGGTCAAAGCTGATTGGAAGGGGACATAGACCATAAAATCAAAAGAGATATGGGCAGAATTGGACCATTCAGTCCAATGAGTCTGCTACGTCATTTCATCATGGCTTATTTATTCTCCTTCAACCAAATTCTCCTGTCTTCTGGTAACTGTTCACAGCATGACTAATCAAGACTCTATCAACCTCTGCCTTAAATACACACAATGACCTGACTCCACAGCCACCTGTGGCAATGAATTCCATAGATTCACCACGTTCCTATTCCTTGTTTCTGTTCCAAATTGATATCCCTCTATTCTGATGTTGAGCCTTCTGGTCTTAGACTGTCCCATGCATGGAACAATCTTTGCCATGTTCATGCTAGGCCTTCAGTTATTTGAGAGGTTCCAATGAGATTTCCCCTCCTCCCACTAATTCTTCAAAATCACCATGAGTACAGGCCAAAACCCATCACATGCTCCTCATATGATCCCTGTGTACGACACTAGCAATTCAGAATGTGCAGGATAGGTACATCCCAAAGATGAAGTATTCTACAGGGAGGATGATGCAACCTTGGCTGACAAGAGAAGTCAAAGACAGTACAAAAGCAAAAGTGAGGGCATATAGTGAAGCAAAACTTAGTGGGAAGTTTTGAAAAGCAAACAGAAGGCAATTTAAAAAGCCATTAGAAGAGAGGTGATGAAAAATGAAGCTAGCTAATAATATAAAAGAGGATAGCAAAATAATTTTTCAGATATACAAAGAGTAAAAGAGAAAAAAAGTGGATATTAGACAACTTGAAAATGAAGCTGCAGAGGCAGTGATTTGAGACAAAAAATAGTGGATTAATAGTAAGTATTTTGTGTCACTCTTCACTATGGCAGATACCAACAGTATGCCAGGAACTTGAGAGTGTCATGGGGTAGATTTGAGTGCAGTTGCTAAAACTAAGGAGAAAGTTGTTAGGAAGTTGGAAAGTCAGAAGGTAGATAAATCACCCTGACCAGAATGACTTCACCCCAGGGTTTGAAAGTGGTAGCTGAAGAGAGTGTCGGACCTGGTCTGTAATGATTCCAGAAGACTGGAGAAATGCTAATGCCACTTCACACTTTAAGAAGGGAGGAAGGGAGAAGAAATGAAATTTTTGGCCAGTTAGCCTGCCTACAGTGGTTGGGAGATATTGGAGTCCATTACTGAGGATGAAGTTCTGTGTTATTTGAAGGCACATGGTAAAATAGGCCAAAGTCAGCATGGTTTCCGTAAAGGGAAAACATTGCCTGAATTCTGATGGAATTCTTTGAGGAAATGGCAAGCAAGATAGACAAAGGAGAGGCAGTGAATGTTGCTTACTTGGATTTTCAGAAGGTCTTTAAGGTGCCGCACATGAGGCAGCTTAACAAGATACTACATGATATTACAGGAATGATACTAGCATGAATAGAAGATTGACTGATAGGTGGTTGGCAATATGTGGGATAAAGTGGAACTTCTCTGATTGGCTTCTGGTGACTCATGGTGATCTGCAGAGACTGGTGTTGGAACCACTTCTTTTCAGATTATATGAATGATTTGTATGATGGAATTGGTGGAGTGTAGCAGAATGGGGATGGGGTGTGATCTCATTGAAACCTATTGAATATTGGAAGGTTTGGATAGAATGGATGTGGGGCAGATGTTTCCTATAGTTGCTGAGCCTAGGATTAGGGGGAAATAGCCTCAGCCTAGAGAGACATCTATTTAGACTGATCTGAGGCCAGTTTTCTTCAGCCAGATGGTCATGATTTTGTGGGATTTATTGCCATGGAGGCCAAGTTATTCATTATATTTGAAGTGGATAGTTTGATTTTTAGTTAAGATATCAAAGGTAACAGGGAGAAGGTGGGAGAATGAGGTTGGGAGGGATAATAAATCAGCCACGGTGGGATGGCAGAGAATACTCAATGGGCCAAATGGCCTAGTTCTGCTCCTATGTCTTATGGTATTGTCTAAATGAGCATGTTTGCAGGTGACACTAAAGACCATTTTAGCAAGACTAATTATTTTCGAACATGAGGCAATGCTGAGGCAGAATAGCTTGAGGATAAAAGTATGACAAACAAAATTGAAGAAGGTAATGCGGTGATTGTGGTGTATTTGGAAATCAGTAAGTATTTGACTAAGAGTTCCCATGTAAGCACAGTATGAATGTCATGAGGCATGAAATGCAAGGAAACCTGGATCTGTGGGTTTGGAATTTGTTTGCCTACAGATGGCAGAGGGGGGTAGTAGATTAAACGTATTCTGCCTTGAAGTCCATGATGACGTGTGTTCTACAAGGATCTGTTCTGGGGCCCTGATCTTTGTGAATTTTAGAAATGACTTGGTTGAAGAAGAAGGATGAGCCAGTGATTTTGCATATGACACCAGGGTTGCAGAGTGGCGGATAATGCAGAACGCTCTCAGAGGACATTGTCAGGATGCAGAACTGGGCTGAGAAGTGGAAGGTGCAATTCAATCTAGAAATGTGACAAGTGATAAATTTTGGAAGGTTGTACTTGATTGCAGAATACAAGGACAATAGCAGGTTCTTAGCACTGTGGAGGAACAGAGGGATCTTGCAGTCCAAACCCATAGATTTCTCAAAGTTGCTGCACAAGTTGATAGGATGGTTAAGAAGTTGTGTGGTATACTAGTAATTATTGTTCAGATGATTGATTTCAAGAGACACGAGGAAATGTTGCAGCTCTATCAATGTCTGATCAGACCAAACTTGGAGTATTGTGTTGAGTTCCGTTCACCACATTGTAGGAAGGATGTGAAGGCTTTAGAGAGAATGTGGAGGAGATTTGCCAGGATGCGGCCTGGGGTAGAGACATGTCTTTTGAATAAGTTTGAGTGAGATCAGGCTTTCTAATTGGAGTAAAGGAGGATGAGAGATGACTTGATAGAGGTGCATAGTATGATAAAGGGCATAAATAGAGTGGACAGCCAGTGCCCCATTCCCAGAATGCTAATGGCTATTACAAGTATGAATGGAAGTATAGGGGGATATCAGAGTCAGTTTCTTTCTAGACAGAGTGGTAAGTACTGCCAGACATTATTGTAGATGCAGATACGTTAGAGACATATAAGGACACTTTCAGATAAGCATGTGGGTGAAAGAAGAATGACTATGTGGGAGGGAAGAGTGAGACTGATCTTGAAGTAAGTAATAATGTCAGCACAAAACTGTGGGCTGAGGGGCCTATACTGTGCTCTTTTGTTCTATGTTCTGTTCTCCTGTGACTAAAAGCACTATCTGTGGTTAGGATTTGACCTGAAACAGTTGACCCAGGAAATATACTGCACTTGTATTCAAGTAAATGCTGGTGTTCATTACAGATATTTTAAACAAATAGTTTTAAAATTATGATTGAAGGAATGAAAAAATACATGTCTAATCTGTGTTAATGCAAAGGAAACTGACCAAAAATATATGTGAACATCTTAAGCAATTGTGGTTCTCACATGCATTGCAGGCATAAATAACTTGAAATCATCAGTTGTATAATAAATCATTACTGACACTTTTTTAAAACTGTAATAAAATAGGGCAGTTTACTGTGATTTCCTGTTCTGCACAGATTACTGAATGATTTGCATCACTTTTTTTTATTAGCCTCGGTAGAGTAGGTTGAAATAACATTTTGGCATAAGGTTTCCCAGTCAAGTTGTTAAGAATCATGAGTTTCTGGACTTTGGCATCAATGCAAATTATTTCCACTGTAAGTGCGTATTTTGTAAATGAATGTTCATGTACTTGTGAGTAAGGTCTACTTAAATAATTTTCCCCTTGGCTAAATTATCATTTATTACTATTTCAGGAGAGAAACAGATGATTACAAATGGTAAGATTGCCAAATGAAGAGGGTTTGGGTTGACAAGGTCTTCTGTTGCACAGAAACATACAAAGGTCTGAGAGGGTTAACAGGACAGATTTAGGGTGACGTTACCGTTGTGTAGTTTTACAATAGTATATGAACAAGAAAGGAGAAGGGGCTACACTTTAGATATTGACAGGATTGAAAACAGAAGATGGCTGCAGTAGAATGGAAACAATAGCGCGGACTGGTGAGGTTGCAGGGTTTTGTACTCAATATCATATTTATATCCTTAGACAAACAGAACGCTTTCATCGAAAGAGACATGCATTTCATCAGTAATTGATGCTACATTGACAGCTGATTGATCAGTTGGAAATGTGCTCTTGGAGGTTAACCAAACTTGTATAGGCTGGTGAAGAATAGTACTGCAGGAGATAAATGGGCACACGCTAAAATTTTGATGGCATGCAGGGCTACACATATAATAAAACGATATATAATGACTTTCTTTACTGCAAAGCGAAGCAGTAAAATTGTATTTTTTTTCCAACCTGTGAGCAATAAGTTATTTTCAAGGAATTGTCACACTCCTGCTTGGTGCCAGCTAGACAGTTGCGAGAACATGTGTCATTATATAATGCATTTTGAAATCCTTGCAGGTGTGGAGTACACATCAGTATTTGCTGGTAAATCGTTCCAATAACAATACTACTTAGAAATGATATTTCTCATTTATCTTTTAAAGATTAATATTAATAATTTTGAACAGGTTTTCTAAAATATTTCATTTATTTTATTCTGTCTGTTATACTTATATGAATAGCTAAAGAGTAATGCATGTAAATAAGCAACAGGACTCGTCTTTTTTTCCTTAAAAGGTTGGCATTGAAGATTTGCTGAAACATGTAGTTTTCACACCTGAGAAACAATGACATTTCTGTATCATAAGTGGTAAGATGGGATGAAACACATTAAAAAAAAAATATTTCGGGGTTAAATTAGCTTGAGAAAATTTCAAATCAATCTGAGGAAATCTGCACTTAGAGAAGTATGATCATAAGGAGAATATTTCCCTTTAAGTTATTAACAACACATCTAACTCTATCAGCATTATGCTCATCAATGAGACACAATAGGCTTCTGTATATACAACAATATGTTGCTGCTCATCTGGTATTGTTTGAATATTTGTTACAAATATGTTCTAATCTGTGCCATTAGAAATGATGCTTAGTTTGGAATGTTCTTTCTTAACAAAGTATAATATGGATAATAAAATGATTCAAATTATTTTTAAAATAATTGGATCAAATTTATTGTCATATAATTAAGGTGCATTGTAATTCTTTACACACATGAAACTGCAATTGTGAAGAACATAATACTTGTATTTTTTCAATATACTGGGCACAGGGAATGGTTTATTATGCAAACAATCTGATTGTTACAAATTGTTAATAGCTAACTCAGTCATGTATTAGATGTTTAATTCTTTGGTGGTCAAGTAACCACATGCTACAGATGTTGCTGCATTCAGCAGGCAGTAGATCTTATCTTTATTTCCAGTTTCCGCTTGGAGCTCATCTGAGCCGTGTAAAACTCAACTGATGTCAGCCCACAAAGTAACTGAGAAAATAGCAAGTGAGAATGTATCAGATATACTGGCTATAGGGGAACTTCAAACGTTTTCATGTAGACTAGTGTACTAATGACGTAAAATGCAAGGTGGAAAGTAAATTGCAAAAGGTGAAAAAGATAACTTTTGCATTGAATATGTTTGCAGTGTCTAGTACTGGTTAGTGGTATGCCACAGGGGTATGTTTCACTGAACTTTTCTGTGTATGTATCAGTTCTCCAGGTCTGTTGTATTGTGCTCTTTAATTAGAAGTGATCTGATCTGTCTGGACTAGAATAAAACAATTAGATAATACAACAATAATTATGCTATTTTGGTGCTATGGTAGTGTAGTGGTTAGTGAGATACTATTACATCAAGAGGTATTGGAGATTCTGAAACTGTCTATAAGAAGTATGTATGTCCTTCCTGTGAGCATACGAGTTTCCCCAGCTGCTCCAGTTTCCTTCCATGTTCCAAAGGTGTACCAGTTAGTAGGTTAACTGGTCATTGTAAAATTCATCCTATGATTAGGCTAGGGTGGGTGGGTTGCTGGATGGTGCAGCTCGTCAAGCCGGAACACCCTGTTCCATGCTATGTTTTTAATTAAAATAAATTAAAGAATATGTACAATGTCCTGTGTATGTTACTAAAAAGGGCTTCTTTGGTTTGTTACGAGTAGGAATGCTTCTTTGTCTGTTAAAGGTTTCTCTTGCCGTTGTTTCACTTTAGAATGGCTGATATGGTAATTGTATTCACTTGTTAATCAATGGGGAATGTTATTGTGTTTTGTGAGGCTGGGACCTTGGGGGAGGGGTTGCGCGGGCTTTGGGAGTCCGGAGGGAGACGCTGAGGAAGGAGGACGTGCGCTCGGGAGACCACCGGGGAGTCCGAAGTGGGATTGTAACTTGTAACTCATTGTTAATTGTTAATTGTTAATTGTAACTCATCCTATGATTAGGCTAGAGTGGGTGGGTTGCTGGATGGTGAAGCTCGTTGAGCCGGAATTCCCTGTTCCACGCTATGTTTCGAATTAAAATAAATTTTAAAAATTAATAAAATTGAGTGTGGCTTGTCTATTCAAAGAGGGGTAGAGAATTCAAATACTGAGTTGTATGTGAAGACAAGAAAGGGAATCCACACAGATCTTTCAGGGTGATTGAAAAATGTAGAGATTGAAATAACTAAGGGAAAGCAGGTTCTAATAATGATGTTTCTTGGTGCAGGAGATGGGATGCATAAAAAGAATGTAATTTAAAGTGATGGGTTTGAAGAAGTATCCCCTGTTCAGGATGAAACATATCTCGCATCAATAAGGGAGAGATTTATAAATGTTATGGTCTTTAAATCCTCCTGTTTGTTCACCACTGATAATAGTTCAACTGGCCTGCTCATTACAAGTTGTTCTTGCCTTTCAAGCCTCCTTGATGGAATGTTGGTGCACTGGAGGGTTTTAAGTTCTATAAGTCTCCTAAAAAAGGGAAGATTGATCAAATTTGCCATTACCAAGTCAGTTACACTTTTATCAGAGGTGAATAATTAGTTAAAAACAATAAAATGCGTCAAAATTAATTGAAATTAATAATGTATAGGCCGGCAGCTAAAATACAGTGCAGATTTATTAATAGAAACTTATAGTTTACTATCTTGTTTGAGGTCTTTGAAGGTGTGTAAGTATTATTGGGGGCCATGTAGTTGATGATTCTGTATAATTTCAAAAGAAATTGTCATAATTGACTGAAGAGATACAGTAGTGGTGAGCAATGATTTTTCAGATTGCAGAGAACTACACAATAATACTCCCCAGACTTCTGTTCTTTGTGATCTGCATTGATTATCAGATCATAATGGGTATGAGTTATGGGTAACCCTAGTAATTTCTAAGGTAGGGACATGTTCAGCACAACTTTGTGGGCTGGAGGGCCTGTAGCGTGGGCTTTCTATGTTTCTATGTAATTGGAGTTTTGAAAAGCCACAAAGCTTGCAATTCAACAATGTGGATAGTAGATGGAATGGAGATGAAGAGGAATTTATTTAGCCAATGGTGGTGAATCTGCGGAATTCATTGCCGCAGGTGGCTGTGGAGGCCAAATCTTTTGGTATATTCTGAGGTTTGGAATCAATTTTCAAAGAAAATTGGGTATGTGGTTGGAAATATAGAGCCATTGCATGGATATTGAGTGGATTTAATAAAGATCTACCAATGAACCAGCATCAACAAAGCAATCAAATGGCTCTCAGTGGTTAATTATGAGATATTGTCATTGATGATGGGACTCCCTGCATCTTCTGCTCAGTCAGGAAGTAACCAATAGAGTATCTTTGTTTAAAAAAGGGAAGAGAAGATACATTTATTAACAATAGACTATTTAGTCTTGTATATTCCATGCAAATAGAGTTCAAACCATAATTTAAAAGTGTAACATTAAACATTGAAAGCAACACACGCAGCCACAAATGGATAGATCAGTACCAAATTAATAATTTAAAAAGTGACTTAATGCAGACATAAATGAAATGGATCACCTGTATTTTTAAAAGATAGTCCATAAAATGTTTCGTCAGAGTTTGTTTCAAGTGTTCAGATGCATAATAGTAGAAGTGATACCAGAGCACTATCTGCAGGACAGTTGGAGTGGAGAAGATTGGAAGTATAATACTCCAGACACAATGTTGAGATCTATCTTGTTGCTGAGAAAAATAATTAGTGGTTGACAGACAAAAGATTCCCACAGCTCATCTAATGAAATACAAATGGGACTTTTTGGCAAGCATATAGTGTCAACTGTGAAAATGTAGCTTTGTGGTCAGAAGTTCATCTGCAATAAAACACCTCTGCAAAATTGCCTGATGCTGCTCCCACCTTAGTTCAACTGTTGAAACACTTATGTGTGCTTCTAACTGCTAGGCTAGACCACTTTAAAGGTTTTTGTTGCCTCTCACATTTTATCAAAGTGAAGAACATATTGGTATTTTCCTCTCAATCATTTGTACCCACATAGCTTCCATAACCAGCTAAAGACCTTAACTATATCATGCCTTCAATGTCATAAACTGCTGAGGAAAATCAGAAAACAAAATTTGATATTTGTCCACATAAAATATGTGATTCAAAGATGTGGTTAAAGAGAGCTTTTTTTAAAGAAGAGTCTTGTGCAGGCCAGGAGCATTTGGGCAGAGCCATGACTGCTATTGGAGTAATCCAATTAGAGTTTATTGTCACATGCACAAGTAATTGTACGCACAGGTGCAATGAGAAACTTCCTTGCAAAAGCATTACATACAGAACACTCACTTATTTTTATGTGCAAAGTGATCATGGTGCTGACAAACTGTAATGATTATGGTTGTGCGGGTTGGTTCAAGAACTGCTTGGCTAAAGGAAACTAGCTGTTCTTGAACCTGGTGGTGTGGAACCTCAGACATTAATGCCTCCTGCCCTATGGTAGCTATGAAAAGGTTAGCTGCACAATTTGAACAACACTCCATTATGCCCCCTCATATCTACTTCCTTGACTTTTCTTCACAATCATAGAAGAGACAATAATATTGTACCAACTCAACATCTCTTGTTGGTAAAGTCTGTCAAGAGTAGGTGGCTATCAGAGCTGGCCAACTTGTGCAATAGGTTTGAATAGGAACTTCCAGAGGAGAAAGTAACACATTAATGGGTAATGAGGCAAGCTTCCCCAGACACTTGAAAATGCTGTGTGCAGATAACGCTGCTGGATCTCATTTGATTGCACCGTTTCTCAGCCTCACTCATTACTACAGGTGCTTTGTCTGTACGCAGGCACCTCTATGTAAGGGGATCCTGTTTCCAAAAAAAAAAAAACACTTTTAATGTGTTCTGGCATCAGTAGCAAAGGGTAGCTGACCATGAAACAGCTGGAAGTAGTAATTTATCTCACACACAAATCTCTAAATTGTGCCAAATCACTGTCTGCAAAATGTCAATGGTTTGTGTATGATATCAATTAACAGTTTCCTTCACAGTTTAGCACAATATCTAAAGGTGATTGGTGCCCATTTATGGATTAATACTTGAATATGGTTCAAGATATGTAGAATCAAATATTTAACACAGTCATCACAACAGAGAAGACACAAAGACTCTGCTTTAGATAAGAAAGCCATGATTAAAGGAACTTGTAATACTCCATGTAAAATTCAAGGAACGTTAAATTTCTGCATCTGAAGAACTGTTCCTGCAGATGAAGTATCAATATTGAATGAAAATGTGCAACCAGGTATTTTCTTGGGAAATGGAGATTTTAAGGTGCAGTAGTGCCAGCCCATCATGGGTCATTAACCTCGGCTTCTATCCCTGCAACTGGGACCAAGTGGCCCTTTTAAAGTGATCCAAAAGGCAGTAACAGCGGAAAGATGTTGAGTGCTACAGGGTGCAAGTGTAATCACTGAAGTCATGAGACTGACTTGGTGGAAATGAGGATTCAGAAGGCTTGAACATTGCTAAAGGATCATCTAACAGATGCCAGTATTCTCCAGATTTCTGTACAGAGGCAGGGAAGTGAGCCACATTTAATAACTTGTTGCTCCAGAGGAGAAATCTTCTGAGGCGCACAAAGTTCAGCCAGCACCTGCATCTGAGGCAGAACATTCCATTGTACCTGCCCCCATGGAACACCAGGTCTGATATCTGCATCTTATGACAAAAGATTGGAGTTCAGGGCACATTTCACATGGAGAACCATTTAGGACCAAAGGGGTCCAATCAGGCAGGAGAAGAAAGGAAACTCCTTTCTTCATTTCATCAAATTTGAATGAGATCAGCTACGTGTCAATGGGGCAGGATAAGCCCAAAGAGGAGGAGGTATTTCGAAGAAGATTATTTGTAGCCATTCTAATAGCCTTGGCCCAGTGAGAGGAGCAGATGTGGGAGGGATTCCATGCACAAAGTCTCTCGGTTGCCTGAGAACCTCATGTTTACTTTGAAAGAAATTTATTCTTCTGAGCTGGGCAATGGGACTACTGAGAAAACATAATGGTGGAGGAAAGAATTTGCAGCCATTGTCCTTGTCTCCAGAGCTTTGCTAATCCTGAACCAGCAGCAGGGAGTTTTCAAGAGCGAGTTGGACATCTGTACTATAGTGAGGGTATATTTCCAGACTTGCTTGTGTTAGTTTGTAAGATCATAAGATATAGCAGCAGAATCGGGCCACTCAGTCCAAAATGTTTGCCCCCCTATTTCAGAATGTTTGATTCATTTCCCTCTCAACCCTATTCTCTTGACTTCCCCCATAACCTTTTATGCCCTGACTGATCAACAATGTATCAACCGCCACCTTAAATGCACCCAGTGACCTTCCCTCCACAGCTGCCTGTGGCAAAGGACACCAGAGATTCACCAAACACTGGCTAAATAAATTCCTTCTCATCTCTGTTTTAAATATCATTCTTCTATTTTGAGCAATTCCCTCTGGTCCTAGACTCTCACCCTCTCCCCCTACCAAAGGAAACATCCTCTTCACATCCACTCTATCTAGACCTTTCAGCATTCAATAGGGTTCAATGAAATCACTTCTCATTCTTCTGAATTCATTTGCGAACAACCCAAAGCCTTCAATCACTGCTTGTATGATAATCATTTCCTTCCTGACCTCATTCTTGTGAATCTCTAAATTTCTTATTTCAGCACATCCTTTCTTAAAAAAGGGGCCCAAAACTGTTCACAATACTCATCACGTTATACAGCCTCAGCATAACATTATTGCTTTTATATTCTAATCATTTTGAAATGAATAATAACATTGCATTCATCTTCCCTTCTGGAGACCATGACAACAGTCCTGCAATCTGTTCAGAACTACTCATCTACATTATTGCCTGACTAGTACCATGAAGCTGGAGTTGGCAGTCTTGAATATCAAAATGCCTCCTGCAGCCAGTAAGTCATTATTCTCACCCATGAACTGAAAACGTTTCTTCCTCATGTAATGCATAAACTAGCTGACACATTGAGTTTATTGTAGACCTTGGTATCTCAAAGCAAAGAACAGCGTCATTTCTCCAACAGCTGGGTTGCAGATGCTGGTGAAGCAGTGTGTTGTGGTAGAGTTATGGATATACATGAAACCAGAAGAAAAACCAAGAATTAGTGTCAGAAATGGTTAATCATGACAGTAAGGTTTCTTTCCATTTAAATATTTTACATTACTTTAAGGTCATTGTCTCTCCATGTGGAAAGCTAATCCTGAGTAACGTCACTTAATATAACTTAATGCTTCTTTATTTCTCAGTTCCAGACCAGCAACTCAACTGGAGCATCCGAGTAAGTACTTTGGCTATTATAGGGCTTCCCACAGCATGCAACTACCCTGCTCACACCATCTCTAAGACAGAAATCCTGAATGTGACAGAATAGCCTAAATTCCTCTAATTTAACAGCTATCAAGAAATTAACACTATTGTGGTCTAAATGGCCCATCCACCTCCCTAAATATTAATTTCATAAAAAACATTCAAAAAATGTAATAGAGAGTTCCTGGGAATTCTTGGGAATTATAGACCAGTTTGTCTTACGTTAGTGCCGGATAAACTTCTGGAGAGAATTCAAGGTGATGAGATCCATGAGCTTTTGGAGAATCATTGTCTTATTAGGGAAAGTCAGCATAGCTTTGTGAGGGGCAGATTATGTTGTAGAAGCCTAATTGAGAAAGTGGCAAGCTGGTGAAATTAGGTTGGGGGGTGTCCAGTGTTTGTGGATTTTGGGAAGGTGTTTGACAAGTTTCCCTGTGGTAGGCAAATTCAGAAGATCATGAGGCATGGCTGTGAGGATTTGGAATTGGCATGCCCACGGAAAGCAGGAGGAGGTAGTAGATAGTGCATTCTACCCACAGGTCAGTGATGAGTGGTGTGCCACAGGGATCTGTTTTAGGAACCTGGCCATAGTGATATTTATAAATGACTTGGACAAGGAGGTGAAAGTGTGGTTTAGTAAATTTGTAGTTGACAGCAAAGTTGAACATGTTGTCAATAGTGTAGAAGGTTGTTGTAAATTAAAACAGGATACAGACAAGGTGCAGAACAGGGTGGAGAACTGCAGACTGACTTCCATTTGGGAAAAGTGTAATGAGATACCCTTTGGAAGGTCGAACTTGAAGGTGGAGTAAAAGAATAGCAGGATTCTTAGCAGTGTGGAGGAACATAAGGATCTAGGGGTCCAAGTCCATAGATCACTCAAAGTTGCCATACAAATTGATAGGGTTAAGACGCTGTATGGTGTGTTGGTTTTCATTAGTCCTGGGATTAAATTCAAGAGCCAAGAGGCAGTGATGCAGCTCTGTAAAACTCAGCTTGGACCACTTGTAGTATTATGGTTAGTTCTGGTTGTGTTTTTGGCAGGATGTTGAAACTTTGGAGAGGTTGCAGAGAAGATTTACCAGGATGCTGTCTGTCCTGTGAGGATAGGCTGAGTGAACTAGCACTTTGCTCTTGGAATGAAGGAGAATGAGAGGTGATTTGATAGATGTATGTAAGATTATGAGAGGCATAGACAAGAGAGCCAACACCCACGGTTGCAATGGTTCATAGTAGAGGACTTGCATCTCAGGTTGATGGAGGAAATCCATGGAGAGCTACCAGAGGTAGTTTCTCATTTTATTTTTCATTTTCAATTTTTTTATGGATTTTTAAAAACAAAAATGAATAGATACAAATCAGAGAAGTTATATCAAATACATAATGCAATAAACGTACAAACAACGAAAGGGATATATACTGTCAGAGTTATATAATTGAAATATTAGGCTAGTGTGTATAACCAAAGAAACACAACTCCTCTTGGCAATTCATACAAAAAAAAAAGACTGGAATTTTTTTTATAATAAAGGGGAGAAAAAACCAGTAAACTAACCTAAAATAAAAAAAAAGAGACTGGGCAGTCCATTTGAGGATAAAATTATAAAAGAGAAAAGAAAACATCCTTCTGGTCAGTTCTGAACCTTCGTGGAGAAAGAGGGAAAAAAAGAAAGAACAAAAATTTTTACCAAAAAAAAATAAGGAAAGAGAAAGAAAAAAATTAGATCATATGAAAACATTGAATAAAAGGTCACCAGGTTTGCTCAAAATTAAAAGGTGTGTCAAATGTCCAACTTCTAATTTTCTCCAAACTTAAACAGGACATAATGGAGGAGAGCCAAAGAAAAACAGTAGGTGGATTAGAATCGTTTCAGTATAACAAGATAGCTCTCCTAGCCAATAAAGTTGAAAACGTTATCACATGTTGAGCAGAAGCAGGAACACTTCCTGTTTCCTTTGGAATAATCCCAAAAATTGCCATAAGTGAATTAGGTTGTAAGTCCAAACCTATAACTTTTGTTAACATTCTAAAAACATCCCTTCAAAAATTATTTAACTTTGCACAGGACCAAAACATATGAGTTAAAGTAGCCACCGCAGCGTTGCATCTGTCACAGGTGGGGCTTATATTAGAAAAAAAATGCGCTAGTTTATCTTTTGACATATGCGCCCTGTGTACTATCTTAAACTGAATTATGGAGTGACGTGCGCAGATAGATGAATTGTTAACTAAATAATAAATTTTACTCCATTGATCATCTGAAAGTGAATGCTGAAGTTCCATTTCCCAGGCATGTTTAACCTTATCATTAGGCATTATACATGCATTCATTAACTGTTTATATATAATGGCTATCAATTGTTTTTGAAATGGTTTAAGCTGAAAAATAGCATGTATCATATTTGGTAAATGAACAAATGGATAATTCAGTTAAAATCACATAAAAAATTCCTAACTTGTAAGTATTTAAAAAAATATGTGCATTAGATATATCATATTTATCCACTAGTTGTGAAAACGACATTAAACAGTCCTCTAAAAATAAATCTAAAAAAGTTTTTATTCCCTTAGTTTTCCATATTAAAAAAGCCTTATCCAGAGTTGATGGTTTAAAGAAAAAGTTAAAATGGATATTACTAGAGAGTACAAAGTTATTTAAATCAAAAAAATCTACAAACTGAAAACAAATTTTTAAATAAGCTGCTCGCCAAATTTTTAAAGTATGATTCACAATAGGACTAAGACCTTGTCTACCTATCCTGGAGATCAAAAAAGAAAGAGGAGCTCCCTATAAAGAAGCTAAAGAAAACCCCCTTACCGAATTCTCCTCTAAATATAACTATGAAGGACAGTCCTGGTTATCTGTACCGTGAATCCAAAAGGTGATATAATGAATATTAATTGCCCAATAATAAAATCTAAAATTTGGTAATGCCAGTCCTTCACCTTTTTTTGATTTTTGCAATAAAGATTTATTCACTCTGGAGCTTTTATTATTCCAAATGTATGACAGGATCATGGAATCTATTCTATCAAAAACATTTTCGGAACAAAGGATGAAACTGCTTGAAATGTATATAAAAATTTCGGTAAAATGACCATTTTTATAGCATTTATTTGACCAATTAATGACATTGACATAGGCGAGCATTTGGAAAACGTTTGTTGTATATATTCAATTAGAGGAAAGAAATTAAACTTATATAGGTCTTTAAGATTTTTAGTAATTTTAATACGAAGGTAAATAAAATATTTTTAGCAATATTAAAAGGTATTTGATCATAATAATCAGAGTAATTATTAATAGGAAATAATTCACTTTTATGTAAGTTTAGTTTATATCCAGAGAAAATACTAAATTCAGTAAATATAGATAACATACAGGGAATAGATTTCCTAGGGTCTGAAATGTAAACTAATAAATCATCCGCATGTAATGAAACCTTATGTAGTTTATTCCCTCTCTTAATACCCTGAACAGAATTAGAATCCCTAAGAGCAATAGCAAGTGGTTCTAAAACCAAATTAAATAATAAAGGACATTTAAGAGACTCTTAGATATGCACAGGGCTGTAAGAAAAATGGAGGGTAATGAGCTGTGTATGAGTGAAATGTTAGAATGTTTGTGGAGTATGCTTATATAGGTTGGCACAACATCATCGGCTGATAGGTCTGTACTGTACTGTTGCACACACAGTTTCCACTTCATTAGGTACTTCCTGTAGCTAATAAAGTAGCCTCTGAGTGCATGTCTGTAGTTATCTGCCACTGTAGCCCATGCACTTCAAGTTTCGACATGTTCTGCATTTCAAGATGCTCTTCTGCATACCACTGTTATAATGTGTGATTATTTGAGTTACTGTCACCTTTCCATCAGATTGAACCAGTCTGGGCATTGTCCTCTGTCCGCTCTCATTAACAAGTTGTTTTTACCCACAGAACTGCCGCTCACTGGATGTTTTTGCTTTTCACCCCATTCTCTGTAAGCTCTAGAGATTGCCATGTGTATAAATGCCAAGATATTAGCCGTTTCTGAAATACTCCAACACCCCATCTGGCACCAACAATGATTTCATGGTCAAGGTCACTTTGATTACATTTCTTCCCCATTCTGATGTTTGGTCTGAAAACCAACTGAATCTCTTGACCACGTCTGTTTGTTTCTACACGTTGAGTTGTTGCCACAAGTTTATCTGATCAGATATTTGCTTTAATGAGCAAGTATGCTGATTTGTCTAATAAAGTGGCCACTGAGTGTATGTTCTACTTCCTTTATTCTAAACCACAAGGAAAATACAACATACAAAAATGATGGATCCACTTCTTTCCAGATACCTTGCTATTTCTTCTTTAATGATATTTTCAAGCATTTTCTGAACTATAGATATTAAGCTAACTAGCCTATAGTTACCTGCCTTTTGCCTACATCCTTTGTTTTAACAGTGGTGTGACATTCACTTTCTTCCAATCTGTCAGGACCTGCCTAGCACCGACCCCAGTGGCACACCACTTAGCACTAATTGCCAAGCAGAGAAACACCCATGTATCCAAACTCTCTGCTCTTTATTGGTTAACCGAACCTCTATCGATATTAATACATCACCCGCAACTCTATGCATCCTTATCTTATGGATAAGTCACCTTATCGAGCGCCTTCTGGAAATCCAAGAAAATAATGTCCATCTGTACCCCTCTGTCCACTGCATTCATTATATCCTCAAAGATCTCCAGTAAGTTTGTCAAACGGGACCTGCCTTTGCTGAATCCATGCTGTGTCTGCATGATAGATCCATTTCATTCCAGGTACCTTGCTATTTCTTCTTTAATGATATCTACAAGCATTTTCCCAACTATAGATATTAAACTAACTAGCCTATAGTTACCTGCCTTTTGCCTACATCCTTTTTTTCAACAGTGCTGTGACATTCACCTTCTTCCAAGCTGTCAGGACCTGCCCAGAGTCCAGAGAATTTTGATAAATTATCACCAAAGCCTCTACTATAACCTCTGTCATTTCTTTCAGTACCCTGAGATCAGGGGACTTGTCTATCTTTAGACCCACAAGTTTGTTTAGTACTACCTCTTTAGTGATAGCTGTTGTATCAACATCCTCACCTCCCATCGCATCCATATCATCCATCTTTGGCATATTAGATGTGTCTTCCACTGTAAAAACTGACACAAAGTAGTCATTCAAAGCCTCAGGCATTTCCTCATTGCACAATATCAATTCCACCTTGTCCTACATTCACTTTGACCACCCTCTTTCACTTTATATAATTATGAAAACTTTTACTATCTGTTTTTGTAATTTGTGCTAGTTTATTTTTATAATCTATCTTGCCTATCGTTATTGCTCGCTTAGTGGTTATTTGTTGCTTTCTAAAGTTTTCCCAATCTTCCAGTTTCCCACTATCTTTGTGACTCTGTACACAAGAGCTTTTAGTTTGGCACCTTCCTTTATTTCCTTCGTTATCCATTGCTGGTTCTCCCCACTGTCCTTGCTTTTAACTGGAATATACTTTTGTTGAGCACCATGAAAAATCTCTTTCAAAGTTTTCCACTGTTCCTCAACCATCCCACCATATAGTCTGGGTTCCCAGTCCTCCCGATCCAACACCTCCCTCATCCTGTTGTAGTCTCCCTGGTTTGGGCATAATGTACTGATTTTAGGTCAAATTATTGCACCCTCCATTGGTAAGAGAAACTCAGTCATACTATGATCACTCTTTCCAAGAGGATTCCTGACACCAGATTGCTAATTTTACCTGTCTCATTGCACAAGACGAGATCCAAGGAGATATGTTTCCTAGTTGTGTCAGTAACATGCCATTCAAGAAAGCGATCAGGTATGAATTCTATGAAGTCTTCCTCAAGACTGCCTTGACCAGCTTGATTCACCCAATCTGTGTGCAAGATAAAGTCCCCCACAATAACTGCTGTTCCATTCTTACATGCTTCAGATAGTTCTTGGTTCATTGCCTGTGCCACTGTAATGTTGTTATTCAATGGCCTATAGACAGCTCCCTCCAGTGATTTTCTTTTGCTTTACTATTCCTAATCTCTACCCAGATGGATTCAACATGCTGCTCCTTTGATCTTATATTGTCTCTCACTGTTACTCTGATGTCCTCCTTAATTAAGAGTGCTACCCCACCTCTGTTACATTCCTGTCTATCATTCCATATTATCTGATATCCTTGGATATTTAATTCCCAATTCTCTTCACCCTGCAGCCACGTTTCTGTAATGGCCATGAACTCATACCCCTTCATACTGATTTGTGCCACAGGTTCATTGACTTTGTTATGAATGCTACTAGCATTCAGATAAAGTGCCCTTACAATCATTGTGCCTTTAAAATCTAGAAATCTTGTCTTAACTTTTTGCACTCCATCCTTACTGTTCTCTGTTTTAACACTTGCTTCTATTTAATTTTTATCCACACTTTTCTCTCTTACTTTGTCTATACTTCTCCATTTCACGTTATATGTTAATTATCTGGATGATCTTCGTGCCCGAGGTTACGGATGATACAAAGTGGAGGGCAGGGAGTCTGCAGAAGGACTTGGACAGATTAGCTTAAATGAGGCTTCAACTCTGGGCAAGGTTCTGTTAAGTTTCCCTTTTTTCTTACTGTGTCAGGGGTACTTAGTGTATGTAGTTTAAATGGCCATTGTGTGTTCTTTATGCCGGATGTTGGAGTTCTGGGAGACCCAGAGTCTCCCAGGCAACTACATCTGCGTGAAATGTATCCTAGAAGATCATGTTAGGAATCTGAAGCAGCAACTGGATGATCTTTGACTTGTGTGGGAGAGTGAGAGGATAATCAATCAGAATTACAGAGAAATAGTCACCCCTAAGTTACAGGAGGTGGGTAGCTGGATGACTGTCAGGAGAAGGAATGGGATGGTGAATAGGCAGTTAGCACAGAGCACCCATGTGGCCATTTTCCTCAATAATGGATATACCATTTTGGATGCTGTTGTGGGGATGATCTCCCAGGGGAGTGCCATGGAGACCAGGTTACCGGCACTGAGCATGGGTTCGTGGTGCAGAAGGGAAAGAACGAGAAGAGGGGAGCGGTAGTGATGGGGGACTCGTTAGGCAGAGGAACAGATAGATTCTGTGGACGTGAACGGGACACCCGGATGGTATACTGCCTCCCAGGTGCCAGTGTCAGGGACGTCTCAGATCACATCCACAGTGCTTTGGAGGGGGAGTAGCCAAACGTCTTGGTACATATTGGTACCAATGACATAGGAGGGAAAAGCAAAGAGGTCCTGAAGAGAGCACAGTGGAAAGCTGAGAAGTAGTATTTTCAGTTAAGTAAATTCTGAATTTCTACCTGTAAAGGTAGAAACAGGATGATTTGGCAGATAAAAGCATGGCTGAGAAGCTGCTGCAGGGGGATGGGTTGGGGCTGTTGGGGAGGATTTAAACTAATTTGGCATGGGAATTGGAAACAGAGTGAAGGGACTCTGGATAGGAGTGATAGCTTGCAGCTAGACAGTTAGGATGGGCAGGCAGATGATTGGATAAAATTACAGCCAGCAGAGTGAGTATCAGTGCAGTAGGGATGCTGAATCAAAAAGGGCAGCAAATATAGTACTCAAAGTGTTATATCTCAGTGCTTGGAGTATTATAAATAAGGTGGATGATTTTTTTTGCATCTTTACAGATGGTTGGGTATGATGTTTTGGCCTTGATTGAATCATGGCTGAAGGATGGATGTAGTTGGAAGATGAATGTTCTAAGTTACAGATTGTATCAGAGGGATAAGAAGGTAGATAGAGGGTTGGTGTGGCACTGCTGGTAAAGAATAGCATCAAAACAATAGAAAGATATGACATAGGACTGGAAGATGTTGAATCCTTGTGGGTTGAGTTAAGAAACCGCAAGGGTACCCTGACCCTGAATGCAGTTATATACAGGCCTCCAAACAGTATCTGGAATGGAGACTACAGAAAGCAATGGAAATAGAAAAGGCATGTAAAAAGAGAAATGTTATGACAGTAATGGTGAATTTAACATGCAGGCAGATTTGGAATATTAGGTTGGTAATGGATCTCAAGAGTTAATTTGTTGAAAGCCTATGAGGTGGCTTTTTAGAGCAGCTTGTCATTGAGCCTAGCTGGGGATCAGTTATGCTGGATTGGGTGTTATGCAATGAACCAGGGGTGATTAGGCAATTTAAGGTAAAGGAGGATCAGGAGGCAGGGATCACAATATGATTGAATTCAGCCTGAAATTTGATAGGGAGAAAGTAACTTCTGACATAACAGTAGAGTAAAGGAAATTACAGTGGTATGAGAAATTTGACCAAAGTAAATTGGAAGGAGATGCTGACAGGGATGACAGCAGAGTAGCAATGGCTTGAGCTTCTGGGAAAAATGAGGAAGTTTTAGGATAGATGTATTCCAAAA
Organism: Hemitrygon akajei; assembly: GCF_048418815.1. Taxonomy (NCBI): domain Eukaryota; kingdom Metazoa; phylum Chordata; class Chondrichthyes; order Myliobatiformes; family Dasyatidae; genus Hemitrygon; species Hemitrygon akajei. The sequence goes on from NC_133125.1 coordinate 153,404,699, forward strand.
ACAAATAAATACTCAAATGGTAATATCATACAACCGTGGCTGACAAGGGAAGTCAAAGCCTTTGTAAAAGCAAAAGAGAGGGCATAGAGCGAAAACAAAAATTAGTGGGAAGACAGAGGATTGGGAAGCTTTAAAAAACCTTCAGAATGGAACTAAAAGAATCATAAGGAGGGAAAAGATGAAATATGAAAGCAAGCTAGCAAACAACAAGGTAGATAGAAAAACCATTTACAAGTATAGAAAAAATAAGAGAAATGACAGTGGATATAGGACTGCTACAAAATGAGGCTAGAGAAATAATAGCGGGAGCCAAGGAGATGGCAGATGAACGAAATGAGTATTTTGCATTGGTATTCACTGTGGAAGACACTTGCGGTGTGGCAGATGTTGAAGGGTGTGAGGGAAGAGAACTGCGTACATTTACAATTGCAACAATAATGGTGCTATAAAAGCTGAAAGAGGTAAAGTTGGAAAAGTCACCCAGAGCAGATGAACTGCACACTCAGGTTCTGAAAGAGGTAGCAGTAGAGATTGTTGAGGCTTTAGTAATGTTTTTTGAAGAATCACTGGACTCTGGCATGATTCTGGAGGACTATAACTCCACTCTTTAAAAAGGAGGGAGGCAGGAAGTGTGAGTAAAATGATCTTTTTTCCGTTTAACTGCCAGTGACCTGTGATGTTCTCCAGGGCTCTGTGTTAGGACCACTACTTTTTATGTTGCAATCAATGATTTAGATGATGAGATAAATGGTTTGGTTGCCAACTTGCAGATGATACCAAGATTGGTGGAGGGGCAGGTAGTATTGAGGAAACAGGTAGGCTGCAGAAGGACTTAGATTTGGAGAATGGGCAAAAAAGTGGTGAATGAAACAATGTTGGAAAATGCATGGTCATCCACTTTGGTGGAAGAAATGGAAGTGCAGACTATTTTCTAAATGGGAGAAAATCCAAAAATCTGAGATGCAAAGGGAATCCGGAGTCCTTGTGTAGAACGTCCTAAAGGTTAACTTGCAGATTGAGTCAGTGGTGCGGAAGGCAAATGCAATGCTAACATTCATGTCAAGAGGTCTAGCATTTAAGAACAGGGATGTGATGCTAAGGCTTTATAAGGGACTGGTGAGGCCTCACTGAGTATTGTAAACAGTTTTGGGCTCCTTATCTAAGAGAATATGTGTTGGATTTGGACAGAGTTCAGAGAAGGTTCACAGGGATAATTCTGTGAATGAAAGGATTATCATATGAGGAACGTTTGACGGCTCTCGGCCTGTACTCACTGGAATTTCAAAAGATGGGTGAGGGGAATCTCATTGAAACCTTTCTAATGTTGAATGGCATAGACAGAGTGAATGTGGAAAGGACTTTCCCCTGGGGGAGGGAGTCTAGGACAAGAGGCACATCCTCAGGGTAGATGGGAGTGCAGGAAAATTTCTTTAGCATGATGGTGGTGAATTTCTAGAATTTGTTACCATGTCCAGCTGGGGAGGCCAGATGATTGGTTGTATTTAAGGCAGAGTTTGATAGGTTCTTGATTGGCCATGACATTAAAGATTATGGGAAGAAGGCCGGAGAGTGGAGCTGAGGAGGGGAAGATCTGATCATCAATGATTGAATGGTGGAGTAGTGTCAATGGGCCAAATGGCCTAATTTTGCTCCTATGTCTTGTATATAGTATTGTAGTTTAATTAGGAGAATGGGCAACAAAAATGCCATTTGGAATAAAGGCTATGATTGTCATGCACTTTGGTAGAAAGAATAAAGGCATTGTCTATTTTCTAAATGGGGATCAAATTCAGAAATTGGATGTGCAAGAGGACTTGGGATTCCTACTGCAGAATTCCTTACAAGTTAATTTACAGGCTGAGTTGGTAGTAAGGAAGGCAATTGCAATGTTGCAATGTGAACATTAATTTCAAGAGAACCAGAATATATAAGCAAGCATGTAATTCTTAAGGCTTGGTCAAACTGCAGTTGGACTATAGTGAGCAGTTCTGGGCAACACAGCTAAGAAAAGGGGATTTGTTGGCATTGGAGAAGGTAAAGAAGAGGTTTAAGAGAATGATCCCAGGAACGAAGGAGTTAATATATGAGGAGAGTTTGATGGTTCTGGGCCCGTAGTTGCTGGAATTTAAAAGAATGATTGGTTCTCCTTGAAACCTGCCAAAGATTGAAAGTCCTGATCACAGAGGATGTGCAAAGGATGATTCAAATAGTGGCAGAGTCTAGGAGCAGAGGACACAGACTCAGAAAAGAAGCATGTCTCTTTAGAAAGGAGGTAAGGAGAAATTTCTTTAGTCGGAGTGAATCTCTGGAATTCAGTGCCACACATGGCTGTGGTGGTTGATAGGTACTTAATTAGTGAGGGCATCAAACAAAGGTTACTAGGAGAAGGCAGGAGAATAAGGTTGAGAGGGTAAAGTAAATCAGCCACAATCAAATGGTGGAGCAAGTTCAATCGGTTGAATAACCTAATTCTTCTCCAATGTCTTATGGACCAAAACTATATTTGGCAATCCATTGTAGTCTAACCAACATACCGTACAAATGAAACAAATTTTCTCTCTCTTTTTTTTTAAACCCCTAATCCCTTTGCCTTGAAGATCAAAACATCATTTGACTTCTGGGTTACCTGTTGGACATTTCTTCCATCATTTTCTGATTCATGCATCAGTACACATAGTTCCCACTGCACTTCTTCCATTTCTCTCCATTTACTATAAATAACAATCTGTCATTTTTGACATATCTTAACAAAGTGCAAGTCCTTTTACTTCCTCACTATAAACTCCATTTGCTAGTCTTCGTTCTTCTCGCTCAATCTATTCACATCTCATTGCTGAATCAGTATCACAATGCATCCTCCCCTGCATCTTTGGCAGACACTGACTGAAGTTAGCACTATCTACAAAACATACAGCAATGACTTGCTTTGATTATGTTGACAGCACCTTCCAAGCCCGGTCTTGATTACCAGACAGAAAGAATATTACAAGGGGAACACCGCCACCTTGCAGGCTCAACCTTAAGTTACAGATGCTGAATGCAGCACTTTTCACACCAGACAGAATCTATATTAGAAGCACTGCAGAGGTTCAAGAGTGTAGTTCTCTGCTACCTTTGCAAGGGCAATTAGCAATGACAAAAATACTCGCCTTATAAAACCCGTATCACAAGAGTGAACAAATTAAAGGAATATGTTTACTGAACTGCAAAAAGTCAGGAAACTGTTGCTAAGTTTGAGCATGTGTCACTGTTTCAGAGTTGGATGCAATTTGTGAGCTGCAGAAGTACACCAGTGATTCTTTCAGGTTGCTCCTGTGGCTAGACTTCATGAAATATGCTGGGAAACTGCTTATGTTGAATGGGTATTGAGCTGCAGTGTGTAATGGCAGTGAAATGCTATGCTGTGCGTCCATAAGCAGTTTCCCAGCATATTTCATGGAGTCTAGCCACAGGAGCAACCTGCTCTCCTCAGATACCATCACTAAAGAGTGATCAAGGATCAATGTTTTTTCTTTGAGACAGTGTTAGCAAGAAGATTTGGTGTTTATAAGAATATTATGTTTTTTACAATGGAGTGGTTGTCTTCTCAGAGATCTAACAATGGTACAGAGTGATGCTCTGACCATTCTAATACCCTAAACAGGGTCAGGTGCTGAGATGCCTGTCAAAATGAGAAAATGATCTAGAATTAGCAAATACACTGCAACATGGCAAATGAAGTGCTTGACCTGAAATGTTGACTATCCATTTCCCTCCACAATTGCTGACTGACCATCTGTTTATCAGCATTCTTCAGGGTTTTTTTCAGGATGAAGACCTGATGGAGATGCACTTCTCAGAGAATCTTTCAAGCCAATAGAATTGGGAAATGATGGAATTCAACTCAAGATCAAAGTTGTTTATTATCATATGCACTAGTACGTGTGTGCACAGGTGCAAAGAAAAACTTACTAACAACATCATCATAGACACATAGCATCATATAAGCAGCTTTGGGAAGTTCATTTTAGTGCAAAGTGATCAAAGTGGTCATAGTGTTAACAAATTGGAATGATAAGGGTTTGTCAGTTGGTTCAAGAACAAAATTGTTGAAGGGAAGTAGCTGTATTTGTACCTGGTGGTATGGGACTTCAGGGTTTTGCCCAATCTTCCTGATGGTTGCTACGAGAAAATGGCATAGCTTGGATGTTGGGGTGCTTTGATGATAGATGTTGCCTCCTTGAAGCAGCATATTCTATATTTAATATAAATGGTGGGCAGGCATTCCAATCCGTATTTAAGGATGGATATTAGTGTGCTGGAAGCAGTACAGAGACAGGGTACAGGAGTTATACTTAGGACAGGCAGTATATCTTATGAGCAAAGCTTGGACGGGTAAGGCTTGTACCTGCAGAAGTTAATTGGGACGATGATGATAACATTGAGATTTTAAGGGATCGAGGTAGGATGAATGTAAAGAGGAAATTTGCAGATTTGTAATCTAGAAGTAAGGTTCCCAGTTTAAAAATAAACCAGAGTTGAGGCAATCACTTTCTCCCCTAGGATTGTGAACTCTCCTTAAAAGAGTGGTGGATGCAGCATCTTTGAGAACTTTTAAGGTAGAAACAGATAGATATGATGGCAAGTGGGTGTAAGGTTACCATTCAATATAGAGCTAAGGTTGCGCTCACATCAGCAACAATTTTATACAATGTCGAACAGGCTTGACTGTCTGCGTGGCCTTCTACTGCACGTAATTCATATATCTGAATGTTTCTTAGAAAGTTATTGATAGAAAAGGACTCTGAAACATGTTGGGGTATATTTACTTGAAGGACATTGTTGCAGTCCCACAATATGCTCTTGCTCTCACAAAGGCTTTGTAGAAGCAGAGGATTTTGAGTGTATATGAGTATGGGACCACAAGTAAATACATTGATAGGAAAGGTTAGGGAATTGGTAACATTTTGAAATAACACATTAATACATTACCCAAGTGCAATGATGGCTTCTTATACCTGAAATCAAAGAATTGTGCTGAATTTAGTGGACATTAGCTTATTAGATCTCATGAACTAGCCTTGTTATCTTAGGATGTAACTATGGTCTCCAAAAATAAGCATACTGGAATGCAAATATTGATGAGAATGCAGAAGATTTATAATATTTGCTTGCTATATGTGTGCTTACCCTATCAGGACATTCTAATGCAGATGAATTATTTGGCCAATTGCCAATCATGAATGGTAACTATGAAACAAGACAAAGATGAACTGCTGTTAAAATCTCAGACCAGATGAACTGCTGTCAGCAGTTTAATTCCCTTTAATTTAATGCTCTGCCCCAAAGGCAGTGGAGGCCAAGTCTCTGGATGCATTCAAGAGAGAGTTAGATAGAGCTCTTACAGATAGCAGGGTTAAGGGATATGGGGAGAGGGCAGGAACGGGGTACTGATTGTGTATGATCAGCCATGATCACAGTGAATGGCGGTGCTGGCTAGAAGGGCCGAATGGCCTACTCCTGCACCTATTGTCTATTGTCTACAAATGTTGCCTGATTCTCTGAGTTCCTCAAGCATCTTATTTATTGTTGTAGAAAACCAGCTGGTTTACCGATGTCTTTCAAAAATATTTCAGTGAAGAGCTGATGGCATTGTACAGTTCAGTAAATTGTTTGTCTTTTTGTTTATAGAAAACACAGGAACAAGCTGGCACACAATATGCAGAACTTCAATGGCCTGAATGTACCAAGGAAAAAAGGAACATCCGTTTTCCCAAAGAAACAGTCGAGTATGCCACTGTGTGGACCACATGTAAATAACTTTTTCGCTTAGATGATCGGCACTGCAAGCATAAGACCATAAGATACAGGAGCAGAAATGGACCATTTATCCCATCGAGTCTGCTCCACCATTCTATCATGGGCTGATTGAATTCTTCCAGTCATCCCCACTCCCCTGTCTTCTCCACATAACCTTTGATGTCATGGCTAATCAAGAACCTATTTATCTCTGCCTTAAATGACTTGGCCTCCACAGCCACTCGTGGCAACAAATTCCACAGATTTACCACCTTCTTATTAAAGTAATTTTTTCCGCACCTCTATCTTAAATGTTATTTCAATTCTGAAGTCGTGCACTCTTGTCCTAGACTCCCCTACCATGGGAAATAACATTACCATATCGAATCTGTTCAGGCCTCCTAACATTCGATGCATCTTGGTAGTCTACTGAACGTTTCTTTCTCTGCACATTGATCTTTTACTATTGGATCTGAGAACAGAATATTTTTGAAGTATTTATGTATGATACTGTATGCTTAAATATTGTTTTGCTGCCTAAAGAGGCATTTTTAATGGAATACCTTTGTATTGGTGTTATGAAGAGGATTTGAATGACCAGACTGGAAGAGCTTAGGAATGAGCTAAGATCCAGTTGTCATCAATGTTTTCTCTTTCATACACATTCACCAATGAAACCTGTATTCATTGTGATCTTCGCTTACAATAAATGAAACTTGCCATATATGATTTTAACAATCAGAATTGGAATTAGATTGATTATTGCTGGCATATGTTATGAAATTGTTGTTTTGTGACAGCAGTACAGTGAAAACATACTTACTATATTACAAGAATGAATAAATAAATATGGTAGTGCAATAGAGGAATAGCACAGAAACGTAGATTGACCACACAGAAATCTGAAGGCACAGGGACTGAATCTGTTCTCAAAATGTCCCCGTAACTCCTCAATGGTAGTAATATGAACAGAGCACATACTAGATTGTGAGGATCCTAAATAATGCATGGCAGCTCTTGAAGCATTGTAATTTTAATGCTATTGTCAAATATATTTTCTGTGCCTATGACCACAAGAAAACTGGAAAAAAGATGGTCACAGCCTAGAAACCAACCTTGCTCCATGGCCTCTGTCTCCACTTAATGCTGTCTTAATAAAGCAGACAGCACAATCAAAGAGCCCACCAGCCTGGACATTCTCTCTTCCCCAATACACGCAAAATGTTCAGCAGTTCAGGCAGCATCTATGGAAGTGAATGAACAGTCAACATTTCTGGCTGAGACATTGCTGAGTTCCTGATAAACAATTGATAAATTGTTTATTATTTTCACACGTGGAAAGATAAAGTGACAATTTTAACTTGCATTCTCTTCACACAGATCAATTCATTACAACAGTGCATTAAGGTAGTACAAGGTAAAACAATTAGAGAATGCAGAATAAAGTAGTACAGAGAGTGTTGTGCAGACAAACAAGAAAGTGCAAGGCCATAACAAGTTGAGGTTAAGAGTCTACTTCATCCTACTCAGGATTATTCAATGGTCTTATAACAGCAGGATCAGAACCTGGCTCTACATGCTTCAGGCTTTTATATCATCTGCCCTTTGGGAAGGCACAGAAGAGAGAATCATAAACACAACAAATTCTGCAGGTGCTGGAAATCGAAAGCAACACACAAAATGCTGCAGGAACTCAGCAGTGTCTCAGCCCAAAACGTTGACTGTTCATTCACTTCCATAGACGCTGCCTGAACTGCTGAACATTTTGCGTGTATTGGGGAAGAGAGAATGTCCAGGCTGGTGGGCTCTTTGATTGTGCTGCCTGCTTTATTGAGACAGCATTAAGTGGAGACAGAGACCATGGAGCAAGGTTGGTTTCGAGGCTGTGACCATATTTTAAATTCAGTTTCTTGCGGTCATAGGCACAATAAATATATTTGACAATAGCATTAAAATTACAATGATTCAAGAACTGCCATGCATTATTTAGGATCCTCACTATCTAGTATATGCTCTGTTCCTATTACGACCATTGTGGAGGAGGAACAGGGACATTTTGAGAAGAGATTCAAATTAAGAACATTGAGGAGATGTTGAGGAATGTACATGAGGAAGAGATTTAGAGGGATATGGACTAAACATGACAAAAGGGATCAGCTTGGGGACACCATGTGTGCATTGGACAAGTGGAGCTGAAGAACCTGTTTCATTCTGTATTATCTTTTGACTCTATGATCTGGATAGAAAAAAAAACTGATACACTAATGCCAATGTAACAAATGGTGGTTCAACAATGTTGAATCAGGTTTGCAGGCCTGGCAAGAGAGACAGGAAATCCATTGAACAAATAGGTATATTAATAGTTTATTCAGAAACAATAGCAATCTGACCAAACATTTATGTTTCCCAAGTTACGAAGCTGAATACACAGCAAACATACATACATTCAACAGGCAGCCCCTTCCACGTGCTATTTTACATACCCAGAGGATTTGAAACTGAACACCAGGCAGTGATCCAACATGAAAAGCAGCTACAGCCTCTAAACTAACCAATCACAAATGGAAACGACTCAACAATCTGTACAAGGCACACCCCCAGGACAGTAGTGTTACTGCTTCTCTGCTCCAATGACTTGGCTTTGATCCCCAACTTGGGCATTATCAGAGCAAGTTTGCATAGTCTCCTGGTGATAGTATGGGGTTCCTTCAGGTGCTACCATTTTCACCCTCATGCCAATGGTCTAGAGATGGGTAGGTTAATTTGCCACTATCAATTGCCATCAGAGAAATATGGAGAAAATTAATGGGAATGTGGGGAATAAATTGGAATTAGTGAATAAGGGCAGTTGGTGGTTGGCTTAAACCTGATCACTGAAGAGCCCATTTCTAGGCGTACATCTGTTTAACTTCAAGACTTGACTTTAAGCCATGTAGCCAATGATTTTGTACTTAGGATGTATTTGTTGTTATAAGTGATGTAAACACTAGCCTTTCAAAAATCAAAAAAATCACCTTTCCATCATCTGGTCAAGGACTTGTCTTCCTTTGACACTAAGTGATTCAATCACCTAAAGATCCTTTAATGTTTTGAGTTTGCTTTATAAAAAAAACAGCAATGCATGCTACAACAAATTAACTATTTCCATGTAAAACCTAATGTGAATATTCCTAAAACTGAATGCTAACAACGTATTTTCCAAAGGCTTCAGAGTTCCTGTATGTTCACTTTTGCCAAAGAAGTTAAACATGTTGTGTAGTTCTGCTGTAAAAGTCGGAAAGGAAATATTCCTTGCTCTGGTATTATGCACATTATATTTAAACACTCACTTGCCACTTTATAGAGGACCTTGTATACCTGCTCATTTATGCAAAACCTAATCATCAACTCAATGCATAAAAGCATACAGAAATGGTCAAGAGGTTCAGTTGCTGTTCAGATCAAATACTGGCATAGACAAGAAGTGTGATCTATCAAACTGGAGGAAATCTGCAGATGCTGGAAATTCAAGCAACACACACAAAATGCTGGTGGAACGCAGCAGGCCAGGCAGCATCTATAGGAAGAAGTACAGTTGAAGTTTCGGGCCAAGATCCTTCATCAGGACTAACTGAAAAAGATAGTAAGAGATTTGAAAGTAGGAGGGAGAGGGGGAAATCCAAAATGATAGAACAAGACGGGGGGGGGGGGAGGGTGAAACTAAGAGCTGAAGAGGTGATTGGAGAAAGGGATACAGAGCTGGAGAAGTGAAATGATCATGGGACGGGAGGCCTAGGGAGAAAGAAAGGGGGAGGGGAGCTCACAGGGAGACGAGAACAGGCAAAGTCTGATTATGAGAGGGGGAGAGAGGGAAAAAAAGGAGGGGGGCAAATAAATAATTGACTTTATTTGTTGAATGATTGTTGGTGCCAGATAGGGTGGTAAATCACCAGAAATGTTACAGGAGCAAGGCGGTGGACAAACCAAAATGCAGAACACGGGCACAGAGGCAGAGTCGGGAGGCGTTCTTGACATAGCGAGTGTGGAATCGGAATCCAGAAGCGATGCTAGACTTAGAACTGGCAGTCCTAGGAACCATGAAACAAGTTTACTTACACCAGAGTCGATCAACAAACTGGCAGCTCCTTGTTGTGATCACAGGGTTTTTATCCTGCATTTGCTGATGGAAAGCAGGTGTGTGTAGTTACTGGAACCTGGGAATCATTGGATACTAAACGAGGAGATTGAGGATTTCCCGAGGTAAATATCCAGGTGGGGGGATTGCCAGAAGGGACCATGACAAGAAACTGCTGAATCCTTTGAATTTTCATGCACTACAGTCCTGGAGTTTACAGAGAATGGTTCAGAAATCAGAAAAAACATCTGTGGGTGAAAACACCTTGTGAGAGGTCAGAGGAGAATGGCCAGACTGGCTCAAGCTGATAAGAAGATGACAGTAACTTAATTAATCACGCGTTACAACAATAGAGAGCAGAAGGTAATCTCTGAGCATCCAACAAGTTGAGCGTTGAAGTGGATGAACTATAGCAGCGAAAGACCTCTAGCTAACTAAGTGGCCACGGAGTGTAAATGAAAAGCAGATTCTTGCTGGATCTACCCATATACCTTGATCATTTGTTCCTAAGTACGACATCTAACGCTTTGAAAAATTAATGTTTTCACCTCAGCTGTTGTAGCAGTTTCTCCAGATTCACAATTTCTGTTAAATGCCGAGAGTAGAGTGTGAAAATTGGCAGACGGTATCCGATGAGGAAATAAGCTGCAAGTGGTATTTTCCATAGAAATTACAAAACTTCTGTCAAAGATGATATACATTGGTGTTGCATCAAATGAAGACTCATTGTATCACTGCACACATATTAAAATATTTTGATGGGGGTGTGGAGAGTCCCAGAAATTTGAAGAGTTTAGTCAGAGCATTCTTGTATTGTACAATACTTCTATAGTAATTTTGGATTCATCTTTGAAACAGCACAAACATGGAAATCCATTCTGTAAATTCTACGGGGACAATCCGAGTTTAATTTATCTGCATATCATTCACATATCATTTATGATTTGTTTTCAAGGCTCGAGTCGTTTAAATTAGATGATGCAGATACCTCAGAGATGATCCAGTGGATTTAATAGTTTCAGAACTTCAGATGGAATGTCATCATTGGGTGGTTGAAAAATCTTTTATAACATGTCAAATGTAAACGGATTTGGATACCAGGCTATGATTAATGCTAAGCGACATCTAGCGTGAGGTTAGAATACTTCAGATTTGAATGACACCAAAATATGTTCAACAAAAGTAAAAGGATATTTAACATAATTCGCCAATGCTTCTCTGAACTTAGCCTGAGCCAAGGCATAAATAAATGTATTTGTCCTAGAACTCGGGCACTGAAGCATATACAGTATTCAGTGTGTTCCATGATTGCGAAAGGATCGTCATAATCCGTGAGCATAAAGCAAACGCCCCCAAGTTGTGTGCGTATGAAATGTACAAATGTTACCAGCCATAGCTGTATGAAACAGCTTGATATAGAGAGCAGCAACATGATCGATTTTCTGCGATCAACAATTTCTGGGTCATTGTAATCCTCGAGCTTTCCTTTCTTATAAGTCCCTTTCTTTTTCTGGTGATCAGGGCATTAAGTAGCGCAACCAACAGAAATGATACCAATGCAGTTAATGTCATGTCAACGAAGAAGTATACTAGGGAGATGTGACTTCACATATAGGTAAACTAGAGAGATGCGTCTTCACTTTGCAGAAATATGGTATATTATCAATAACATACACGTATTGCGTCTCAATATCAAGACCAAGGTGATGGTGGTGGACTTTAGGAGATCTAGGCCTCATATGGAGCCAGTGATCATTAATGGAGAATGTGTGGAGCAGGTTAAGACCTACAAGTATCTGGGAGTACAGTTGGACGAGAAGCTAGACTGGACTGCCAACACAGATGCCTTGTGCAGGAAGGCACAGAGTCGACTGTACTTCCTTAGAAGGTTGGCGTCATTCAATGTCTGTAGTGAGATGCTGAAGATGTTCTATAGGTCAGTTGTGGAGAGCGCCCTCTTCTTTGTGGTGGTGTGTTGGGGAGGAAGCATTAAGAAGAGGGACGCCTCACGTCTTAATAAGCTGGTAAGGAAGGCGGGCTCTGTCGTGGGCAAAGTACTGGAGAGTTTAACATCGGTAGCTGAGTGAAGGGCACTGAGTAGGCTACGGTCAATTATGGAAAACTCTGAACATCCTCTACATAGCACCATCCAGAGACAGAGAAGCAGTTTCAGCGACAGGTTACTATCGATGCAATGCTCCTCAGACAGGATGAAGAGGTCAATACTCCCCAATGCCATTAGGCTTTACAATTCATCCGCCAGGACTTAAGAACTTTTTAAAAGCTATTATTAATGCTTTTTGAGATAGTGATTTAGATGCATATCATATTTTTTACTGAGTTAAGTATTGTATGTAATTAGTTTTGCTACAACAAGTGTATGGGACATTGGAAAAAAAAAGTTGAATTTCCCCATGGGGATGAATAAAGTATCTATCTATCTATTCGCTTTGAAAGGAAATTGAAATATTCTGTACCAAACTTAGTCCAAAGACAGCCAAAGTAACCTTTGTCGCAGTCCGTTCTGTACGATACTTGCCTCTCAGCTTCTGAAAAGCAATGGCGATGAAACGATCGAACTTGAAGGCAACAGTTAAGCGCCGGAGCGATCGATGTCTGGAAAGTTTAGGGCGACGCTGAGGATGTAAATAGGCATGTAATCCAAGAATGAACGCGGAAAATAGGTCATTAATCTTATACAATAGTACATCAAATATTATCACGAGTAGATCTACCACAGCCATTGTAACCCTACAACGAGTCGTGCATTTAGAAAGACCCACCATCCCACGACAGAAAAGTCGCAATAGCCATTAGTTTGCCTCTAACAGCAGAAAAACGTAATTATACAATATTAACGAGAATAAACTCTTACAGGGGAATACAACATTGTTTAAGACTTTTGTATTGTCAGTTTATTATCACTTTGCATCAGGTAAGAGCGTGAAATTCACTTGTATCGAAGCAGGATTTACGGTGAACTACAACCACGTTTTACGTGGAGGTCATTTTAAAGTTGTCAACGTTGAGCTGTTGTCATAAATTGGGGCGGCTTTTCTGTAGCAACAAGCTGTCGCAGGAGATTTGATTGACCGCACTAGCGAGGATTAATTGTGGCCAGTGGAAATGAGAAGGTGGATGGTAAGTTTGGAATAGTTTGGGGCATTGCTTTGGAAGACGTGACATATTTTGTACGTATTTCAATACCTGTAGTGGCAAATCGGGTGAGTTATAAAACTGAATAATAATCACATGCAAAAAAGAACTTCTGAAATTAATGTCCTTATATATTTATGATTTTCAGTTTGATTGAAATAAATTGGAGATTTTTCTTGCTTCAATGCTACTTTTTCAAATACAGAGTAAACTGGATAAGATTGTACACAGGAATCCCTAAACGCAAATTATCTTGCAAAGAACCATTAAAGAAATGTAATAATTTGGGCTTCCAAATCATTATTGAAATGACTGTTCTGCATGGACTGATTTAAGCACAAAAATAAATAAATGCACGCGTACACCAGATGTTGTCCTGAATGTGATCCGGATTCAACTACCACAGAGAAATTGCGTTCCTTTTATGCACTAAAGAGATTTCCCTTGACATATCCCGATGCTTAATATGCGCATGTCCATTTTACTCCCATTGTATCTCTCCAGCACAGAAGAGGGTTCCTGAGGGCAGATGATAACATCTCAGAAGACATTCTTAGAACGCATTCCGAGGTAGTAACATGGATATATAAATTTTGAAAAACTATGTTATAACGAAAGTTTAATGCTGCTGTTGGATACTTTTGACTTCACATTATCTCGTGGCTGCCACTCTATTTCCAGTATCCCATTTCAAATGCATCATGATCAATAAACGACAAGTTATTGGTGTAATGTTACGTCCTCGCCCATTTTTAAATGGTCTTGGCTGAGATTCTGGGTTTCAGGTTAGCACATTGTTTAATCAGAATTGAGTAAAGTAGAAAATTTTATTCAAAGTATAAAAGGCTTCACACGGAAGTAATTCAGACCAATAGCAGCCACAATACAAACATAAATAGAAAGAAAGTTGTCCACGAGATGGTCTGTGCAATGTACCTCCATTTATCTTTGCAATGCCGTGGTTCTCATCTTTACTGTTATGTCATAGGTACTTCATTTAGCAGTTCTGTAAGAGCAGTCTGTTCTGCTTTCAGCCTGTTTGGGTTATTGTTGAAGATAAGGGTTGATGACAAGTGTACCATCCAATTAGGATGCTGGAACTGGGGGGAGGTTCTTTGGTGAGGGACACTAAGGTTGGTCTGGCAGGAGATGAGAGAAAACGCTGAAAGAACAGGTCACAGGATTCGACCCGGTGTGGGACGTTGAGTCAATGAAGCTAGGTGCCGAGATCGATTGAAGATCAGTGAAATTCTGAGCTCCAATTTGTGTACATTTGACTGTTAAGTTCAAATAGGTTCTTTTCTTTTTGTATTTCTTAGAAACATAGAAAACCTGCAGCACAATACAGGCCCGTCAGCCCACACATTTGTGTGAAAAATGTCTCTGCCTTAGAAATTATTAGGCTTACCTATAGTCCTCTATTTTTCTAAGTTCCATGTACCATTCCAAAAGTCTCTTAAAAGATCCTATTGTATCCGTCTCCACCACCGTTGCCGGCAGCCCATTCCATGCACTCACCCCTCTGAGTAAAAAAAAAAAAGCTTACCCCTGACATCTCCTCAGCACCTTAAACCTGTGTTCTCTTGTGGCAACCATTTCAACCCTGGGAAAAAGCCTCTGACTATCCACACGATCAATGTCTCTCATCTTATACACCTCTATCAGGTTAACTCTAATCCTCTGCCGCTCCAAGGAGAAAAGGCCGAGCTCACTAAACCTATTCTCATAAGGCACGCTCCCCAATCCAGGCAACATCCTTGTAAATCTCTTCACCCTTACTATGGCTTTCACATCCTTCCTATAGTGAGGCGACCAGAACTGAGCACAGTACTCCAAGTGGGGTCTGACCAGGGTCCTATATAGCTGCAACATCACCTCTCAGCTCCTAAATTCAATTCCATGATTGATGAAGGCCAATACACCGTACGTCTTCTTAACGACAGTGTCAACCTGCGCTGCTGCTTTGAGCGTCCTATGGACTCGAACCCAAGATCCCTCTGATCCTCCACACTGCCAAGAGTCTTATCATTCATGCTATATTCTGCCATCATTTTTGACATACCAAAGTGAACCACTTCACACTTATCTGGGTTGAACTCCACCTGCCACTTCTTAGACCAGTTTTGCATGCTATCAATGTCCGTCTGTAACCTCTGACAGCCCTCCACACTATCCACAACATCTCCAACCTTTGTGTCATCAGCATCCCTCCACGTCATTATCCAGGTCATTTATAAAAATCACGAAGAATAAGGATACCAGAACTGATCCGTGAGGCACTCCACTGGTGACCCATCTCCATGCAGAATATGACCCGTCCACAACTACTCTTCACCTTCTGTGTGCAAGCCAGTTCTGGGTCTATAAAGCAATGTCCCCTTGGATCTCATGTCTTCTTACTTTCTGAATAGCCTTGCATGGGGTACCTGATCAAATGCCTTGCTGAATTCCATATACACTACGTTTACAGCTCTGCCTTCATCAATGTGTTTAGTCATCCTCAAGAAAATCAATCAGGCTCCTACGGCACGACCTGCCCTTGAAAAAGCTATGCTGACTATTCCTAATCATATTATGTCTCTCCAAATGTTCATAATTCCTGCCTCGCAGGATCTTCTCCATCAACTTACCAACCACTGAGATAAGACTCACTTATCTCACTGAGATAAGTGGCGGTAAGCAAAGATCTCCCTCCCCCACCGGCAAAAAAAGTATTGGCACGCGACACCGAGCACTCAAGCGTGAGGAAAGCAACAGCAAAGACACAGACTTGCAGTCAACGCAAAGACCACGCGTTCACCCTGTATTCGACATAACACAGGCTCTCTCCCTAATAAAGGAGAAAGATGACTCAGTTTCACAGCGAGAGGGGAGACACAACAAACAACTCGCTGGTTTACGATGTCAAAACTCCGTTGTGTCGTTTGCTCAGAGCTCTGTGGCTAAAGATCTCAGTACTCAGGACACAGCCAAAGATGTTCCAGCTCCCACGACACACCGGTCCGGGACACCGACCTTTGATCCGCTCGTCTCCAGAGCCCCGAGATCCTAGGCCCGCAAAAGCGAGCCAAACTCTTAGGCTACGCCCTTCGCATAGCCTAAGACAACGGCCAGTCCTGAAACCGCGAGAGCGGGTCCCATTCCTGCAAAGAACGAAGTCAGCCTGCAACTTCAGGTCAGGGTCTTCAAAAGAACCCCGAAAGGAATATTAAAAATGGGAAGTTAAAGAATTGGAAAGCTTTTAAAAACGACGGAAGGCAACTAAAAAGTCATTAAGGTAAAGATGGAATACGAAAGTAAGCTAGACAATAACATTAAAGAGGATAACGAAAGAATTTACAGATCCGTAAAGTGTAGAAGAGTGGAGAGAGTGGATTTCAGTCCACTGGAAAAGTGGAAAGTGTCAAGAGGGGCCAGATGGACCGAAACGCAGGATGCAGGCCCTGAAGTACTATGGGGAAGGACAGGATGGGGATGCCATGGCACTTAAGGGTAGCAGGGGTTCAGGCAGATAAGGTTAGGTTCAGGCAGGCTGGGCCGTCCTCCAGGTTCAGGCAGGTCTAGGTGGCGATAGGCTAGCAGAGAGCCCTCCCTGGCCGCATGTATCCCGGATAGGGGCGCCTCCCAGGCGGAAACACTGGAGACCTGGGCACGACGCGGACTCCTAGGCGGGTGTGGGCACTCTCCCAGAGTTCGGGCGGAAGAGAAGGAGGAGGTAGAACTCCCGCCAGGACACGGCCCGTCGGCCGGAGCCACCCGACGGAGGCAAGGGATAGGAACAGGCATAGGTCCAGGTCGACCAACACAACAGCCATGACAACGGGAAATTCAGAAACGGCCGGCAGACAGCGCGACCGCGCGATAAACAAAACCGAGCGGAGAAGCGGGACCAGTGCATGGGAAGAAAGGGGGAAGAGCGGACTAACCTGGCAATACTAGTACGGGCAGAGAAGCATGATGAAGAATAGGACTAAACCCGGGCAGGATAACAGAATGCAGAAACGAGTTCGGAACCGGCGGGGAAACAGAACAAAACGACCAACCCGTCTGGTCTCAGTCCCAAGGCCCCTTATAAACATCTGCAGCTCAATGAGTTACAGGTGTGTCTCCTTGAACCAGGAGGGTCCTAACTAGATCACGGGTGAAGGGAGGGACAACTGCAGGACCCGGAGTCCGGAGCCCCCGGACCGAATCAAAACCCGGAACGCGGTTCCGGATCGGACCCTGACAGAAAGTGGATGTTGGAGATATAGTAGTGGGCGACAACGAAATGGCGAACGGACTGAATAAGTATTTTGTGTCATTCTTCGCTGTTGGAGACATTAGCAATATTGTGGAAGTTCCTGGTGTCAGGGGTCATGAAGCAGGTGAAGTCACCATTAATAGAGAGAAGGTTCTTGGGAAACTGAAAGGTGTGAAGTTAGATAAGTTACCTGTACTAAATTGTGTACACCCCAAGGTACTGAAAGAGGTGCCTGAAGAGGTCGTGGAGGCATAAGTAATGGCCGTTCAAGAATCATTAGATTCTGGAACGCTTCCAGAAGTTTGGATAATGGCAAATGTCCCACCATTCATTATGAAGGGAGAGAGGAAGAACAAGGGAAACTACAGGCCAGTGTCTGAACTCAGTGGTTGGGAAGATGTTGGAGCCGATTGCTAAGGTGTCAAGATATTTCCCTCGAGGGAAAATCTTGCATGACAAATCTGTTGGAATTCTTTGAATAACAAGCAGGATAGACAAAGGAAAATCGGTTGATATAGTGTGCTTGGATTTTAAGAAGGCTTTAGACGAGGTGTTACGCATGAGGCAGCTGAACAAGCTACAAGCCCATGATATTACAGGAAAGATACTAGCAACGGAAAAAGAGTGGCTGATTGGCAGGAGGCAAAGAGTGGGAATAAACGGAGCATTTTCTGGTTGGCTGCCAGTGTCTAGTGGTGTTCCACAGAACTCTGTGTTGGGACCATTTCTTTTTAGGTTATATTTCAACGATTTGGATGATGGTATTGATGCCTTTATTCTAATGTTTGCAGATAATATAAAGGGAGGTGCAGGGGCAGGTAGTTTTGAAGAAGTAAAGAAGCTTCAGAAGGAGATTGACACCTTTGGATAATTGTCAAAGAAATGCCTGATGGAACACATTGTCGGGAAATATATGGTGATGCACTTCGATAGAAGAAATGAAAGGTTTGTTTATTTTTAAATTGGGAGAAAATTAAAAAACTGGGGCGTAAAGGGTGTTCGCACTCCTTGTGCAGGATTCCCTGGAGGTTAATTTGCAGATCGAGTCTGTGGCGAGGAAGGCAAATTTAATGTTAGCATTAATTTCTGGTAGACTAGAATATCCATGATGGATCTTCCCTGTAAAACCATTAAACAACTTCATGTGTGGCATCTAGTCAAAGGCTTTCTGAAAATCCAATTCCACAACACCAGCCGATTTCTCTTCGTCTATCCGGCTTGTTATTTCTTCAAAGCAAGATTTTGGTGAATGATGTTTTCTACTTGTTTGTGCCTGTATAAGTAATCAGATTAAGTTAAACTGCTGCAGCATACTGCATTGTGTTGGATTGTTTCTGGCTTCTCTCAAAGTTTTCTACTTTTATCTTCCTGGATTTGTTTGTATTTTATAATGTATTTTTGATAAATTTTTTTCTGTAAGCCACTGGATCCTATTTTGTTACAGAGAACCCTCCTGTTTCTGAGAAGAGACCTCCGACTCCTAGCTAGACATTTGACACTTCCTCGTCGATATATACTCTGCTCACGCCAAGGGAATATATTCCATGGAGCGTCATGTTGTTCCATTGGTTAACTGTTTATTCTATTGCGTAAATTTCTTATTTTATTCTGGGTTGTGCTTTCATTTAAAATTATTTATGAGTACTTGAATTGCATATGCTAGTGTGGAGTACTGAATCCGCTTTTTGTTGATGAATGTATATCTTTAGAATTATTATCTGACTGCTGCCTATTTTTTATGTCTGTTATTCTTCTTCTTCCTTCTGTCTAAGAATCCAAGCGCTTTTGAGTGCAAATGGTACTTTCTAAAAAATATTATTTCAGTTATGTTTTGTGTAATTTTCCAGATCGGATTCACACCAAGATATTATACCATCAGACGGCGATGGTGAGCTTCCGTCGACCGTCTCTGCCTCGGTAGTAATGATGGGGTTAGGTAAACAATTAATACCATATCTCCAAAGCAATCGGTGAACGGAATGGAAATTCTGTAACTTATTTTAAGTGCCCATTCGTTCCTGAAAAATGATTTCCAGATCAGTTAGCAGCCTCCTTAGTGCTCTGTTCAATTCCCATTCACATCTCCTTACGTAGCTTCCCACACTCTTGCAATGAATAATGAGGAAAAGAAACAATATCTTATATTTACATTGCAAACAATTTCTAGGAATCCTGTATAGAAACATGGAAATGTAGAAAACCCACCGCACAATACAGGCCCTTCGGCCCAGAATGCTATGCCAAACATGTACAGGTACTTACTTTAGAAATTACCTAGATTGCCCATAGCCTTCTATTTTTCTAAGCTCCAGGTACTTATCCAAGCGTTGCTTAAAATACCCTATTGTATCTGACTTCACCACCGTCGCCGGCAGCCCATTCCGTGCACTCGCCAGTCTCCACATATGTTTCATGTGAGCCCATAAGACCATAAGACATAGGAGCAGGATTCGGCCATTCAACCCATTGATTCTGCCCTGCCATTCCATCATTGCTGATCCCGGACTCTACTCAATCCTTCTCGTCATATCCTTTGATTCTTGACCAATTTGGGAACGATTAACTTTCTCTTGAAATATACACATGGACTTTGCCTCCACCGCAGTCTGTGGCAGAGCATTCCACAGATTTATTACTCTCTGGCTAAAAGATTCCTCCTTATCTTTGTTCTAAAGGGTGGCCCCTGAATTTTGAGGCTGTGCCCTCTACCCCACCAAAGGAAACATCCTCTCCACACCCAGCGTATCTAGTCCTTTCAACATTTGATGGGTTTCAATCAGTGTGCCGGGTTTAAGAAGTTTTGAAAACGACATGGAGGGGGCAGAAGATGTGGGCGAGTGGCATTGCTAATCAGGGACAGTATCACGTCTGCAGAAAAGGTGGAAGTCATGGAGCGATTGTCTACCGAGTCATTGTGGTTGGAAGTCAGAAACCAGAAGGGGCTAATAGCTCACTGGGTGTTTTTTCTAGACACCGAATAATAATAGAGGCATCAAGGAGCAGATAGGGAGGCAGATTCTGGAATGGCGTAATAATAATTGGGTTGTTGTGATGGGTGATTGTAATTTTCCTAATATTGACTGGCATCTCCTGAGAGCAAGTGGTTTAGATGGGGTATGGTTTGCTAGGTTTCCTGATGCAATATGTAGAGATGCTAACTACAGGCGAGCCTGTACTTGATCTGGTATTGGGAGAGGAACCTGATCAGGTGTCAGCAAGGAATCACTGGACGCCAGCGCTATTTATTTTGCCAGCCCAAAACGAGAATCAAGTGCCTCAATTAAGGCACCCAGAGGAACAAGGGAAAAACAGAATAATCGGAGTACAGAATCCACGGACTGGACCATGTCAGCACTCAGGCCATAACTATCCAGACATCTCCCATGCATGTATCTATCCAATTTATTCTTAAAAATTAAGATTGAGCCCACATTTACCACATCAGATGGCGGCTCGTTCCACACTCCCACTACTCTTTGAGTGAAATAGTTTCCCCTAATGTTCCTGCTGAACCTTTCCTCTTTTACCCTAAAGCCATATCCTCTCGTATTTATCTATCCTAATCTAAGTGGAAAGAGCCTACTTGCATTTACTCTGTCTATACAAGTAAATATATAAGTCTATATAAGTTTCTGGATCATTGGGACCTCTTCTGGGGCAGGCGTGACCTGTTCAAGAAGGACGGGTTACACTTGAATCCTGGGGGGACCAATATCCTAGCGGGGAGGTTTGCTAGGGCTACGGGGCAGACTTTAAACTAGTAAGATGGGGGGGCGGAAATCAATTTGAGGAAACTATGGGAGAGGAGGTTAGTTCACCAGTAGAGCAAGTAAGTAGACCGTGTGTGAGGGAGGACAGGCAGGTGATGGAGGAGGGATGCGCTCAGCCCGAAGTTGTAGGGGAGAAGAAAGAAAAGGATAATAAATTTGAATGCATTGCTAGGGATGAAAAGAGAGGAGGAGGTGGAGAGTATCTTAAATGTATCTATTTTAATGCTAGGAGCATTGTAAGAAAGGTGGAAGAGCTTAAAGTGTGGATTGATACCTGGAATTATGATGTTGTAGCTATGAGTGAAACATGGTTGCAGGAAGGGTGTGATTGGCAACTAAATATTCCTGGATTTAGTTGCTTCAGGTGTGATAGAGTAGGAGGGGCCAGAGGAGGAGGTGTTGCATTGCTTGTCCGAGAAAATCTTATGGCGGTGCTTTGGAAGGATAGATTACAGAGCTCCTCTAGGGAGGCTATTTGGGTGGAATTGAGGAATGGGAAAGGTGTAGTAACACTGATAGGAGTGTATTATAGGCCACCTAATGGGGAGCGTGAGTTGGAAGAGCAAATGTGTAAGGAGATAGCAGATATTTGTAGTAAACACAAGGTGGTGATTGTGGGAGATTTTAATTTTCCACACATAGATTGGGAAGCTCATTCTGTAAAAGGGCTGGATGGTTTAGAGTTTGTGAAATGTGTGCAGGATAGCTTTTTGCAACAATACATAGAAGTACCGACTAGAGATGGGGCAGTGTTGGATCTCCTGTTAGGGAATGCGATAGGTCAGCTGACAGATGTATGTGTTGGGGAGCACTTCGGGTCCAGTGATCACAATAGCATTAGCTTCAATATAATTATGGAGAAGGACAGGACTGGACCTAGAGTTGAGATTTTTGATTGGAGAAAGGCTAACTTTGAGGAGATGTGCAGGGATTTAGAGAGAGTGGAATGGGTCAAGTTGTTTTATGGGAAGGATGTAATAGAGAAATGGAGGTCATTTAAGGGTGAAATTATGAGGGTACAGAATCTTTATGTTCCTGTTCGGTTGAAAGGAAAGGTTAAAGGTTTGAAAGCGCCATGGTTTTCAAGGGATATTAGAAACTTGGTTCGAAAAAAGAGGGATGTCTACAATAGATATAGGCAGCATGGAGTAAAGGAATTGCTCGAGGAATATAAAGAATGTAAAAGGAAACTTAAGAAAGAGATTAGAAAAGCTAAAAGAAGTTACGAGTTTGGTTTGGCAAATAAGGTGGAAGTAAATCCGAAAGGCTTCTACAGTTATATTAAAAGCAAGAGGATAGTGAGGGATAAAATTGGTCCCTTAGAGAATCAGGGTGGTCAGCTATGTGTGGAGCCGAGGGAGATGGGAGAGATTTTGAACGATTTCTTCTCTTCGGTATTCACTAAGGAGAAGGATATCGAATGGTGTAAGGTGTGGGAAACAAGTAAGGAAGTTATGGAACCTATGACAATTAAAGAGGTGGAAGTACTGGCGCTTTTAAGAAATTTAAAAGTGGATAAATCTCCGGGTCCTGACCGGATATTCCCCAGGACCTTGAGGGAAGTTTGTGTAGAGATAGCAGGAGCTCTGACGGAGATCTTTCAGATGTCATTAGAAACAGGGATTGTGCCGGAGGATTGGCGTATTGCTCATGTGGTTCCATTGTTTAAAAAGGGTTCTAGAAGTAAGCCTGGCAATTATAGACCTGTCAGTTTGACATCAGTGGTGGGTAAATTAATGGAAAGTATTCTTAGAGATAGTATTTATAATTATCTGGATAGACAGGATCTGATTAGGAGTAGCCAGCATGGATTTGTGCGTGGAAGGTCATGTTTGACAAACCTTATTGAATTTTTTGAAGTAGTTACGAGGAATGTTGACGAGGGTAAGGCAGTGGATGTAGTCTATATGGACTTCAGCAAGGCCTTTGACAAAGTTCCACATGGAAGGTTAGTTAAGAAGGTTCAGTCGTTAGGTATTAATGCTGGAGTAATAAAATGGATTCAACAGTGGCTAGATGGGAGATGCCAGAGAGTAGTGGTGGATAATTGTTTATCGGGATGGAGGCCGGTGACTAGCGGGGTGCCTCAGGGATCTGTTTTGGGCCCAATGTTGTTTGTAATATACATAAATGATCTGGATGATGGGGTGGTAAATTGGATTAGTAAGTATGCTGATGATACTAAGGTAGGAGGTGTTGTGGATAATGAGGTGGGTTTTCAAAGCTTGCAGGGAGATTTATGCCGGTTAGAACAATGGGCTGAACGTTGGCAGATGGAGTTTAATGCTGAGAAGTGTGAGGTTCTACATTTTGGCAGGAATAATCCAAATAGAACATACAGGGTAAATGGTAGGGCATTGAGGAATGCAGTGGAACAGAGAGATCTAGGAATAACAGTGCATAGTTCCCTGAAGGTGGAGTCTCATGTAGATAGGGTGGTGAAGAAGGCTTTTGGAACGCTGGCCTTTATAAATCAGAGCATTGAGTACAGAAGTTGGGATGTAATGTTAAAATTGTACAAGGCATTGGTAAGGCCAAATTTGGAATATTGTGTACAGTTCTGGTCACCGAATTATAGGAAAGATATCAATAAATTAGAGAGAGTGCAGAGACGATTTACTAGGATGTTACCTGGGTTTCAGCACTTAAGTTACAGAGAAAGGTTGAACAAGTTAGGTCTCTATTCATTGGAGCGTAGAAGGTTGAGGGGGGATTTGATCGAGGTATTTAAAATGTTGAGAGGGATAGATAGAGTTGACGTGAATAGGCTGTTTCCATTGAGAGTAGGGGAGGTTCAAACAAGAGGACATGATTTGAGAGTTAGGGGGCAAAAGTTTAAGGGAAACACGAGGGGGTATTTCTTAACTCAGAGAGTGATAGCTGTGTGGAATGAGCTTCCTGTAGAAGTAGTAGAGGCCAGTTCAGTTGTGTCATTTAAGGTAAAATTGGATAGGTATATGGATAGGAAAGGAGTGGAGGGTTATGGGCTGAGTGCGGGTAGGTGGGACTAGGTGAGATTAAGAGTTCGGCACGGACTAGGAGGGCCGGAATGGCCTGTTTCCGTGCTGTGATTGTTATATGGTTATATGGTTATACCCCTCATAATTTTGTAAACCTCTATCAAATCCACCCCCCCCCCATTCTTCTACGCTCCAAGGAATGAAGTCCTAACCTGTTCATTCTTTCCCTGTAACTCAACTCCTGAAGACCCGGCAACATCCTAGTAAATCTTCTCTGCACTCTTTCAATCTTACTGATACCCTGCCTATAGTTAGATGACCATAACTGCACATTTACAGCAGAAATGTGGCCAATGTTCAGGACATTGGCATGGCGTTCTGCATAGGTATATTCCATTGAGGCAGGGAAAGGATGGCAGTGTAAAGGAATCATGGTGTACAAGGGATGTAGAAAATCTAGTTAAGAAGAAAAGAAAAAGCTTATGGAAGATAAAAGAAATTAGGTACAAGTAGAGCTCTAGAAAATTAAAAGGGTGCCAGAAAGGAGATGAAGAATGAAATTAGCTGGAAGGAACCATGAGAAGGCCTTGGCGAATAGGATTAAGGAAAACCCCAAGGCATTCTACAAGTATGTGAAGAGCAAGTAGATGAGCCATGTGAGAATGGGACCAATCAGTAGCGACATTGAAAACATGTGCATGGATCCGGTGGAGGTAGTGGAAGTACTTAATGAATACTTTGCTTCAGTATTCACCAGTGAAAAGGTTCAAGGTACCACACAGTAGACTTATTCAGAAAGTCAGAAGGCATGGGATCCAGGGAAGTTTGGCCAGGTGGATTCTGAATTGGCTTGCCTGCAGAAAGCAGAGGTTCATGGTGGAGGGAGTACATTCAGATTGGAGGGTTGTGACTAGTGGAGTCCCACAAGGATTGGTTCTGGGACCTCTACTTTTCGCGATTTTTATTAATGACCTCGATGTTGGTGTGGAAGGGTGGGTCGGCAAGTTTGTAGACGACACAAAGGTTGGTGGTGTTGTGGATAGTGTAGAGGATTGTCGAAGATTGCAGAGAGACATTGATAGGATGCAGAAGTGGGCTGAGCGGTGGCAGATGTTCAACTTGGAGAAGTGTGAAGCGGTATGCTTTGGAGGACAAACTCTAAGGCAGAGTACAAAGTAACTGGTAGGATACTTGGAAGTGTGGAGGAGCAGAGGGATCTGGGGGTACATGTCAACAGATCCCTGAAAGTTGCCTCACAGGTAGATAGGATAGTTAAGAAATCTTATTGAGTCTTAGCTTTCATAAGTTGAGGGATAGAGTTTAAGCATCGCGAGGTAATGATGCAGCTCTATAAAACACTGGTTAGGCCACACTTGGAGTATTGTGTCCAGTTCTGGTCACCTCACTATAGGAAGGATGTGGAAGCATTGGAAAGGGTACAAAGGAGATTTTCCAGGATGCTGCTTGGTTTAGAGAGTGTGCATTATGATCAGAGATTAAGGGAGCTAGGTCTTTACTCTCTGGAGAGAAGGAGGATGAGAGGAGACATGATAGAGGTATACAAGATATTAAGAGCAATAGATAAAGTGGACAGCCAGCGTCTCTTCCCCAGGGCACCACTGCTCAATACAAGATGACATGACTTTAAGGTAAGGGAAGGGAAGTTCAAGGGGGATATTAGAGGAAGGTTTTTTACTCAGAGAGTGGTTGGTGCATGAAATGCACTGCCTGAATCAGTGGTGGAGGCAAATACACTAGTGAAATTTAAGAGACTACTAGACAGCTGTATGGAAGAACTTAAGGTGATGGTTATATGGGAGGCAGGGTTTAAGGGTCGGCACAACATTCTGGGCCAAAGGCCCTGTACTGTGCTGTATTGTTCTATGTTCTATGTTCTAAAAGCAGCTTGGCAAATGTGGCGATGACTTACAGCAGACAGAATCGCTTGAGTGTATAGAAATTAACAAAGAGCACATGTTGGAGCTTTTGAAAGGTACTAAGTTAGGTAAGTCATCGCAATCGGATGAGATATACCCTAGATTACTATGGAAAGCGAGGGAGGTGATTGCTGAGCCTTTGGCAATGACCTTTGCATCATCAATTGGGACGGGAGAAGTACCAGTGGATTGGAAGTTAGCAAAACCTGTTCCCTCATTCAGGAAAGGTAGTAGAGATAACCCAGGAAATTATAGACCAGCGAATCTTACTTCACTGGCGGACAGGTTGTTGGAGAAGATCCTGGGAAGCAGGATTTATGAACATTTGGAGAGACATAATCTAATTAGGGTTAGTCAGCATGGCTTTGCGAAAGGCAGGTCGTGCCTTACGAGCTTGATTGAATTCTTTGAGGATGCAACAAAACACATTGAGGAAGGTACAGCGGTAGATGTAGCGTATATGGATTTTATGAAGGCATTTGATAAGGTTCCCATGCAAGGCTTATTCAGAAAGTAAGGAGTCATGGGATCCAAGGAGTCCGTGCTTTGTGGATCCAGAATTTGGTTGACCACAGAAGGGAAAGGGTGGTTGTAGATGGTTCATACTCAGTATGGAGGAAGGCGACCAGTCCTCTTCTGCAGGTCTGTTTGAGTGATTTGTTTTATAAATGATCTGAGTGAGGAAGTAGAATGGTGGCTTAGTAGGTTTGCTGATAACACAAAAGTTGGGTGTGCTGTGGATCGTCTGGAGGGTTGTCAGAGTTTTCACGGGACATCAATAGGATGAACAACTGGCCTGAGAAGTGACAAATGGACTTCAACCCAGATGCGTGTGAGGTGGTTCATTTTGCTAGGTCAAATTTGAAGACAGAATATAATATTAATGGTAAGCCTCTTGGCAGTGTGGCAGATTAGCAAGATGTTGGGAACCGTGTCCATAAGATACTCAAAGCTGCCACGCAGGTTGACAGTGTTATTAAGAAGGCATATTGTGGTTTGGCCTTCATCAACCATTGGATTGAGTTCAAGAGCCGCAAGGTAATGTTAAAACTATATAAGACCTTAGTTAGACCCAATTAGAGTACTCTGTTCATTTCTGGTCACCTCACTACAGGAAGGAGGTGGATACTATAGAGAAAGGGTGCAAAGAAGATTTACAAGGATGTTGCCTGGATTGGAGAGCATGTCTTATGAGAAAAGATTGAGTGAACTTGGCCTTTTTTCCCTGGAGCGACGGCGGATGAGAGGTGACCTGATAGAGGTGTGTAAAATGACGAGAGACATTGATCGCGTGGATAGCTAAAGGCTTTTTCCCAGGGATGAAATGGGTAATACGAGGGGAACAGTTTTCATGTGCTTGGGAATAGGTACAAGTGGTATGTCGAGGTAAATTTTCACACAGAGAGCGGTGGTTGCGTGGAGGCGGATACAATGGAATCTTTCAGGAGACTTTTAGATAACTGGAGGGAACTTAGAAAAATGCCTTAGGGAAGTTCTAGGCAGATCTATTTTAACTTCATCAGTTAAGATCTAAACAAGCCTGATGCATTTTGGAAACAAGTCCTGTGGACTGATGAAGTTCAAATAGAGCTCTTTGGCCGCAATGAGCAAACTTTTGCATGCTGCTGTATCTTCAAGGAGCGGTGCCAAGGCAATGCGGCGTCCATTATTAAGGACACCCATCACTCAGCACATGCTCTCTTCTTATTGTCACCGTCAGAAGGGATGTACAGATGCCGAAAGGCACACATTCAGCGATTCAGGAACAACATCTTCCCTTTTGCCATCCGGTTTATAAATGAAACCCATGAACACTAAATCACTTTTTTGCCATTTGTATTTTTGCACTACTATTTTTAATGTACCTATTTAATATACATTTGTATACATACTGCATTTTATTGTTCCTATATTTATCATGCATTGCAATGTACTGCCACGCAATGTTAACAAACTTCGCGCCATAAGCTGGTGATATTAAAACTGACTCAGATTCTGATTCTAGTTTAGTAACAAATGTCATAGAATAATATGTTTTGCGGACTTAGCGAATTGATGCCGCTGCATGGCCCCATTACAGAATGGTCTGATGGCAGTATCCTGCCCTGGGCTTTCAGATATCCCGAGTTCCCGAGTCCGTCACTCATCTTTCGGAGTCTGCCTCTGACATTCCTGAGATTCCGACCAATGAAGTTCTCTAAAAATTCTCTCCCCTCCGTCCGAGTATTGAGATCAACATGAGGTTTTTTTGTCGGGACCCGAAAGGCTGGCCATTGGAAAGTAAATTCAAAAAGACTCTCGCCCCAGGATTTATCAGATCCTTCTCTTCTCTGGTGGGAACGTGGTTCTCTTTCCTGTAATCAAAAATAGAATTGGGAGCCTGAGACCTTGCATGTATTACAGAGACTTAAACAAAATAAGTTATGAATCGTTATCCCTTTCCCCAAATTAACACAGCTTTTGAATTATTGCAAGGGGCAAGTATTTTCAGATGTCTGGACTCGAGGACGCTTATATTTCAATTCGTGCTGTGAACGGTAGGAGTGCATGGCAGCTTTCCATACCACGACAATGTATTATGAATACTTAGTGAATCTCTGGGCTGGTCTCTGCCCCGGAAGAGATGTCCCTTCGGCATTTATTAATGACATTCTGTGGGAAATGTTTAATACGCTGCGTTTGTGTACATTTAGATTTTGTCGTACTCCTCAGAGGAACATGTAACGTATGGAAGGCAGTTTCAAACTGCCTGATTTTTTGTCTGTAATTAGAATGACTCTTTTTAAGCTTCTTAAGATACTGGAGTATAATCAGCTGGGCACAGATTCCTTGCAGCACTGAAGTGTACATAAAGGAACCGTCCGTGTTCTTCAAGGCAGCTTCCAGCATTCCCTAAAGGTTAATTTGCAGGCTGAGTCTGGTGGGAAAGGCAAATGCAAAGTTAGCATTCAGGAGGACTATATATCCATTCCAGAATCGTTCCTGTAATACCATAGGCTCGTGTCTTGTAAATCGGCCTCGTGTGTGGCACCTTGTCAAAGGCCTTCTGAAAATCCAAATACACACTCCCAAACAATTCTCCTTTGTCTTTCCTGGTTGTTATTTCTTCAGAGCAAGATTTTGGTGAATTGTGTTTGCCGTGTAAGTAATCAGATTGAGGTAGACTGCTAGAGGATCCTGTGATGTGCTGGATTGTTTCTGGTTTCTCTCGAGCATTTTCTGCGTTTATTGTCTTGCAATTGTTGGAATTCTATTATGCATCTTTTATTTTTTTGTGTAAACCACTTGATCCTGTATTGAAAAAATCCTTCTGTTTCTGGGAAGAGGTCTCCAACTCTGAGCTAAGCGTTCGACACTCCCTTGTCGATATCTAGTCTGCTCAGAACATGGAGATGTATTCCTTGGGGGGCGGGAGGGGGGGTCATGCTCTTCCATTGGTTAAGTTTGTCGTTTATAGTCCCAGTTTCCCAATTTCCCTGGGTTGTCGTTTCATTTAAGTTCACTGGGGCGTACTTTAAAAAAATCAGAATTTCTTATACAGGCGTGGAGTGTTGAATCCTGTTTTTGTTGATGAAACTATCTTTCGAAGTTTTCTCTGACTGTTGTGTACGTTTATGTCTGTTATTCCACTTACTTCCTCTGTCCTAGGTAAAATTAATCTAAGCACGCTTGGCTGTATATAGCGTTTCCTTAAAAAAATGTCATTTCAGTTCCTATTTTTCTGTGTAAATATATTCCAGATATAATGCCAGAAGAGGGCGATGGTGAGCTGCTGTCGGCAGTCGCTGCCACAGTAGAGCTGATGGCATTAGGTAAGCAACTAGTTCGATATTTCCTATGCAATCTCTGTATTGGCGAAACGAACTGAAATTCTTCCATTCGTTCCTGCAAGATGACATCCAGACGAGTTAGCAGCCTCTTTAATTCTCTGTCCTATTCCTTTGATTTACGTAGTTTCTCACACTCTTGCAATGAATGAAAAGGAAACGAAACAGCATTTCATTTTCACATTGCAAATTGCGTATATACTAATTTCTGACAATCGGAAGTTTTATTTTGTATCAGACCTAAGCAGGACTGACAACCTGAAGATTTGGGCTCTCTACATAGTCTACCTGATTTCAGACGGAAGTATTTTCTTTCGTCTGAAATATGTTGTAATTGTTTGCATTTCACAAGGAAATATTGCACAGACCACACGCCCGTCTCTTTCGCATTTCTCTCCAACTTTTCTTCCACTGGATAGAGCGGCTGTACTTCAGAAATATGGACGGCGACATCTCACTTGACATTAGGGTCACATATGCCATTCTCATATCTGGTCCCCACGCGATGGCAGACACGTGCTTTATTTGCTACCAATTTCTCTGTCTTTACAACAGGTCAAAACGTGTTTGTTATTTAAACTGTGTAAAGTAAGTTCAATGACCATGAACGTTAAATCACATTATAGGACCATGGAAATTCAGGAATATTCCGAGGCCTGCCTGCATTATTCACATTTTTTTAAATTATACATTCAGCTTTCCTGATGCATTGGGGAAATTCCTTTCTCGCGATGAAATTGACATTGACGATAAATCACTCGAGAATAGTTATATGTCTTTGTAACAATTATTTTATTTGAAATTTCGAAATACCACGGCTTTTCTGAAAATTGGTACAGCACTCCTTCCAATATTCAGCAAAAGCTTAAAAAATCCTCACCACTATTTCACTATATCTGAGCATCCAGCCGGGCCCCAACATATCGAAGCAACTATAAAGAATGCTAGAGCGGATATATTCCATTAGAAATTTGAGGAGATTTGGTTTGTCACCTAAAACATTCGAAAACCTCTACGATTGTACCATGGAGAGCATTCTGACAGGCTGCATCGCCGTCTGGTACGGGGGAGGGTGTGGAGGTGGGGAGGTTACTGCACAGATCGACAGAAGCTACACCACAGGTACTGGCCTCTGTAGTATCTAAGACATCTCCAAGGAGCAGTGCATCAGAAAGGCGGCGGCCATTATTAAGGAAACCCATCACCCAGGACATAGCGTCTTCTCAGTGTTACCGTTAGGAAGGAGGTACAGAAGCCTAAAGGCACACACTCATCGATTCCGGAACAACTTCTTCCCCCCTGACATCTGAGTCCTACATAGAACTTATGCACACTACCTCACTTTATTATCAGTCTTGTTTTTGTACTATTTTAAATTTAACTATTTAATCTACATACATATACTTACATACTTACTTTAATTTATTTTTCCTATATTTATCATGTATTACATTGTACGTCCGCACAAAGTTAACAGTTTTCTCGACACATGCTGTTGATAATAAAACCTGACTCTGCTTCTGATTCCATTTTAGAAATAAATGTCATACAGTAAAATATCATTTGTTGCTGATTTATTGAGTTGATGTCGCAACATGGCCCATTCCAATGGTAAGACTCTTGGAAGTGTGGAGGATCAGAGGGCTCTTGGGGTCCGAGTCCATAGGACGCTCAAAGCAGCTACACAGGTCGACTCTGTCGGCATATGGTGCATTGGCCTTCATCAATTGTGGGATTGAGTTTAAGAGCCGAGAGGTAATGTTGTAGCTATATAGGACCCTGGTCAGACTCCACTTGGAGTACTGTGCTCAATTCTGGTCGCCTCACGACAGGAAGGACGGGAAACCATAGAATGGGTGCAGAGGATAATTACAAGGATGTTGCCTGGATTAGGGAGCATGCCTTATGAGAATAGGTTGAGTGAACTCGGCCTTTTCTCCTTGGAGCGACGGAGGATGAGAGGTGACCTGATAAAGGTGTACAGGATAATGACAGGTATTGATCGTGTGGGTAGTCAAAGGCTTTTCCCCAAGGCTGAAATGGCTAGCACCAGAGGGCATAGTTAAGGAAGTAGGTACAGAGGAGATGTCAGGGGTAAGCTTTTTACGCAGAGAGTGGTGAGTGCGTGGAATGGGCTACCAGACGTGGTGGTGGAGGCGGAAACGATAGGGACTTCAAAGAGACCCCTGGATGGCTACATGGAGCTTAGAACAATAAAGGGCTATGGGTAAAGCCCAGGTAGTTCTAAGGCTGGGAAATGTGCGGCACAGCTTGAACCTGTATTGTGCTGTAGGCTTTCTATGTTTCTATGGCTCCTTTATGGATTGGTCCGATGGCTGTATCCTGGACTGGGCTTCCAGATGTCCCGACTTTCCGAGTCGGTCACCCGTTTTTCTGAGCCTGCCTCTGACATTCCTGAATTTACGACCAATGATGGTCTCTCAAAAAATTCCCCTCCCGAGTCTGGAGACTTCTTTGAGGTTTATAGTAAACAGATGGCAATCACACTACCGTGTGATAGGCGCTATGTTTGTGACAGTGTTATTGTCAAGGGCTGTCCAGCAGGACGAAGACATTTTTCTCTCAGGACCCGAAATTCTGGCCATACGCAAGTAAATTCAAAAAAGAACTCGCCTCAGGGTCTATCAGACCACGTACACCCCGGCGGGATCAGGATTATTTTATATGGAACCAATAAATTTGGGATCCTGAGACATGAAAACATAGAAAGAAAGAAAACCTACAGCACAATACAGGCTTTTCGGCCCATAATGCTATGCCAAACATGTACTTACTTTAGAAATAACCTAGGGTTACCCATATCCCTCTATTTTTCTAAGCTCCATTTACCTATCCAGGAGTCTTTATGGAATGCACCTCCACCACTGTCCCCAGCAGCCCATTCCGCGCACTCCCCACTCTCTGTATAAAAAAAAACTTACCCCTGATATCTCCTCTGTACCTATTTCTAAGCACCTTGAAATGGTGCCCTCTCGTGATAGCCATTTCAGCCCGGGGCAGAAGCCTCTGTCTATCCACACGACCAATGCCTCTCATCATCTTATACACCTCTATCAGGTCACATTTCAACCTCCGTCGCTCCAAGTCGAAAAGGCAAAGTTCACTGTAGCTATTCTCGTAAGGCATGCTCCCCAATCCAGGCAGCATCCTTGTAAATCTTCTCTGCACACTTTCTATAGTTTCTACATCCTTCCTGTAGTGAGGCGACCAGAACTGGGCACAATACTCCAAGTGGGGTCTGACCAGGGTCCTATACAGCTGCAACATTACCTCTCGGCTGCTGAACTCAGTCCCATGGTTGATAAAGGCCAACACACCGTATGCCTTCTCAACCACAGAGTCAACTTGTACATGCAGCTTTGAGTGTTCTATGGACTCGGACCCCAAGATCCCTCTGATCCTCCAAACTCCCAAGAGTCTTACCATTCATACTATATTCTGCCAGCATATTTGATCTACCAAATTGAACCACCTCACAATTATTTGAGTTGAACTCCATGTGCCATTTCTCAGCCCTGTTTTACATCCTATCGATGTCCTGTGGTAACCTCTGACAGCCCTCCACACTATCCCCAACCTTCGTGTCATCAGCAAATTTCCTAACCCATCTCTCCACTTCCTCATCCAGACCATTTGTAAAAATCACGAAGAACAGGGGTCCCAGAACAGATCCCTGAGGCACACCACTGGTCACCGACCTCCATGCAGAATATATCACCTTGCAAAGATTACAAGGACTTAAATAAAATAATATTTGAGAATCGTTGCCTCTTTCCCCTAACTAACAGAGCGTTTGAATTGTTGCAAAGCGAAACTGGTTTCAGAAAACTGGACCCGAGTAACGCTTATAATTCATTTCGTATTTGTGAACGGGAGGAATGAATGACAGCTTTTAATACCCTGACAGGGTATTATGAGTACTTAGTGAATCTCTGGGCTTTTCAGCGCTCCAGATGTCTTTCAGGCATTTATTAATGACATTCTGAGGGAAAAACTTAACAAGTTCGCGTTGTGTACCTCGACGACATGTAGATATTTTTTCGCACTCCTAAGAGGAACATATAACACAAGCAAGACAGTTTCTGTCCTGAAACAATAGCTTTTTAATACCTTCTCATTGATGCTGTCTGGCCCGCTGAGTTCGTACATCATTTTGTGTGTGTTACCCTAGATTCTCAACAACCGCAGAATCTCTTGTTTAATGTTTCCAGATGGGTAGTTTTCTTTTTGAAAGTGGTGACTGTCAGGTTGCTTGAACTAGGTTGCAATATCGATTGCAGTGTGAAACTTGCAGTCCTGGTGTGATCAATGGTGAAAACTCAGACCGTCACTCCCTCCCAATAACAGCTGCTTGCCCTTGCCAATTGAATTATGTACCGAAAAAATCGACGAAAAGGACTTTTAACTTCGTAAACCAACGGGTTGTTGTTATGTCTCCCGGTCGCTGTGAAAATGCGGGACACCTCCCTTTCCCTTGCCAGGAAGAGAGAGAACCCGTGGTTTGTCGAATTTCGGATGAAGTGCGAAGCTTTTGGGGTAACTTTGGTCTGTGCTTTGCTATCACTTGGCACACGCATCGGTTCTGTGATGGTACCGATGCACGCTTTTTGTGCTGGTGGGGGGAGGGGGAGGAGGGATAGCTGCTCGCTGACGCTTACTCTCTGAAGGGGGAACTGGGGGAGACTTTGGGAGTTTCAAGTTTAACTGTCGTCCATTCTTTGGGGTACCTCTGTTTTCGAGGATGTTTGCGAAGAAAACATGTATATTGTGTACATTTCTCTGACATTAAATTTGACTTTTGAACCTTTGAACTGCCCTGCAATTGTCTTCAGTGCAATTCACTGTTGCCAATGCCGTTTGGATCTCAACAGACACCTACCTTATTCTTTTGCCAAGTTCTGCATCGGTGATAACACACTAACAATCTCCTATCCCCAAAGTATCGGCCACCCTGAAGCAAATTGCATTAGTGTGGACATTTATTTGTTGTTTTTTTTATGACAGTCTGAAAGCCCATGAAATATAAGATCGACTAAAAGACCTCACCAGTATCTCGCCAAGGCTGCACTGAAGCTATAGTGAGCTATCCAGGAAGTAGACATCACCCTGGTGTCAGGACGTTGACCATGGGTTAAATTAATACCCATTCGTGAACCTGCGCCCTGATAGTGGTTTGTTGGGGCCAGAGATTTATCAGTTTTTCCCACCCGTGATTGACGAGAATCAGAATCGATATCTCAGGACTGAAAGCGGCCTGACATTACTGCCATAAATTCAACTTATCTGAACACACACAACCTGCAGCAAAATGCATTTTAGTGAGAATTCTGGATTGTGCACCGCCACTCTTTTCACTTTTCTCTTTGTTGTTAACGGTAAGAAGTTCCACGATTAGTATAAGAAATTATATATTTTAATATTTCTTTGGAAATTGGATGTGATCAAAGGGGTTATAGGCTATAAAACGCGGTCGAAGTAATGTGCTGAGTCGAGCGGTCAATTCAATAAACAAAACAGCTTTGGTAAGGTAACATACGATAAAACTGCGGGAAACTGAAGCGGGTGTGCGTGGCTGGGGTGTAGAGGGCAGTGCTCCGAAGCAGAAAGGTTTTTCAAAGAACTGGCACCTGCTGGATGGACCAATTAACCTCGGTCTGTGTATTTTCCACATTCCGAACAGAATCTCAAGTTACCGAATGAAAACTGTCTGGAACAATTGAGGGACAGAACTGAAGCCGGTTCTACTGCGTATATTATCAATTTAGACAATCTCACAACACCGGCGTTGTATTCATCAGTTGGTGCATATTGTAAACAATTCGGTTTTCAGTAAGGTGCAACATGAGTCGGTCTTTCCACTGATTCCAGTCCATCGTTAGTAATAAATATTACCGATGTCGAAGAATGTCTCAGACATGGGGTAAGGAAAGTTCCAGCGGTAAACCCGTCGGATTTAAGAATATCACGTGGTGTTGAAATATATGAAGCACAGTGAATTTTTGTAGCAATTAGTTATACTATGAATTAAGCGATTATTTCATTATTCAGGTATTGCCCCTTTATATTAAGTTATTTACTATTTCCTATAGTCGTTGTAACACCGAAAGTACATCAGGAACGTTTGAACGGGATCGTTGGCCAGACCGTACATTTCCCCGCCTGTCATAATGATTCAGACATTCAAGGGTATCTGCGGATCAAATGGAGCAGAGCAGGGAAGGAAATTGTGGATTATCGTTGCCCGTCCAACAGAAGCCACAGTTTTGCTGAATGTGGACAGCTAAACACCACTTCCGACCAGTATAAACACCGGACAGCTTTTTCTCCGGAGAATGCATCCTTGCTGCTGAGAGATTTGCAGATTAGCGACAGCGGGATTTATGAATTATCCATCTCCCACAAAACGGGAACGGAAATTTGCAGCTTCAATTTGACAGTCCATCGCTTGGATATAACCGACTTTGTCTGTGGTGGTTCAGTTCGAAGTCCGTGGACTCTGGACTCCAGGTTTTCCGGCGGCCCCTTGCTGCGGTTGGACTTAACTAGAAACACGTGAGGCTCATATTGGAACTGGGAATATAAATGCCCTGGTAGTGAATATCGTCGTCGTGTGATCGGCCGACGATTGCTGACGGGTAAGGGAGTTGGCGCATGGTGTGAAAGTGGTTTGGAACTTGTTGAGGGAAAGAGAGTGGGAATTGCTGGGAGGGGGTTGCCTGGGTCTAGTAATGGCAGACAAGGCGAGAGGAGGGGCTGAGGGAAAGAGAGTGGAGAAGGAGCGGGATAGGGATTTGGGATCAGACGTAGGCAGCTGGGGAGAAATGGATTATTGTGAAGGGAGAAATAAAGGGAATAAGGAGATAGTGAGGGGATGGATGAATGAAAACCGAGACAAAGGGAATAAAAGAATAAGAAATGACAATGGAGAGAGTTCTGAAAGTGAGGAAGATGAACAAGTTCAGAGAGGAGGTATTGTCATAATTAGTTTTAATGAGAAGGCGCAAGGACACGTGAAGAATATTAACCCGTTTGTGCTAGCAACAACTCTGGCAAATAAGATAGGGGACATAGTATTTGCAAAATTCCTT
This sequence comes from Hemitrygon akajei, assembly GCF_048418815.1. Taxonomy (NCBI): domain Eukaryota; kingdom Metazoa; phylum Chordata; class Chondrichthyes; order Myliobatiformes; family Dasyatidae; genus Hemitrygon; species Hemitrygon akajei. The sequence continues at coordinate 153,441,593 of NC_133125.1, forward strand.
AATGATGGCAATCTATTGGTAAGATGTGCGAATGAGGAACAACTTGAGAAAGCACTCAAGCTAAAAGAGATAGGAAAATGCAAGGTGGAATATACAGGGAGGGTGGGAGCACGAAATGGTGGTTGTAAAGGAGTGATCACGGCTGTACCAATGAGTATCAACATGGAGGAGTTGAAGAGGAATATCAAAGGGGGGAAAGTAATTAATGTTCTAAGACTGAAAACAACAAAGGAGGGAATGAAAAAGGAAATTAAAACAATATTGATTGAATTTGATGAAGAAAGTGTTCCTGGGTTTCATGAGTTACCCAGTAAGGGTAAATGTGCCAAAGCCATTGAGGTGCTATAAATGTCAAAGGTTTGAACACATAACTAAAAACTGTAAAAGGCAGAGGAGATGTGCTAGATGTGGGGATGATCATGAATATGGAAAGTGTGGAACAGGAGTGCAACCAAAATGCTGTAATTGTGGAGAAGCTCATAATGTGGCGTATAGTGGGTGTGAGGTTATGAGACGGGAGAATAAAATTCAAGAAATAAGATTGAAAAGAAAGATCACTTGTGCAGAAGCTGTAAGAATGTCAAGAGAACAAAATAATGCTCCTAATGACCAGAGAGCAATAGGGATGCAAGAGATGCAGTGAAGAGTAAATTACAGGATTAATGTGGAGTAAAAAAGCTCTAGTAACATTCATTGCAGGAGTGATTAATAGTACGGCTGAGGTAAAGTCAAAAAGTGACAAAATTCAGCTTGTTGTCAAAGCAGCAGTAAACCATTTAGGGTTAGTAGGACTGACATGGGAAGAAATGAGGGAGAACCTCACTAATCAGTCAAGCCAGGAAGTGTCATGGGTTGGTTAGTACTCATTATGGCGATTCTTTTGCAATGGAATGCAATGAGTTTACTGGCCAATGGCCAGGAATTTAAGGACTTTATTAAGGAAATGGTTGTAAAACCGGATGTAGTGTGTATTCAGGAAACTTGGTTGAAACCAGCTTTAGACTTTGTGGTACATGGGTATACAATGATCAGGAAAGATGGAAATCTAGGGGAAGGAGGAGGTTGTGCTATGTTAATCAAGCAAGATATACCGTATAGAGTACTGGAAAAAGGAGATGATCAGGAATACATAGTGGTGGAAATATGGGAGAGAGGGGAGGGAATGGTTATAATTAACTACTACAATCCATGTAAAAGGTTGGATTTGGACAGCCTACTAAGGATACAAGGACAAAATAGGCATAAAGTAGTGTGGTGTGCAGATTTCAATGCTCACAGCACAATATGGGGGGGGGGGGGGATCCAATTACAGATTCAAATGGAACAGTAATGGAAGATTTGATGGAAGAAAGGGATTTGGTATGAATGATGGTAGAGGAACAAGGATAAACATAACAGGAACTGAGTCGGTATTAGATATTACGTTAGTGTCTAATGTCTTGGCTGGCATTAGTAACTGGGGAGTTTGGACTGCTTCAACAGTAGGCAGTGATCACTACCCAGTTTTATGTTCAGTGGGTGAAAGAGTTGAAGTAAGACCATGTGGTGGAATCCCAAAGTGGGTATTTGGAAAAGCAGATTGGGGCAAGTTCCAGAAGTTAAGTGAAGAAGCATTGACAAAGATTGACATTTCTGGAAATATAGATGAATTAAACAGTCAGGTGACTTCAGCAATTATTATGGCAGCAGAAGGATCTATACCCAGGAGTAAAAATAGGATGAATAGAAAAATAGTGCCATGGTGGACAGAGGAATGTTGTCAGTCTGTATTTAAAAAAAAACAGAAACAGAGCAACAGAGCATTCAGGCTAGTTAAAAGAACCCATAATATGCAGCATTTGATTCAATATAAGAAGGCACAGGCAGTGGTGAGAAGAACTATACGTCAAGCTAAAAGGGCAAGTTGGAGGAGTTTTTGCAACAAAATAGGAAGAACAACACCTGTGGGAGAGGTATGGGGAATGATTAAGAGGATGGGGGGAGATAGAAGGGATTGGGAGTATCCAGTAATATCTGAGGAGGAAACAGCAGTCTCCAGCAGGGATAAGGCTGAGATCATGGCCAAGTCATTTGTAAAGATAGATAGTTCAGAAAATTTGTCTGAAGGGCGTAGGAGAAGGGAAAGAACAATGAGTCAATACCCAGGTATGTTAAACAGGAGGAAAGAAACAGATGATATAATTGATGATCCATTTACTTTGGCAGAAATGGTGAGAGCAATAAAGAGATCAAGACCAACCTCCCCAGGGAAAGATCTAATATGCTATGTTATGCTAAAAAATCTAGGAGAAGGAGCGCTCTTGAAGTTACTGCATTTTTATAACCGTGTGTGGGCAGAGGGAAGATTACCAAGTGCATGGAAAGAAGCAGTAGTAATTCCAATAAGGAAACCTGGCAAGGATCCGTCAAAACCCACTAGCTACAGGCCAATAGCACTAACATCAAATATATGTAAGATAATGGAAAGGTTGATAACTGAAAGGTTATCATATGATCTTGAGAAGAGAGGAATGCTGGCAAGTTATCAGTGGTTTTAGGAAGGGAAGGAATTCCATGGACTCAGTGATAAGGTTAGAGACTGAAATAAGAAAGGCCCAGGCAAATAAGGAATCAGTAGCTGCAGTGTTTTTTTAAATTGAAAAAGCCTATGATATGATGTGGAAGGAAGGATTATTAGTTAAACTGCACAAGATGGGGGTTGGGGGGAGAGTTTTTAATTGGATTAAAGATTTTTTGTTTGGTAGAAAAATTCAAGTTTGGATTGGATCAGAATTATCAAAATAGTGGGAAATGGCACACTTCAGGGTAGTGTGATTAGCCCGTTAATTTTCATCATTATGATCAATGATGTCTTCACAAAGGTACCAGTGGATATAGGTAGGTCACTGTTTGTGGATGATGGGGCCTTGTGGAAAAGAGGCAGGAACACGGAGCATATAATCAGGAAACTACAAGGAGCAACTGATGAAGTGGTAGAGTGGGGTTATGATTGGGGATGTAGATTTTCAGTGGGGAAAAAAACTCAAACTGTATTTTTCACTAGGAAAAGAATTGAAGTAGGGAAGAAGTTAAGGATGTATGGGATTGAATTAGAAAGGGTTGGATCATTTAAATTTCTGGGAGTTGTATTTGATTCACGATTAACATGGGCAGACCATAATCAGGAAAGTTGAGGAGAAATGTAAAAAATAATAAACGTGATGAGATGTTTGACTGGTAGGGAATGGGGAGCAAGTTGTTCAGCATTAAAGAGAATGTATGTGGCTTTAGTAAGATCTGTGTTGGATTATGGAAGTGTAGCATATGGATCACCAGCTAGGTCTCTTATAAGGAAACTGGATGTGATTCAGGCTTAGGTTTTGAGAGTGTGCAGTGGGGCTTTTAAAACATCACCAGTATCAGCCCTGCAGGTAGAAATGGGAATAATGCCTTTGGAATTAAGAAGGATGCAATTGATGGCAAACTACTGGGTTAATTTGCAGGGACACAATGATTCTCACCCTGCTAAAGGAGTGTTGCAGGAGTCCTGGGAAAATGGGAGGTTTCAGAGGGAAAACTTTAGTCGGGTAGGGAATGATATTGCTAGATCATGTGGAGTGTTTGATCTAAGGATAAGTCCTTCAGTAGTTTATCCGGTTGTAGCTCCATGGAAGCTGGTATGGCCTGACATAGACTGGCATTTGTTAGAGGTAAAAAGGAAAGTATAAAACTGATTTGTTAAGTGCATTTAACTGTCATGTGATGGAAAAGTATAGTGATTATACTCAGGTCTATACAGATGGTGCTAAGGAACCTGAGACAGGAGTGACAGGGTTTGGGGTGGCTATACCAGCAAAAGCTATTAGCAGAAGAACATCTGATAAGTTAGCGGTGTATACAGTGGAGATGATGGCAGTATTGGTTGCGTTCCGTTGGGTGGAGAAAGCTAGACTAGTCAAAGCGTTGATATGCTCAGATTCATCATCAGTTCTAGCAAGTTTAAGGTCTTCTCACTCAAACAGCCAGCAAGATGTACTTCATGAAGTCCTTCAATCAGTCACAAGAGTTGCAAATCAGGGAGGTCAGGTTAAATTTCTATGGGTTCCAGCTCATGTAGGGGTGAAGGGCAATGAAAGGGTGGATGAGTTGGCAAAGAGGGCAATAAAGAAAGAAAATATAGAAATGCACATTAGTATCAGTAAAGCAGAGGTTAAGTGTGTAATCTGGGAAAAAAATAACCAAATGTGGCAAGAAAGATGGGACAGGGAGGGGAAAGGGAGGCATTTATATCAAATACAAAAAAGTGTTGCAGGTACTAGGGTAGGAAGTAGATACAGAAGAGAGGAAATTGTGTGGACTAGGTTAAGGCTGGGGCACTGTGCACTAAACCAAACACTGAAATTGATAGGGAAACACCAGACAGGATTGTGTGTGGAATGTCAGGAAGAGGAGTCAACAGAACATGTAGTTCTAAGTTGCAGGAAGTATGGGATACAGAGAGATGATGAGAATTAATCTAAGGGAATTGAGGGTGCAGGAATTCACATTAAAAGGGTTGCTGGGCATGGGTGAGAGAACACAGGTCAGGGTATTTTTAGCTTTCTTAAGGGGTACAGGGTTTTTTTTTATAAGATATGATGGATAAACAGAAATGGGGTACTAGGATGGGGAGGATAAAGTGTAGGTTAGGGTATGTGTATGCGTGCAATTGGTTGAAGGGATTTAGAATGTGAGTCCATCGCATACTCCGGAACAGAAGGAGGCGGTAATGCACCATTAAGCTGGGTGCCAACTGTTGGGGGGGGGGTGGGCGAGAGGGAGAGGGATATATATCTATATATCCATATCCATATCCTGTTTCCCCTGCCTAGACTGCATCCTGTCCCGTCCTTGGGTTCCGTCTCGTCCTGTTTCTGAGACTCCAGTGCCTGTGTCCTGCAGTTGGGTCCTGATCCAACACCCGATTTATGACACTGGCAGCAGGACCAGGAATGGGACCTACTCTGGAAATGGAATCTACACCAGGAATAGAACAGACACTGCAAATGAAAAAAATTGGTATATTTCCTAGGTTTGAAGTAGTTTCGTCCAACTGTTAAAGTTTCACCACTTAGAGACCGCTCCTGCATTTAATATGTTCATGGCAGCTCATTTTCCACATCCCCCTTTCCCAACAAACCTTTCATTGCCTTTATAACTGAATCCATTGGAATCAGTCTTGATTGTTCCGTGCAACCAAACATTCAAAGCTGGAGAATACCGAAGTCTCACTTCTCCTTTGGAAAATCATTTTCTTGCACTGCTCCGAGATGTGATTAGATTAAACATCCCATTCAGGGGAAATGTTTCTGCACACATTCTTCCACGTCCCATGGAATCTTGTATAATATGGTTCAATGTGATCATTTGTTGTTCTGAATTCCAGTGTAGGCCCAGACTGTTTAATCTCTTTTCATATGACAAATTTTAAGAATCAGTCGAGTAAAGGTTAACGAAATCTCTTCACACAGGATCTGCACATGATATTCTAGGTGCAGTCTCTCAAAGGCTCAATGTATAATTGTAAACTGCTTTCTAAATGAGGGAAAATACAACAGTGTGCTGGATTCCCTGTAGATTCAACCTGCAAATAACCTATGGTGAGGAAGGCATTCATTTCAAGAGGGCAAGAATAAGAAAGCATAGATGTAATGTTGAGACTTTGTAAAACACTGAGGCTTCATTTTGAGTACTGTGAGCAGTTTTGGGCCCCTTATCTTAGAACAGATGTGCTGACACTGGAGAAGGTTTGCAGTAGGTTCACGAATATGATTCTGGGATTGAGTGGCTAGTCGTATGAAGAGTGCTTAATGGCTTAGGGCTTGTATTCATTGGAATTCAGAAGAATGAAGGGTGTCTGAATTGAGACTTTTTGAATGGTGAAAGGCCTTAATAGAATGTATGTGGAGAGGATGTTTCCTATGGCAGGATAGTCTAAGACCAGAGGACATGGCTCCAGATTACAGGGGTGTCCTTTTAGAATGGAGATGAGGAAGAATTTGTTTAACCAAAGGGTGTTGAATCTATGGAAAACTTTGCCACAGGCAGCTGTGAAAACCATCTTTATTTATGTTTAAGGTGAAGGTAGAAATGTTCTTGATTCTTCAGGGCATGAAGAGGTATGGGGGGGGGGGGGAGGGGGGAAAGTGAAAAGACTGGGAGGAAAATTGGATCAGCCACGATCCAATTTAGGCTAATTTTGCTCCTATATCTTGATGTCTTTTCCCTAGTTTGCTTTGTGAATACCTTTTATGATTGAGCATTTTCTATTGCAAAATGAAAATTAATAAAAAAACAACAGAAACCTTAAAAGAATTGTCATTCATTCTAGGGGTCATGTTCAAAAAATGTATCGGCACCCCTCAATACATTCACATCTTCCTTGGATATTGTGTTCAGAGCAGAACATAATCCACATGGAGCTGGCCATTGTGCACAAAGATTTTGTTATATTGCCCTGTAAATTAAACCCAGATATTACAAACTTCTCAATTTCTTCTGACTCTTCAGATATCCCTGTAGTTTTCTAAACATGCTCCATATTTTAAATACTAATTGTACTATCCCTACTTGCTTTTAATATTTCTGTTGCACACCATCTGCCATTTTTCTACCCATGGCATTATTCTATGTATGTGTGTACTAAAGCACTATCTTGCTTGTTGTTTACCGGAATTCCATGTTTTCTGTCTTTTCTGGGCTTGGCAATCATGACTTTTATCCTCATTTAGGCTTTTAATATACACCTGTAGCCCCCTGGCTAGCCTCAGGCTCACTTCCCTCTAGGGGGAGCAGCCTTCAGCCCCACCAAACTGGATAATCAGCTCATGTAGATGCTGTGTGATGTCCCCAACCCCACCAATTAACACAGTACACCATGTGCAATTAAATGATTACTTTGTAGATATTACTAGAACTAAGTGATTAATAACAATACAGTATATATGAAGGTAAAGCAAAGGTGCCAAACTTATCAAAGTCCAACCGTTGGAGCTCAATTAACGATTCGATCCCCTCAGACCTCCTCGGCTCGCAGCTCAGGACCACCTGAAGTGGTCAACCAAGCACATCTATCCATGTCTCCTCTCCTCGCTGAACCTCCTAGCCTCAGACCCCCGCTTGGGGTCTGTTCCATCGCCCAGCTTACAGCATCACGTCCTCTCTCTCTCTCACCCCCTTGCGCTGACTCCCCAAAAGCCCGCCAACAATAGCTTACAGACTCAGAAGAGAGAGAATAACATTAATCCAAATTGGTTAACAAATGAATACAATTCTCGTTATCAGTAAATTTTAACCCAAACAAGCTTCCAGCACTCTCTCATAATAAAGAAGCATTCCTACTTTTAACAAAACAAAGAAGCCATTTTGATTTGCATACGCAGTAACGCAAAAAAGAAACCCCAATACACAAAGAAAACTCCCACAAAAGAAGAAACCTCCTTATACACCAAAGCTATTTGTACCCAAAACACTGGAATGTGTTGCTGTAATTGTGTTCTACCATGCTGTGTGATACAATTACTATATTTAAAAAGCAATGGGGAGTGCTTAAATAAATATGGCGTGGAAGGATATAGATGTAATGTGCAAAAACTTTGGCGTGGATATGATAACCGGAAGAGCCAGTGTCCATGATGTATAAATTTATCACTTTACTGCCATGGATAATTTAATATTAACTCACATATTTGAAAGATAATGATTGCATAGTTTCAACTGCTCTTGATGCTGAGCAGTTAATCGATTAATGCCTGGAATATTTGTGAACTGGGTTGTTGCAGAAAAAAAATGCTGTAATGAAGGTAAGTGAACTTTGATGGAAGGATAAAGTATAACTAATGTTTGAGATCTTCATGGCTGTTAAAGGAGAGCAGAGGTTTGGCTTAAGAACACCAACTTTATATAATTAATTTTCATTATGAATTCAGACATAGATATTTACCAGAGAAACTTTTGTCAGGAGATATATAGTTTTATGTGGTAGAATGTGATTTCTTCTTTCCATTGGCATTGTGTTTCATTCTCTGGATGTCTAAGGCCAGCTTTGATATTGCGATCTCTCATATTGTGTGATAACTTGCAAATTTAATTCTGCTAATATGTTTATTTTCAACATATCAAAATATATTTGTATCCTTGTTGCCAGAAGTTATTATAACTTCATAAGATACAATCTGTTCCAGTTTAAAATGATGCTGGTGAATATTAGCGACATCTGGTTGGTGGCCAATGAAACAAGGAAACCAATAAATCTTAATTCATAACTAGGAACTGAGAATTAAGTGTCTTTAACTCAGGACAAGAACTCATTCACTTAGAAATAAGGAATGCAGCAATGAGTCTGGAAAAGATAACAATTTGGGTTAGAAGTTTTATGGTTATTTGCAATTATCCACTTGATGAGGTGTCTATGTTCAGATATTGGGCATATCAAGGTTGAAATCAATGGGCTTTTAATATACAGGCAAATCAACAGATATGGAGGCAGATCAGCTTTTATTGCAAATGTTCTTTTGTTTTTCTGTGTAGGTTCACAGTCAACACTTGCATTCATCCTTCCAGCTGTTGGCATTGCAATTATTATTATCTCCTTACATTTCTCCATGAAAATGAGAAGAGGTAAGTCATCATGCTGTGATTGGTTTCGGGCAATGTCCTGTCTGCATGCTACTTTCTCATTCAAGGTTCAAAGTAAATTTAATGGTGCTGTATGTATCTCACCAAATGCAACTCTGAGATTCACTTACTTGGGCAGCAGTCACAGTAAATACAAGAAACACAATAGAATCAATGAAAGACCACACCCAAACAGGATGGACAAACAACTGATGTGCAAAAAATTAACAAAGTGTGTAAATACAAAAAGGAAGAGAAAGAAATAATAATGATATTGAATAAATAAGCTAAGTATTGAAAACATGGGATGGAGTTCACAGGTTGTGGGCACAGTTCAGTGATGTGAGTGAAGTTGTGTGAAGTTATCCCTTTGCTTCAACAGCCTGATAGTTGAGGGGTAATAACTGTTCCTGAATCTGGTGGTATGGGTCCTGAGGCTCCTGTACCTTCCTGATTGCTGCATTGAGAAGAAAACATGGATTGGATGGTGGAGGTCCTTAATAATGGATGGTGCTTTCCTATAACAGAACTCCATGTAGATTTGCTTTGTGTTTGTGAGGGTTTTACTCATGATGGGTAGGGCCATCTCCACTGCATTCTTGTACGCTTTTTCATACAAGGGTATTGGTGTTTCCATACCAGGCTGTGAAGCAACCAGCCAATATACTTCCCACCATACAGCTGTAGAAGTTTGTCAAAGTTTTAGATAACATGCTGAATCTTTTCAAACTTCAAAGAAATAGAGGCACTGCTGTACTTTCTACATCATAGCACTTGCATGCTGAACCCAGGACAGATCCGCTGAACTAATAACACAAATGAATTTAAAGTTGCTGCCCCTCTTCACCTCTAATATCCCGATGTGTAGGGCTCCGGATCACCGGTTACCTCCTCCTGACATTTTGTGAGATGTTGTTGTAGCATCACTCAGTTAAATTCAATCTCCCTCCAATATGCTAATTTGTTATCGGTTTTGAGATGGCCAACAGCACTGTCTGGAATCAGCAAGCATATATGGCATTTGAGCTGTGCTTATCCACATATCTTATCTGCACAGTCATAAGTATAAAGTGTGTATAGGAGGTGGATAAGTACAAAGCTTTGTGCTTCTTCTGTGCTGATGGTGATTGTGGAGGAGCTGCAGTTGCCAATCTAAATTGAGTGGCATCTGTAAGTGAGGAAATTGAGGATCTAATTGCAAAAGCAGATATTGTAGTCGAGGTATTGAAGCACAGTGATTAATTTTAAGAGTGGATAATGCAGTAATGTTGTGGCTTTATAAGGCACTGGCGAGGTCTCACTTGGACTATTGTGAGCAGTTTTGGGCCTCTTAGTGAAGAAAATATTTGCTGATATTGGAGACAGTTCAAAGGACATTCAAGAAAATTAATCTGAGCTTGAAAGGCTTATAATATGTGGAGAGTTTGATGACTGTGGGCCTGCACTCACTGGAATTCAGAAGAATGAGGAGAATCTCATTCAAACCTACTGAATGTTGAAAGGGCTCAATGGAGAAGGTGTTTCCTATGGGAGGAGAGTCGAAGACCAAAGGACTCATCTCAGAATAGAGAAACGTCCATTTCAAACTGAGATGAGAAGGAATATCTTCAGCCACAGAGTGGTGATTATGGAGGCCGTCTTTGGTTATATTTAAGGCAGAAGCTTGATGAGATGGTGGAACAGACTCATTGGCCAAATGGCCCAATTCTGTTTCTATATCTTGTGGTCTATTAGGAAATAGAGCATAAGCACCAGTATGAACAGATTAGTCTGAATCTGCCTTAGTGGTATATAATCCCATGTAATATCTTGAGGAAGGACAGTGTTTTTATTAGGTGAGAGGTGCTAATCCTTCAAGCCATTTCCACCTGTGCCATAATTGCATGTAGTTATTCTAGTTTGAAAATCTTACTTGACCCAACCTCAATGTCTGAGGGGCATGTCTTATAGGTTTCTATTACTCTCTCATTGGAAAAAGTGCCTTTTGTAAACAGTACTGAAAGGCCCTGTTCAATTTTTAAAGCAATGCTTCTTTGATCCAGACTTTCTCAAACATGAAATTCTTTAATGACTTCATTTTGTCCCCCTTCATAAAACAGGACATGTGCCGTAGGTGCACTGGTTCGTTTAACAAAAGTGCCACCTTGATGAGCCCACCATTGTGGTTAAATCTTCCTGCCATGCATTGCTCAGAATCAAGCAATGGGGAGATTTTTCTCGGTACAGCAACCAACCAGACACATCGGCTCAGGGCCAACTGTTGGGAGCTTGCAAACTCAGGATAGAGAGTTGCATGGTGAAAAATCATTAGTTATTTCTGAAATCTCTCAAAACTTCTACCTTGTGAGTCTAACCCCATTTGCTGTTGTTATCCAAGAATTACCTCTGATCCTTTTGATTTCAATCCAGCCATCTCTGTTCTGTAGAAAAACCCCTGACAAGAAGCCGTTAATCCAAAACATTAACCTTTGTCACTCTCCATAGATGGTCAATGAACTGTTGGCTTTTCTTTCAGATTTGCAACATTCTTAAACTTTCTCAAATGTCTTTTTAAAAATTCCCCACAAGTAGAATTTTGCACACATAACTGCAAAGTGAAAATGCAGTAATTCAAAAGTGAGCTTAACTTGGTGCCTTTAAACACAAACACGTTTTTGTAGTTTCTGAGCAGCTGCCAATATACTTGTCTCATTTCTGTGTTGGTGTTTGATTCTTCCTATCACTTGTTAGGCCTAAAACTTAAATTAAGCTAACTGCAACATCTTTGTGTCTGGAAATTTAACAGGTTATGTAGAGACTTGTACAATAATAAAGTCTCCCTGGAGACTCTGCTTTTTAAAGGTCAGTGGTCAAACTTCATTCGTTGTGGTTAGTGAGGTCTGTGACCCACCCCCCCCCCACAAACTTGAATACGACCTGGTGTGTGTCTTGACTGGTTTGCCGTGGAGCTCAGAGTACACAGTCACTTTCGTCCTACCAGCATTTGTATCATTCCAAATTGCCACTGCCGATGACCTCTGCCACATCTTAAGAGAAAGCACCTACTCAAAGATACAAGAATTTACATACTTTTCAGTGAGCCTACTGGAGCAAACTAAATAAGAATACTTATATTGGAGATATTCCCTAAAGTACAAGCATTCACAGATGGCACACGTGTCCTTTAAAGAGTCCTCCCTGGCAAACTCTCTCCATTTTTTGGATAAGCAGTGATGTTAATCATTTGCAAACCTAAGTGGTAAATCCCACTAGTGATGTATCTATCAGTAGTTCATTCTTTCCTTCAATCTGTGCGGGTGTGCAGCCAGTTTGTTTTTCTTGAATATATAATTCAAGCAATGAGCAAGCATTGATGACAACTAAGTTTGCAACAAGGCCAACGACTAACTGATGCAGACCAAAAGTTTTCCTCCTCAGGTTGCAATCAAGCCCAGGAACAAGCAGGAAAGCTCAGTAGCACACTGGATCATCAGGTAAGTCAAATGATGTACTGATAGAAACACAAAATGCTGGCAGAACTCAGCAGGCCAGACAGCATCTATGGGAGGAGGTAGTGGCGATGTTTTGGGCTGAAACCCTTCATCAGGAGTGAAGTAACATGGGATGGTCGAGGGGGGATAGAAAGTGGGGGGAGGGATGAAGTAGAGAGCTGGGAAGTGATAGGCTGGAGGGAAATGGGCTAGGGGGAAGGTGGAAAATTATGGGAAATAAAAGATAAAGAAAGGTAGGGCTGGGGGGAGATTGTAGTAGGGGGACAAAAGAGAAAGAGAACCAGCCTAAAATTATAGATAGGGATGGGGTAAGGGGGGGGCAGGGGTATCAACAGAGGTCTGTGAGTCGAATGTTCATGCCGGCAGGAGATAAGGTATTGCTCCATCGACCTGCGTGTGTCCTTTCAGGTGAGGCACCACTTCAACTGCGAGTCAACTGGGGTGATATACTGTATCCGGTGCAACCAATGTGGCCATTTATACATTGGAGAGACCTGCCACAGACTGGGAGACCGTTTCACTCAGTCCTCCAGTAGTGGCGGGATCTCACTTCAATTCCACAGACCACTCCCACTCCGATATGTCTGTTGATGGCCTCCTCTACCATCAAGATGAGGCCACTCGCAGGTGTCCCTCTCCCTTTTATTTTTCCCATTCTGGTTCCTCTTTCACCCATTCCTTCCTGTCAATCACCTCCCTCTCATGCCCTATCTCCTTCCCTAGTCCACTGTCCTCTCCTGTCTGATTCCTCATCTTTAATCCTTTACTTCTTCCTCCTATCACATCTCAGCTTCTTACCTCATCAACTTCACCCACACACACACCTTTCCTCTCACCTAGTTTCACCTATCACCTGCCAGTTTGTACTCCTTCCCCAGACCACCCACCTTATTCTGGCTTTTTCCTCTTTCCTCTCCAGTCCTAAAGAAGGGTCTCAGCCCGAAACATGCTTATTCCTCAGTCTGATCTGCTGAGTTCCTCCAGCTCTTTGAGTGTGTTACTAAAACAAGGGAAGCTTGAAGCGGGGAGGTGGAAATAATTGAAAGAAAAAAGACATTCAAGAGAACCTTCTCAATGGTGTTTATGGATGGAAAATACTTTGACGACCTGGTGAAGCAGTGGATTTCCTTGGACCTGCTGCTACTATGGTCTTTGGAATCAGTTCATTGAACTACCTGGCATCCTTGTCCTTCATTGAAAATGTGTGTCTGTGTTTCTATTCTAAATATTCCATCAGTCCTACCTGCAGAGAACAGAACAGAGAAAATATTTCTGACCAAAACAACGTGCCATACCTGTATGCATTCACACATGCACTTCTTATCTGAGGTAATGGAACTGGTTCCATTGTCGAATGGATGTTATTGGATGTTGCACCCGAGACTGATTACCATTCTCATTGTTCTCGGACTGGGAGGACAATATACATTTTAAACATAGTAGATTAATGTAGCAAAAATAGCTTTATAGTGACCATCGTCTGTATGGCGAACACTTGTTCCTGGCAATAACTTCCTCATATTTGACTGAGATTGTTTTGGTGTAAGGGACCTAGACGGGGTTGAATTTGTTAAATGTGTCCTGGAAGTGTTTTTAAAGTAGTCTGTAGAAATTCCTACCAGGGGCCAGGTTGTACTTGACCTTACTTTAGTGGAAGTTTCCGTAAAGCAACCTTTAGTGAATAGTGATCCCAAATGAATAAACTTTAATCATGGAAATGGAGAAGGTTGAATTAGAGATAAATTGGTTGAGGGCTGATTTCAGTAGTATGAGACAGAACCTGGTAAAGATGGACTGGATGCAGCTGCTGAAGGGGAAACAACATCCGACTGCAGGAAGTAGTCTTGGTGAGTGGAAGAAAGAGAGAGGAGTGACAGAAAGAGGAGGCATTTTATCAGGTTGTTATCAAATTGTTATTATGAGATTTGAGGTTTATGGAGAAACTACATTAAGAAAACCATTATGACTGCTAAAGGGGGCATTAAATGGTCTTTAAGCAACAGATCAAAGATATTCCCAAATCCTTTTATATGTAGATGTTTTAAAAGCAAGAGAGTAGACAGGAAAAGAGTAGGTCCCCTTGAGTGACAGTGGATTTGAACTGTTTTTTATTGTATCTCCACAGCGTCTTTGAGCTTGATGATTTTCAGAGTTCTGTCTCTTGCTGCTACCTTTGTTGCACTTGCCTCATGGATTGGGATTAAAGGTAAATCCACAAATTGTAAACCCTATCACTTCATTATCTCCAGGATGTTTAGAAGTAATATCTGCCTGTACATTGTGAAAGGTGAGTGTGTGTGAGTGTGTGTGTGTGTCCCACAACCCAAACCCATTTACATATAAACTTACTGTATTTTATAACACTATTGATCAGGAAGAGATCAATCCGGGTGCTCAAAATACTCTTTCTATTTTAAATGTGAGAACTTGGTAAGAGTGGCAATATAATAAAAAGGAGGCAGCACCACTCATATCAATTGTTGCATAGTTTCTGTTAATGAGGTTGTAATTCAAATTATGCCTGTGTTTGATGCAAGTTAAGTTTAAAGATTGGAAATAATATATAAATGGGAACGATAAAGTTATGGACGAGCAGCCTGTATGAACTAATAGAATTGAAGTAGAAATCTGTCTTTGATGTCACTGGCTCATGAGTTATTCAAGTGGAGTCTTATGTTGAAGGCACGAGGGAGGAGAATCGAGAGTGTTTGTCTAGAGCTCAAAAAGAGACACAAAGTCACTGGCTGACATAAGTACTGCTGCCTGATAGTTCCAGAGACCCAGGTTCAGTCCTGACCTTTTGGTGTTTCCCGAGTTCTGATTGTACAATCTCCCTGGGACTGCATACGTTTCCCCTCAGGAACTCTGGTTTCCTCCCATAACCCCACGGTAGAAGGCCCAATGTGAGGAGAAATCTAAACATGCGCATCAATGGATCTTGCTTCAACAGCGAATGAGTGAGGCCTCTGTTGGTCAAGATCGACCATAGATGTTGCTGTCTAGCTGTCTAGATATGCAGGCCTAGGCAGTGTGATGTGGAGAGCAAGCTGCTGCCAATGTACAACTCTCTCTCCACGCATCTGATGAACCCAAAGGAACAGCAGTGACCGATACAGTTTGATATCAACAGTATTGCAGGAGTTGCCAGTCAGCGTTGGACTCACTGCGGACCACCTTAGGGACTCCAGCTCCGGATTTTTCCCTAAGGGTATTTTCCCCATGAGTGGGTGTCGCTGCAAGGCAGCAGAGGTTTGAGATCAGAATCTTCCTTCTCCTAGATGAGCTGCCAACTATGGCTGACAAGACCCATCTGCCCGAATGCCTGAACAGTAATTGTAGCTATGTGGCTATGGATAAACAGCCTGAAAGTGTGATGGAAATGAAACCAACCCTATTTTAAGCAAGGGAGATAAAAGTCTATTAGAAGAAAGGAAATGAAATCAAACTATGGATTCAACAAGCTTCTGTGGTTACGAGGGACAAGTGACCTTCTTTTGCAGGATCATAAATCATGAAGCAATAATAGATCACATGAATCCTGTTTGACTATATACTGAATAGGCACCATATTGTGCAAGTGTTTAAGTAGTGAGAGTCATAAAAGTATTAATGTATAACATGTGAATGGTCCTTTCACAGATGCATTATTTGCCATTAGAGAGTCAATAGAATGATTACGTCTTTGAGTACACACAAAACACCCTGATTGCAGTAAAGATCCAGTTATCCCTATCTAATTCAGAAATCCCAATGGTTTGGCAATGAGCTCACCAGGTGAAGGTCACTGATTTTCCCATCCACCCACTAGGGCTCGAGTGTCAGTGCTTCCTTTCCATTCAGAGGGGGTCCATTTCCTGTGCTGTCACCCATTCATGGACTCTGGTTCCCATACTCCCCATCCATTGACCTGAGTCCATTTCGATGCTCCCTTTCACACTCTAGGGCTCCAGTTCCTGTATTCACTTTAAGATCACCTGGTTCTGTTCATACATGCGTCCTTTAAACAGACCGAGTTTACTAGAAAAAGTATTATAATATTGTGTGACTCATGACTGCACTGCCAGATCCAGCTCAAAGTAGCTCAAGGTTGTTGACGATACAACGGTGGTTGCCCTCATCAGCAACAATGATGAATTTGCAGACAGAGTGGGTGGTAAGTCTTGTCAAATGGTGTAAGAAAAACCACCTGAGTCTTAGTATGGACAAGAGAAAGAGACGATTGTGGACTTGACGAAGGTGTAGGTTGACCACTCTGCATTGCATATCAATGGCTCTGCTGTGGAGAGTGTGAAGAACACAGAGTTCCTTGGCATGCACATTGACTGATCCAACCTGGGCACAAAACACTACCTCATTAAGTGAGAGGGTGAACAGTCTTGGTCCATGTAGGTATCAATGACATGGGTAGGATGAGTGACAAGGTTCTGCACAGGGAGGTCAGGCAATTAGGTACTAAGTTAAAGGGCAGAACCTCCAGGGTTGTGATCTCAGGACTGCTACCCATGCTATGTGCTCGTGAGGCCAGATCGTGGAAGATTATACAGTTTAATATGTGGCTAAGGGTTAGTGTAGGAGGGAGGGTATAAAATTTTTGGATCATTGGGCTCTCTTCCAAGGTTGGTTTGCACCTGAACTGGGGGGACTATTATCCTAGCAGGAAGGTTTGCTGCACGGTGGAGTTTAAACTAGCATTACAGGGGGATGGGAACCAGTGTCAGAACATTTATTGGAGAGGTAGTGGAGGCAGATCTTGGTAAGACATCAAAATTAGGAATTGCAAGGTTAAGCATCGTGCGACTAGTGCCCTGAGCTACATATATTTCAATGCAAGAAGTATAGCAGGAAAGGCAGATAATGGTGCTGAAAATGGTTTACAGACAAAGGCAATGTGTCATGAGGAGAGGATGCTGACTGGGCAAAATTGCTGTCAACTGGATGAGTTGCAGGAAAAAATCGAAAAGGTGGACAGAATCAAAAAGGTAGAGTACAGGACTGAAGGTGTTGTATTTGAATGCATGCAGTATATGGAATAAGGTTGATGAACTTGCAGCACAGTTACAGATTTGCAGGTATGATGTTGAAAGCATCACTGAATCATGGCTGCAAGATTATAGCTGGGAGCAAGGACACACATTGTTTCAAAAGTACAGGCAGGAAGGCACGGGGGTGGCGTTGCTCTTTTGGATAAAATAATGAAATCAAATCATTAGAAAGAGGTGACAGAGGATCAGAAGGTGTTAAATCATTGTGGATAGAGCTACGGAATTGCAAGGGTAAAAAGACTCTGATGGGAGTTGTATACCTACCCCCAAACAGTAGTATGGATGAGACTTACAAATTACAATGCAAGATAGAAAATGCATACAAAAGATCAATGTTACAGTTGTCATGCGGGACTCCAATATGCAGGTAGATTGGGAAAATCAGGTTGGTGCTGGAATCCAAGAGGGCGAATTTCTGGAATGCGTTTTAGAGCAGCTCGTGGCTGAGCCCGCTAGAGGATCAGATATTCTGGATTGTTGTGTCCAGCAATGAACCAGAATTGATTAAAGAGCTCAAGTTAGAAGAACCCTTAGGGGAAAGTGATCACAATATGATGGAATTCACTCTGAAATCTGAGGAGAAGCTAAAGTCAGATGTATCAGTATTACAGTGCAGTAAAGGGAATTACAGATGCCTGTGAGAGGAGTTGGCCACAATCGATTGGTAAAGAACAATGGCAGAGCAGCAATGGCTGGAATTTTTTTGGACGCAATTCAGAAGGCACAGGATATATGCATCACAAAGAAGAAGAACTATTCTAAAGGAATGATGACATAACCACGGCTAACAAGAAAAGTCAAAGCCAACATAAAAGCCAAAGAGAGGGCATATAATAGAGGAAAATTTAGTGGGAAATTAGAGGATTGGGAAGCTTTTAAAAACCAACAGAAGGCAACAAAACATGTCATTAAGAAGGACTTTTAAGATGGAATATGAAAGTAAGCTGGCCCATAATATTAAAGAAGATACCTACAGTTTCTTCAGATACATGAAGTGTGAAAAAGAGGCAAGAGTGGATAACAGACCACTGGAAAATGATGCTGGTGAGGTAAAATAGGGGACAAGGAGATGGTGGTCAAACTGTTTATTAATTTTGCATCAGCCTTCATTGTGGAAGACACGACATGTATGGTGGAAGTTCCAGGTGTCAGGGGTCATGAAGTGTGTGAAGTTACCATAAGTGGAGAGAAGGTTATTGGGAAACTGAAAGATCTGAGGATAGATAAGTCACCTGGACCAGATGTGAACATCCCATGGTTCTGAAAGAGGTGGCTTAAGACATCATGGATACATTAGCAATGATCATTCAAGAATCACTAGATTCGCAAATGGTTCTGGAAGACTGGAAAATTGGAAATGTCACTCCACTGTTCAAGAAAAGAGAGAGGCAGAAGAACGGAAGTTATAGGCCAGTTAATCTGACCTCAATGGTCGGGAAAATGGTAGAGTTGATTATGAAGGATACTCAGGGTACTTGGAGCCATATGATAAAATAAGCCGGAGTTTCCTCAAGGGAAAATCTTTCCTGATAAATCTGTTGTAATTTTTTGAAGAATAGACAAAGGAGAATTGGTTGATGTGGTGTTCTTGGATTTTCAGAAGGCCTCTGACAAGGCGCCACGTATGAGGCTGCTTAACAAGCTACAAGCCCATGGTATTAACGGAAAGATTCTCGCATGGATGGAGCAGTGGGTGATTGGCAGGAGATGAAGAGTGGGAATAAATGGAGCCTTTTCTGGCTGTCTGTCTGTGACTAGTGGTGTTCCACAGGGGTCTGTGTTGGGACTGTTTCTTCTAACATTATATTTCACTGATTTAGATTTTGGAATGCATAACTTTGTTGCAAAGCTTGCTGATGATATGAAGATAGGTGCTGGAGCAGGGAGTTTTGAGCAATTAGAGAGGCTACAGGAGGACTTGGACACACTAGGAAAATGGGCAAAGAAATGGCAGGTGGAATAGGGTCAGGAACTGTATGGTCATGTTCCCTGGTAGAATAAGTATTGACTATTTATGAACACAGAACATAGAAATCTACAGCACATTACCGGCCCTTTGGCCCACAAAGTTCTGCTGTCAATGTAGCCTACTCTAGAAACTGCCTAGAACTTCCCTAGCACATAGCCCGCTATGTTTTTTAAGCTCCGTGGATCTATCTAAGTGTCTCTTAAAAGGCCATATTGTATGTTTCCCCCACCTCCAGATACAATAGTAGTGGATTCCAATGGCAGTGCATTCCACAGACCTACCACAACTCTGTGAAAAACTTACCCCTGACATCCCCTCAGTACCTATTTCCCAAGCACCTTAAAACTATGCCCCCTTGCGTTAGCCATTTCAGCCCTTGGAAAATGTCTCAGGCTATCCACACAACCACCTTATACAGCTCTATCAGGTCACCTCTCATCCTCTGTTGCTCCAAGGAGAAAAGGCAAAGTTCTCTCAAACTATTTTCATAAGGGACACCATCCAATCCAGGCTAAATCCTTGTAAATCTCCTCTGCACTCTCTGCATATTATCCATATCCTTCCTGAAATAAGGTGACCAGACCTGAATACTGTACTCCAAGTGGAGTCTGACCAAGGTCTTATATAGCTGTAACATTCCCTCACTGCTCTTGAACTCAATCCCATGGTTGATGAATGCCTTCTTAACAACACCGTCAACCTGTGCAGCAGATTTGAGTGTCCTATGGACATGGACCCCAAGATCTCTCGGATGCTCCTCACTGCCTAGAGTCTTAGCATTAATCTTATATTCTGTCTTCAAATTTGATCTACTAAAATAAACCACTTCATACTTACCTCTGTTGAAGTCCATCTGCCACTTTTCAGCCCAGTTCTTCATCCTGCTGATGTCCCACTGTACCCTTTGACAACCCTCCAGACTATCCACAGCACCCTCAAATGGAGAGAAAATACAAAAAAAAAACAGGAGTAAAGGGACTTGGGAATCCTTGTGCAGGAATCCCTAAAGGTTACTTTGCAGGGTGAGTCTGTGGTGAGGAAGGCAAATGTAATGTTTGCATTTATTTTGAGGACTAGAATATAAAATCACGGATGTAATGTTGAGACTTTATAAAGAACTGGTGAGGTCTCACTTGAAGTATTGTGAGCAGTGTTGGGCCCCTTATCTAAGAAAGGATGTGCTGAAACTGGGGAGTGTTCAAAGGAGGTTCACAGAAAGGATTCCAGGAATTCTTTCTGGAATTCATTCCAGGAATGAATGGCTTGGCATATGAAGATGGGCTTATAATTGCAGGAATTCAGAAGAATGAGGGGTGACCTCATTGAAACCTATCAAATGGTGAAATGCCTTAACAGAGTGGATGTGGAGAGGATGTTTCCTAAGGTGGGAGAGTGTAGGACCTGAGGACACAGCCTCAGAATAGAGGGGCATTCTTTTTAGAACGGAGGTGGGGATGAATTACTTTAGGCGGAGATTGGAGAATCTTTGAAAGTCTTTGGCTTATGCAGCTGTGGAGGCCAAGTCTATATGTAAATTTAAGGTGGAGCTTGCTTTCCCTATTGCTCAGGACATGAAGGAATATGGGGAGAAGTCAGGAGATTGGGGCTGAGTGGAACATTGGAACAGCCATGATGAAATGGCAGAACAGACTCAATGGGCCAAATGGCCTCATTCTGCTCCTATATATTATGGTGCTGTGGTTCCATCTGCCAGCATCTGACCTGTCTCCCTTTCTCCTCACTACTGTCCTTGGCTGTGAGGTTCTGGAGACTTGACTCCCTGCACTCGCCTCAGTGATGAACTGGCCACTGGCCATGGTCTCACTTTCGGTGCTGCAGTTAATTTGCCACATGTTATTTGTTTATTTTTTATATTGTTTACATGATTTGTCATTTTTTTCCACACATTGGATGTTTGATGGTCCCTCCTGTGGGTTTTTTCATGGATTCTACTAAGTTTTTGTTTTGTGGCAGGCTGCACGAAGATGAATCTCCAGGCTGCATATGTTATACATAATTTGATAACAAATGTACCTTGAACTTAAGGATTTTGAACAATACTGACTGGGTGGGAAATTCCACCATCTCACTCCTGTATTGGTGCGAGTGAGCTCCTGAATCTTCAGCAGTCCATTTCTAGATTGTGTCATGTCCGTGATGCTGGTGTCATCTTCAGTGTGGCCATCACACTATCAGTGGATGAGTATGTCATTCAGGATGGTGAGTGACTTGGAGGGGATCTGGATGTAGAAGTGTGTCAATGTACTTATGGTCCCTGGTGGTAGAGGCTGCAGATTGATAGTGGAGTAAGAATAGCCACGGCCAATTATAATGTCATACACATTGCACCAAGAATCATTGCCAGAAACAGAAAATGTTTCCAATGGTGGATGGATATCAATGAAACTAACTGCTTTGTGCTGTATTGATCGGCACTGAACGGGAAAAATGAACACTGTTCCACCATATTCCCAGCTTGTGCTTTGTAGGTGAACTCATTTCAGAATTCTCAGCTTTTGCCCTGTTCTTGTAGCAACAGTAATTGTGTAGCTGCTGCATTTAAACATCTTAAACTGTCAGTGCTGGTGACGGACAAAAGCTGAAAAAACTACCACCAGTTCCCCAAACATTGACATTCTAGTTCTCTAAGACTCTCTTTGTGGAAATTATTTTTTTTCCTGATTCTTGTCTTGTGTGAATGTGATTTGCCACATCACTCTGCATTTGTGTATACAGACATGAGCTGCATGATGTTCTGAGGAGCTACAAATATAAGTGAACATGCTGATTTCAAATCTTCTAATGTCTGATACCACTTTGTTAAACTCCTGAGATGATGTCCAAAAGTAGGAATGATTCACTTTGAGCAAATACATCCATCTCTCTTTGTGTGACCTATGACTCCAAGCAGTGGAGAGATACTTTACCCTTGATTCTTCTGGACTTCAGTTTTGCAATGGCCTCATCAAAGGTGCCTTGATGTCACAGGAAAGCCTCTGGCATTCATCTGTCTTGTCCATGTTGAGATCTGAATGCAAATGATTCTGATAAAAACCTAAACTGGGCCTTTGTGAGCAGGTTACATGAGTATATGTTGTAGGCACATGTTCCATTTTGGTAAAATTCAAGCTACAGTTTGAGAGGGAGGAGATAAGCTCAGACCTTTCAGTATTGAAGTAGAGTGAATGAAATTACCGAGGCATGAGAGAGAGGAGATGGCTAAAGTTGATTGGAAGGGGACACGGGCAGGGATGATGACAGAACGACTGGAGTTTCTGGAGTCAGGCATAGTATAAATAGAAAAGAGGGCATATAATATAGCAAAATTTAGATGGAAGTTAGAAGATTGAGAAGCTTTTAAAAATCAAAGAAGTATAAAAGAAGATATTAATTCATTTTTCAGATATATAAAAAGTAAAAGATGTAAAACTAGATATCTGACCACTCAAAATTTATGCTGGAGATGTAGTAATGGGAGACCAAATAAATAAGTATTTTATGCCAGTCTTCTAGCAGTATGCCAGAAATTCAAGAGTGTTAGGAGGCAGAATTGAGTGTAGTAAGGCTCTTACTAAGGAGGATGTGCTTGGGAAGATATAACGCCTGAAGGAAGCTGGGTCACCTGGACCAGATAGACTATGCCCCAGTGTTCTGAAAGAGATAGCAGAAGCGATTGTGGAGGCGTTAGTAATGATCTTTCAAGAATGGTTCCAGAGGACTGGAAAATTGCATATGTTCTTCCACTCTTTAAGGAGGGAGGGAGGGAGGCAGAAAAAAGGAAATATAAACCAGTTAGCTTGACTTCAGTTGTTGGGAAGATGTTGGAGTCCATTACTAAGGATGAAGATTTGGGGTACTTGGTGGCACGTGATAAAATAGGCCAAAGACAGCATGGTTTCCTCAACTGGAGGTCTTGCCTCTCTAAATCTTTGAGGCAACAACAAGCAGGGTAGACAAAGATGAGCCAGTGGATTTTCAGAAGGCCTTGACAAGATCCTGCACATGCGGCTGCATGACATGATGTTTCAGAAAAGATACAAGCACGTATAGAAGTTTGGCTGACTGGCAGGAGGCAAAGTGCGGGAATAAAGAGGGCCTTTTCTGGTTGGCTGCTGGTGATCAGTGGCATTTTGCAGGGTCTGTATTAGGACTGCTTTTCACATTATATGTCAAAGACTTGGATGACAATCGATGGCTTTCTGGCTAGGTTTGTGGACAATACAAAGACAGGTGGGGTGGGCAGGTAGTATTGAGGAAGCGGGGAGTCTGCAGGTGGACTTTAGCAGATTGTTGGAATGGGAAAGGAAGTGCAGATGGAATATAGTCTAGGGAAGTGTATGGTCATGCAATTTGGTAGAATGAATAAAGGCATAGTCTATTTTCTAAATGGGGAGAAATTTCAAAATTTAGAGGTGAAAAGGGACTTGTGCAGGACTCCCCAATGGTCAACTTGCAGGTTGAGTCGGTGGTAAGGAAGGCAAATGTCATGTTAGCGATTCATTTCGAATGCACTAGAATATAAAAGCAAGGATGTAATGCTAAGGCTTGTATGGCTTCAGTGAGACCACACTCGGAGTACTGTGAGTGGTTTTGTTCCTCTTATCTAAGAAAAGATATTCTGGCATTGGAGAGGGTCCAGAGGAGGTTCGTGTGAAATATTCCAGGAATGTAAGGGTTAACTTGTGAGGAGTGTTTGATGTCTCTGGGCGTGTACTCACTGGAGTTTAGAAGCATGAAAGGAGTCTCACCAAAGCCAATCAAATATTGAGAGAGCCACATAGAGTGGAAGTGGAGCGGATGTTTCCCGTAATGGGTGAGTCCAGGACCAGGGGGCTCATCTTCATAATACAGGAATGTCCATTTGGAACAGAATGAGAAGGAATTACTTTAGCCAGATGGTGGTGAATCTGTGGAATTCATTGCCACGGATGGCTGTGGAGGCCAAGTCATTGAGTATATTTACAGTGGGTTCTGATAGGTTCTTGATTAGTCAGGGAGTCAAAGGTTATGGAAATAAGGCAGGAGAATGGTGTAGAGAGAATTCAGCCATGAAGGAATGGCAGAGCAGATTCAATTGGCCGAATGAGCAAAATTAGGCTATGTCTTCTGGTCTTATTGAGAGTAGGTGGATCAGGTTTGTAGTGCTTATTGTAGACAAGATTTACCTGCTGTGAAGCACAGGGCAAAATGTCAAAGAGAACAAATGCAGTCACCGATATCCCTAGAAGACGTGTATAAAATGTGTAATCCTGTGCTTGCGACTTCTATTGGTGCTGCTCATCAGTTTAATTTCCGAAAGGAATGAACAGCCAGTATTGTTGAATCTTTGCTCTCCAGGTGCCAACTTTATCCCCACCGTTGCATTATGTATGGTGGGTGTTCGTCTTCTGGCCATTGTTATCATTCGGCAGTCCAGTTGTTTGTTTACTGAGGAATTCCAAGAAAAGAAATGTATCCAGCAATTTGTCTATTTAATAAAATTTCCAGATTTAAAGATAAAACCATATATTCCAAACCAATTATCATTTCTATTTCATAGATTCCCATCCTTCCACTTGCTTGAAAGATATGACTGTGATCCTCATTTTGGTCAGTATTTTGATGGAGGAGATTCAGCAAAGCAGTAAGTTTACTACAGTGCTTGCTTACATGGTATTGTACATAAATTAATTCCATATTTCTTTGCGACACAGAAGGCCATTCTGTCCATAAGGTCAATTCCAGCTCACAGCAGTGCTATTTCCGGACTAATTCTCCTGCTGAAATCATAGGGAGAGAGAGCATGGAACAAACACTTCTGCCGATGGAACATGTTGATCATCAAGCACCACTGCTTTCCCCCATCAGTCTTTGTGTCCACCTGCTCATCACCTCTCCCCAATGGCTGCCATTATCCCCTTCCTTGCTTATTTTCCAGCACTGGTTGCATTCGTGTCAATGCTTATTTCCCTCCTATTTGTCTTCAGATTTACCCTTCTGCCCCACCACCTGGCTACATCTGCCTCTTTGTTTTCTGTCTGTTTCCATCTATCGTTCATCTGACTGCCGATGCCATCCCTCTTTCCCTCCCCCCCGCTTTGCTCAATCTGCCTTTCATGCTTCACCCCTCCTTGACACACGAATCACCAAATGGCCCCTGTCTCATTCTTCCCCCTCTCTCCTTTATACTCAGCATCTCTCTAGTCCTGATGCTCAGTTTCAAGCAGAAAAGTTGACAGTTCCTTTCCCCTACAGATGTTCATCAACCATTCAACAGACTGTATTTCTAATCTATCTATACCCCTTACAGTTTTGTATGCTTTAACAGCTTGTGCCTCTGATACTCTGTAAACAATGCATCGTATGCTTATGGCGAATGTTCTCCAGTCCGGGCAACATCCTGGTGAAACTCTCCTGCACCCTTTCGATATACTTCCTATTAGACCATAAGACAAAGGAGCAGAAGTCGGCCATTGGGCCCAATGAGTCTGCTCTCCATTTCATCATGAGCTGATCCAATCTCCCCTTTAGTCCCATTCCCCCACCTTCTTACCATAACCTTTGATGCCCTGACTACTCAGATACCTATCAATCTCTGCCTTAAATACACCCAATGACTTGGCCTTCACTGCTGCCCGTGGCAACAAATTCCATAGATTCACCACCTTCTGGCTAAATTTTTTTTTCCGCATCTCTGTTCTGAATGGGCGCCCTGCAATCCTCAAGTCATGTCCTCTCGTACTAGACTCCCCCACCATGGCAAACAACTTTGCCACATCCACTCTGTCCATACCTTTCAACATTTGAAATGTTTCTTCTAAACTCCAAGGAGTACAGTCTAAAAGCGGTCAAACGTTCCTCATATGTTAACCCTCTCATTCTCGGAATCATTCCAGTGAATCTTCTCTGAACCCTCTCTAATGTCAGCACATCCTTTCTTAAATAAGGAGCCCAAAACTGCACACAGTATTCCAAGTGAGGTCTTACCAGTGCCTTATAGAGCCTCAACATCACATCCCTGCTCCTATACTCTATTCCTCTAGAAATGAATGCCAACAATGCATTTGCCTTCTTCACCACCGACTCAATCTGGAGGGTAACCTTAAGGGTATCCTGCACGAGGACTCCCAAGTCCCATTGCATCTCAGAACTTTGAATTCTCTCCCCATTTAAATAATAGTCTGCCCATCTATTTCCTCTACCAAAATGCATGACCGTACACTTTCCGACATTGTAATTCATTTGCCACTTCTTTGCCCATTCCCCCAATCTATCCAAGTCTCTCTGCAGGCTCTCTGTTTGCTCAGCACTACCCCCCTCCACCTATTTTTGTATCATCAGCAAACTTAGCCACAAAGCCATCTATTCCATAATCCAAATCATTGATATACAATGTAATAAGAAGCGGCCCCAACATGGACCCCTGTGGAACACCACTGGTAACCGGCAGCCAGCCAGAATGGGATCCCTTTATTTCCACTCTCTGTTTCCTGCCAATCAACCAACACTCTAGCCACGTATGTAACTTTCCCGTAATTCCATGGGCTCTTATCTTGTTTAGCAGCCTCGTGTGGCACTTGTCAGGCAGGATTTTCCTTTAAGGAAACCATGCTGAGTGCTGCCTATTTTGTCATATTTTGTCGTACTCTGTAACTTCATCCCTGACAATCGATTCCAACAACTTCCCAACCACCAATGTCAAGCTAGAATTTCCTTTTTGCTTCCTTGCCCCCTTCTTAAATAGCAGAGTGACATTTGCAATCTTCCAGTCCTCCGGAACCAAGGCAGAATCTATCGACTTTTGAAAGATCATTGCTAATGCCTCCACAATCTCCACTGCCACCTCCTTCAGAACACAAGGGTGCATTCCATCTGATCCAGGAGATTTATCTACCCTTAGACTATTTAGCGTCCTGAGTACTTTCTCTGTCGTAATTGTGACTGCGCATATTTCTCTTCCCTGACGCCCTTGAATGTCCGGTATATTGCTGATGTCTTCCTCAGTGAAGACTGATGCAAAA
The DNA here is from genome assembly GCF_048418815.1 of Hemitrygon akajei. NCBI lineage: Eukaryota > Metazoa > Chordata > Chondrichthyes > Myliobatiformes > Dasyatidae > Hemitrygon > Hemitrygon akajei. The sequence continues at coordinate 153,468,729 of NC_133125.1, forward strand.
TACTCATTCAGTTCCTCCACCATCTCCTTATCTCCATTACAATTTCTCCAGCATCAATTTCTATCGGTCCTATATCTACTCTCACCTGTCTTTTACTCTTTATATACTTGAAAAAGCTTTTGGTATCCTTTTTGATATTTGCTAGCTTCCTTTCATAGTTCATCTTTTCCCTCTTAATGACCTTCTTAGTTTCCTTTTGTAAGCTTTTAAAAACTTCCCAATCCTCTGTCTTCCCACTAATTTTTGCTTCCTTGTATGCCCTCTGCTTTGTTTTTACTTTGGCTTTGACTTTTCTTGTCAGCCACGGTTGCATCCTTTTATCATTCGAAAATTTCTTCTTCTTCGTAATATATCTGTCTTGCACCTTCCTCACTTCTCGCCTAAACTCCAGCTATTGCTGTTCTGCCGTCCTTCCCGCTAGTGTCCCTTTCCAGTCAACCTTGGCCAGTTCCTCTCTCATGCCACTGTAATTTCCTTTACTCCACTGAAATACCGACACATCGGATTTCCGCTTCTCTTTCTCAAATTTCACAGTGAACTCAATCATGTTATGATCACTACCTCCTAAGGGTTCCTTCACTTCCATCTCTCTAATCACCTCTGGTTCGTTACACAATACTCAGTCCAGTACAGCCAATCCCCTAGTGGGCTCAACAACAAGCTGTTCTAAAAAGCCATCTCGTAGACATTCTACAAATTCTCTCTTGAGATCCAGTGCCAACCTGATTTTCCCAATCCACTCACATGTTAAAATCCCATACAATTATCATAACACTGCCCTTCAGGCAAGCCTTTCGTATTTCCTGTTGTAATTTGTAGTCCACATCACTGTGGCTGTTTGGAGGCCTGTAGATAACTGCCATCAGGGTCCTTTCACACCTGCAATTTCTTAGCTCAACCCATAATGATTCTGTACCTTCTGATCCTATGTCAACTCTTTCTAATGATTTAATATCATTTCTTACCATTAAAGCCATGCCACCCCTTCTACCTACCTGCCTATCCTTCCAATACACCGTGTATCCTTGGATGTTTAGCTCTCAGAGACGTGCATCCTTTAGCCACATCTCAGTGATAGCCACAATATCATACCTGCCAATCTAACTGTACAACAAAATCATTCACCTTATTCCTCATGCTGCGTGCATTTAAGTACAACACCTTAAGTCCAGTATTTGGTACTTTTTGCATTGATTGCACTGCAACTCATCCCAATGGCTGCAAATTTGCTCCATCACCTGCCTGTCCTTGCTGACATCCTTACTGCTCACTACCTTAGATATATTTCTGTTTTCCCTCTCCTCCGCTCCATCATTCCGGTTCCCATCCCCCTGCCAAATTAGTTTAAACCCTCCCTAACAGCTCTTAAACCTTCCCACCAGGATATTGGTCCCCCTAGGATTCAAGTGTAACCCATCCTTTTTGTACAGGTCACACCTGCCCCAAAAGAGGTCCCAATGATCCAGAAACTTGAATCCCTGCCACCTGCTCCAATCCCTCAGCCATGCATTTATCCTCCACCTTATTCCATTCCTACTTTCACTGTTGCGTGGCATAGGCAGTAATCCCAAGATTACTACCTTTGTGGTCCTTCTTCTCAACTCCCTTCCTAACTCCCTATATTCTCCTTTCAGGACCTTTTCCCACCCATGCCATTGGTACCTATATCTACCACGACCTCTGGCTCCTCACCCTCCCACTTTAGGGTATCTTGGACATGATCAGAAACATCCTGGACCCTGGCACCAGGGAGACAAACTACCATCCGGGTCTCCTGATTGAGTCCACAGAATCACCTATCTGACCCCCTAACTATCGAGTTCCCTATTACTACTGCCTTCCTCTTCCTTTCCCTACCCTTCTGAGCTACCAGGCCGGACTCTGTGCCAGAGGCACAGCCACTGTTGCTTCCCACAGGTTGGTTGTCCCCCCACAACAGTACTCAAACAGGAGTACTTAGAGTCAAGGGGTACAGCCACTGGGGTACTCTCTAGTACCTGAGAGTATTATGAGCAGACAATGTTCCAAATGTGACTTAACCGAAGTTTTATACAGTTGCATCATGACTTTCTCATTCTACCCTGACTGAGGAAAGTATGCATGTCGATTGTTTTTGCTTTACTGCTCTATCTACTTGTGTTGCCACTTTCAGGGAGCTGTGGACTTACACAATATTTTTCTGCATGTCAGTCCTCCTAAGAGTCAATCGTACCATTTACCGTTGTTATGAAACCAGTAACTGGTTTCACTTACCAGCAAAGATAGATATGTCAGTTGAAGTCCAATGGTACTATTTTCAAAAAGTTTTATTAATAAAGGGGCACAAAAATTAAGGTTAATACAAACATTCAGATAACATGCGTCAATACTCAATCTAAAACGCAGGTACATTAATAATCACTCAGAAATAAGCTCTTTCGTTGTCTAGGGTATAATACTGAGTCCAATTGGAAATATAAAGAGTCACTCTGAAGTCTGCAGGCTTTTGGTTTCACGTGTTGGAGAGAGAGAGAGATTGTTAGGAAAAGATAACACTTGCCGTTGTCTTTATGAATCAAATCCTCAGCCTCAGGGGATTTGGCTTCCCTGGTGTTAAATAAAAGCGGTTTTCCGTTGGTTCCAGCCACAAACCCCGCATTCGGAATTTAACGCACGTGGCTTACTTCAAAATGGCTTCCCGTGGGAACAGGAAGCGTTATCGTGCTTCTTGGTGTCTCCTTGGTGCGTCTGAGGGTCGTCCTCTTTCAGACCCTTCTTTATACTGCCTCACGGGATCTCAGGTGTCAATCAGGTTGCAGGTGATGCAATCTCTCTCTCAACCAGCCCACTTTGCCCGAGGGCTTTACAATGTCCCTGCGAGTTGGCACGTCTGCAGTTCCCAGGTGTCTCCTGAGAACAATGCCACAGTCGCCAGCTTTTGTCCCAGTGGAATGCGGTATCCAGCACGTTGCTGTCTTTCCATTTCCTGTGTCCATTCGGCCTGTCTCTCTCTCTCTCTTGCTCTCTCTCTCGGGTCATTGACCCCCCTTTCACTAGGGCTCTTGCAATTCTCACAAAGGAGGGGGCTGGTATCATAACACCGTACACTTGCATCTTTGGCCTCTCCAAATAAAGAAGAGGGATGCTTATGTGAGAATGCTGTTCTTGGACTACAGTTCAGCATTCAATACCATAATTCTTTCTAGGCTCAACAAGAAGCTCAGAGACCTCATCCTTCACCCTGCCTTGTGCAGTGGGATCCTGGACTTCCTGTCAGATCACCAGCAGGTGGTAAGTGTGGGGTCCCTCACCTCTGCCTCTCTGACCCTCAACACAGGAGCCCCTCAGGGCTGTGTCTTTAGCCCCTTCCTTTACTCTCTGTATACCAATAACTGTTTCAGCACCCACAGTTCCAATCTGCTAATTAAATTTACTGATCATACCACAGTGATTGGCCTAATCTCTATAGGCAGCCTCATTATTATTTGAGAAGTCATCACCCTAACACAGTGGTATCAAGAAAACAACCTCTCCCTTAATGTCACAAAAACAAAGGAGCTGTTTGTGGACTAGAGGAGGAATGGAAACAGGCTAACCCCTATTGACATCAATGGATCTGGGGTTGACAGGGTGAACACCTTTAAGTTCCTCGGCATCTACATCACAGAGGATCTCATGTGGTCTGTACATTACAGGCAATGTGGTGAAAAAGGCACCACAGCACCTCTTTCATCTCAGATGGATGAAGAAGTTTAGTAACTGCCCCCAAATCCTAAGACTTCCTACAAGGGCGCAGTTGAGGGCATCCTGACTGGCTGCATCACTGCCTGTTATGGGAATTGTACTTGCCCCAATCACAGGACTCTGCAGAGAGTGGTGCAGACAGCCCAGTGCATCTGTAGATGTGAACTTCCCACTATACAGGACATTTTCAAAGACAGGTGTATAAAAAGGGCCTGAAGTATCATTGGGGACCTGAGTCACCCCAACCACAAACTGGTCCAGCTGCTATCATCTGGGAAATGGTACCACAGCATAAAAGCCAGGACCAACAGGCTCAGGGACAGCTTCTTCCACTAGGCCATCAGACTGATTAATTCATGCTGATACAATTGTATTTCTGTTATATTGACTGTCCTGTTGTACATACTATTTGTTATAAATTACTATACATTGCACATTTACATGGAAATGTAATGTAAAGATTTTCATGCCTCATGTATGTGAATGATGCAACTAATAAGGTCAGTTTAAATCAACAATTGTGCTCTGGGTAAGCCTAGAAATTTCTAAGTTAGGGACAAGTTCAGCACAACTTTGTGGGCCGAAGGGCCTGTATTGTGCTGTTGGTTTTCTAGGTTTTATGTTTCTCATTCACATCTATCATATCTCCACCAAAATTTTCACTGAATCTAAAGGATAGCCTGCTGCATCAATTGACAACCTTTCTGAATATCCACGATTTGACCAACGGGCATGTAACTATAGACACCGGCGGTTGTTGCTAAGTAACTGATCTATAGAGTTGGAGCACCAATATACATAACCAAGAAAGACACACACACACACTCACAGAGAAACAGTAGTACAACAGTCATTCTCTACAAATAATGCAGGGAAAAACGGATATACGATTTGCATAAAAACAATTGGAGAAAAGGACAATAACAAACTAATTAACATAATCAACATAATTAAAAAAGCATAAACTACCCCTCTGAACTTTTCCATTGCTGTTTAACGAGTGTAATTTAATAACTTCGCTTGTGCTACCAGAAATAATATATTTTATCAAGAATATATTAAATATAAACCAGTTTACAATCAAATATTTAACTTTCGTAAGGCAGGCACGGCGGACCTCGATTTGCATATCTTACTTATCTTATTTGCATATCTTACTTACCTTGCCTGTGAGAATTACAGCCCCAAAACGGATATCGACATGGGCGGGGCGGTGGATTGGAAATAAAACATTGTACGAAGAGAACAAGAAAATATCAGAGACAACAAATAAACTGACGTATATCCGGACTCCGAATCCCTCTCACTCTTACCCACCGCCCCTGTAGAAAAACGGAGAAGCTGATGCTGATTCGACATGTTGTTCTGCTCTCATTTCCTCTCGCTCTTTCTGCTGCCTTCACTGGGATCTTCAGGTAAGATTCTTACCACCACGGGACAGTGGAAAACATATTCTCATCTCAGTACTTACTAATAAATTTGTCCAAATGTGAACTCCATTATTGGTTCGTGGTGAGCGGGGGAGGGTGGCGTGATTGTGGTCGTCATCCCGGTCCAGAATTCTTAATGGCCAACGCTATTTATTGTTCTTGTTTTAAAATGTGTTTGTCAGAAACGTCCTGCCCTTGAATAATGGCAAAGGACAAATTCAAGGAAACAAAGTTTATTAGAACAGGTCTGCAGAGCTGGGTGCCTTTAAAAAAGGACCCCGAGCCTTACACAGTTCCAACTTTTATGTCTCTCTTAACTCCTCCCCTCGCTGGGAAGTGCACATTCTTGAGCTTAGTACTCAGTACTTTTCCATTCCCTAATTGGAGTTGTCTTTCTTTTACAACCTGCAGTCCACCGTTACATCCTCCATGTTATTATCAGTAGCTTATTTCACAGTCTCCATGGTTACACATTTGCAGCTTTAGCGACTACCCCCCCCCCCCCCCATTCCCCCTTAGTCATCCTTGTGTTAGCAGTTTAGCAGAAGCTCAATATTTAACTCCTTCGGGTCACTGCACATCTTAATAACGTAATTACCTCTCACAGTGTTCATGGGATTCTGGTGGGACGTTTATTTATTGTTACATTTTAGCTTGGGTTATACGGTTAATTCGCTTGTAGGTCACCCTGTTACCTGGGTGCGTATTAATCACCTACCCGTCTGTATGTGACTGAGTGGGTTCTCTGCTCGGGTCACGGCGCCCGCTTTGTTTTTTGTGTTCGTCACAAGAGGGGTCCTCCCAGTCAGATCCCTCCGTACGCCCGGAACATCGTCTCCACACCCCGCTACCCACGAGAGGAATGCAATGGGGGCGGAATCAGTAACCCGCCTCTTTGCGCATCGAAGAAGGATGAAAGCTGGTTTCACGCTTCATCCCCGGCAGCTGCGTAGCAGAGGACTCTGATCTACAGGCTGTTCCCGGAGACAAACATCCGGTACTGCTGGCAGATCATCAACTCGGTGAAAGACGCTGTCTGTTCGGCCCAAAACTTGATGGACGTCGAGGTGTCCATGGCAGAATGCTGCCAACTGGCAACTTCTCGGCTGCAGGAGTACGCGCTGAGGGACGCACTGAAACTTGATGCAGCCACCGCAAGGACCCAGTGGGGAAGGACCACGGTTTAGGGCTCTTCTCCCGCGGGAGTAGGGGGGGGGGGTTGTGTGGCGGGAAGTATACCCCCTCAACAATGGTTATGCAATATGAACTAGTAAAGTGCCACGTGAGTGGCTGAAATCGTGAAACTGTATAGAATATAATTGTACTGTCTGTAAAGCATTCACAGTTATTGAATGGTTTATTGTTAATAATTGTGAATAAAGTATATTTTGTAATAAAAAAACGGCTGTTGAGTTAAACGAGCTCTTCTCGTCTGTCATCATGGTCTGAAAGCTCACCACAGTGGTGTCAGGAGTGATGATGATATTGAAGAGCTATGACATCAGATGGAGCACCTGAAAACTCAGGGAATAAGTCAAGGGAGTGAGCAGTATGCCTGCCCCTGCACTGGCCTCCTGAAGATGAGACCCGGAGGGAGGACCAGGAAACCAAGCATCCTAGACCGGCCTCACTCGTGGCCCACATCGGGGACCCAAAGACGCCATAAATGTGGGAGAATGTGCAACATGGGAGACACCACTGACACCGTCAGAACAGGAGGAAGACCAAAGGGCCTCAGCAATTAATGCCACAAGGTTGATCCTGAAGATCCCCAGGTACCGGCCACCTGGAACCTTACCTGGTGCAAGTCAGTCTTGTGGCATGGCACAACAGGTGGAACCCCACCGAGACGGCGGTGCACCTCACCCTGCAGATGGATGCCCTCCCCAACCTAATGCCAGCTGAGCAGTGTGACTACGGGGCTGTCGTTGCAGGACTGGAGCGGTGTTTCAGGCAGAGGCTGTTAGAGGAAGCAATGAGCAAAGAACTGGGCAGTTCACAGCATCATGTGGAAGAAACCCTGGTGGCATTCACAGGAGATCTCCGCCTCTGTGCTCCGCATGGCTACCCCTAGTTCCCTCCCGCGGTCCAGGAAGAGCTTGCCCTCCACGCTTCTGTAAAGGAGCTGACACTGGAGTGCCTTCGGCAGCATGTTCACCTGAAATCACCATCATTGCTGGTTGAGGCACTGGCAGAGGGGGAGAGGGCAGAAGCAATTTTAGCCTCCCAAGCTGTTCCAGCGTCGCCCCGCACGCCGCTTACCCGGGCTTGTATCACCAAGTCGGAGGAGGGAACTGACGAGGAGGATCCCGTGAGACAGGTCCGACCTACTCCGTGCTCGCCCTGTCACATGCCAGGGAGTGATCTCTGCTACCGTTGTGGTGAGTCGGGCCATTTTGCCCGGGACTGCCTCATTGCACCACACCACAGACTAGTGCAGCCGTGGAGAAATGCTGTGTGGGCTGAGCACCACCCGAGACCTCCAGCAGAATCCTCCCTGTTGTCACCTCTCCAGGTGGGCCGATTGGGTGAAGAGCAAGGCTTATGGGAGGACTATGTGGTGGAGGGCATCAGATGCCTTGCATTGGTGGATACAGGGTCAGCCATCACCATCAAACGTCCGAGTGTCCTCCCCGACACGGACCAGCCATCCCTGTCTAAGTGGACAATAACGGGGGTCCAGCTGGCTATGGTCGCTGGTGACTATGTGGCAATGAGAGGGAAGGGTTCACTGGGCATCGCAGTGGGGGAAAAGACAGTAAAGCACAAGGTGTGGCTAGCCGACTTCCGGAGTCCACCATATCCCAGGCAGCGGTGTCGTACTCCACCTGGACTTTTGGACTTTTTTATGGAGTTTGGAGCTGCTGGTGACGGCTGACCCTTCATGTAGGGGCAGCGTGGCATTCTGGGGTTCATCAGACTGCTCCAGCATTCCTAATGGCCAGCGGTATTTGTTATTGTTGTTTTCAAATAGATTCATGTGATTATGGTGGGATGTTCAAGTTCGTTTATTGCTACAGTTAGCTTGGGCTATACAGTTATTTGCTTGTATGTTTGTGGGTCATTCTGTCTGTAATTGGGGTGTGTAATAATCACACCCTACCCCATGTGACTGGATGTGTGAGTGTGTTTACTCCCTGGGTCATAATTCCCTATCAGTATTTTGTAGCTGTTACAATAAAGTGGCTGTTGGGTTAAATGAGTTCTCCTCGTCTGTCATCATGGGCTGAATGCTCACCACAATATATTCCAATGCATGGCATCAGATCTGTTAGTATTTCATACTTTGATCTTACAAAAGAAGATCACTTGTCACTCGTAACCATAGAAGTTTTTGAATCCACAGTTTGGTTCAATTTCCTTTCTTCTAACAGACTTTTATCTCCCTTGCTTAAAATAGGGTTGGTTTCATTTCCATCACACTTTCAGGCTGTTTATCCGTAGCCACATAGCTACAATTACTGTTGAGGCATTCGGGCAGATGGGTCTTGTCAGCCATAGTTGGCAGCTCATCTAAAAGGAAGATTCTGATCTCAAACCTCTGCTGCCTTGCAGCTATACCCACTCATGGCGGATAAACCCTGAGGGAAAAATCCGGAGCTGGAGTCCTTAAGGTGGTCCACAGTGAATCCAACGCTGACTGGCAACTCTGGCAATACTGTTGATATCAAACTGTATCAGTCACTGCCGTTCCTTTGGGTTCATCAGATGCGTGGAGAGAGAGTTGTACATTGGCAGCAGCTTGCTCTCCACATCACACTGCCTAGGCCTGCATATCTAGACAGCTAGACAGCAACATCTATGATTGATCTTGACCAACAGAGGCCTCACTCATTCCCTGTTGAAGCAAGATCTATTGATGCGCATGTTTAGATTTCTCCTCACATTGGGCCTTCTACCGTGGGGTTATGGGAGGAAACCAGAGTTCCTGAGGGGAAACGTATGCAGTCCCAGGGAGATTGTACAATCAGAACTTGGGAAACACCAGAAGGTCAGGACTGAACCTGGGTCTCTGGAACTATCAGGCAGCAGTACTTATGTCAGCCAGTGACTTTGTGGCTCTTTTTGAACGGTGACCAAACTCTGAAACAGACACTCTAGATTCTCCTCCCTTGTGCCTTCAACACAAGACTCCACTTGAATAACTAATGAGCCAGTGAGATTGAAGACAGATTTCTACTTCAATTCTATTAGTTTACACAGGCTGATCGTCCATAACTTTATTGTTCCCATTTATATATTAGTTCCAATCTTTAAACTTAACTTGCATCAAACACAGACATAATTTGAATTACAACCTCATTAACAGAAACTATGCAACAATTGATATGAGTGGTGCTGCCTCCTTTTCATTATATTGCCACTTTTACCAAGTTCTCACACTTAAAACAATAAAGTGCATTTTGAGCACCCGGAGGCAGATATTATTTCTAAACATCCTGGAGATAATGAAGTGATAGGGTTTACAATTTGTGGATTTACCTTTAATCCCGAGCCATGAGGCAAGTGCAACAAAGGTAGCAGCAAGAGACAGAACTCTGAAAATCATCAAGCTCAAAGACGCTGTGGAGATACAATAAAAAACAGTTCAAATCCACTGTCACTCAAGGGGACCTACTCTTTTGCTCAAAGGCCATTTAATGCCCCCTTTGGCCGTCATAATGGTTTTCTTAATTGCTCTTGTAGTTTCTCCATAAACCTCAAATGTCATAATAACAATTTGATAACAACCTGATAAAATGCCTCCTCTTTCTGTCACTCCTCTCTCTTTCTTCCACTCACCAAGACTGCTTCCTGCAGTCGGCTGTTGTTTCCCTTTCAGCAGCTGCATCCAGTCCAGCTTTACCAGGTTCTGCCTCATACTACTGAAATCAGCCCTCGACTGATTTATCTCTAATTCAACCTTCTCCATTTTCATGACTAAAATTTATTCATTTGAGATCACTATTCACTAAAGTTTGCTTTATAGAAACTTCCAGTAAAGTAAGGTCAAGTATACCCCTGCCCCTGGTAGGAATTTCTACAGACTACTTTAAAAACTCTTCCTGGACACATTTAACAAATTCAACCCCATCTAGGTCCCTTACACCAAAACAATCTCAGTCAAATATGAGGAAGTTATTGCCAGGAACAAGAGTTCATCATACAGACGATGGTTACTATAAAGTTATTTTTGCTACATTAATCTACTATGTTTAAAACGTATATTGTTCTCCCAGTCTGAGAACAATGAGAATGGTAATCAGTCTCGGGTGCAACATCCAATAACATCCATTCGACAATGGTACCAGTTCCATTACCTCGGATATGAACAGCGTGTGTGAATGCATACAGGCATGGCACATTGTTCTGGTCAGAAATATTTTCTCTGTTCTGTTCTCTGTAGGTAGGACTGACGGAATATTTAGAATAGAAACACAGACACACATTTTCAATGAAGGTCAAGGATGTTAGGTAGTTCAATGAACTGAGTCCTTAGCAGCAGGTCCAAGGAAATCCACCGCTTCACCAGGTCTTTAAAATATTATCCATCTTTAAACACCATTGAGAGGGTACTCCTGAATGCCTTTTTTCTTTCACTATTTCCACCACCCCGCTTCAAGCTTCCCTTGTTTTAGTAACACACTCAAAGTGCTGGAGGAACTCAGCAGATCAGACTGAGGAATAAGCAGGTTTCGGGCTGAGACCCTTCTTTAGGACTGGAGAGGAAGGTGGAAAAAGCCAGAATAAGGTGGGTGGTCAGGGGAAGGAGTACAAACTGGCAGGTGATAGGTGAAACTAGGTGAGGGGAAAGGTGGGTGTGTGGGTGAAGTTGATGAAGTAAGAAGCTGAGAGGTGAAAGGTAGAAGAAGTAAAGGGCTAAAGAGGAGGAATCAGATAGGAGACGACAATGGACTAGGGAAGGAGATAGGGCATGAGAGGGAGGTGATAGTCAGGAGAGAAGGGGTGAAAGAGGAACCAGAATGGGGAAAATAAAATCGAGAGGGAGAGGGGGGAAAATTACGCGAAGATAGAGAATGGATGTTTGTACCATCTGTTTGGACGCTCATTACATCTTCCAGCCATCACCCCCAGCTTTTTACTTCTTCCTTCCCCCCCCCCACACACTCACCTTCTTCCTCAGCTGGTTTCACCCACCACCTGCCAGTTTGTACTCCTTCCCCTCCCCCCACTTTCTTATTCTGCTTTCTTCCCTCTTTCTTTCCAGTTCTGGTGAAGGGTAGGTGATCAAGGTTTCTGAAGCAGAGCTTCGCACCAGTTTCTCTGAGTCGGACGGTGACCAATCAGCAAGAGGAATTCATTAGACCGGGTGATAAAAGTAACGCAAGTGTAAGCTCAGCGGATATTCCGAGTGTGCCCGTTTCAGAGCGGCTTTGGCTCCTCGGGCTTGGGCAAGGGAACGTATCCAGTAAGTTTTCCTCCTCCTGTTCTTATTTGTTCATTCCTCTTCGATTAGGACATAGTAGTGTAGTGACAATGGCTCTGGGGGCAGTGTGTGAAATGTAGGAAGTCTGGACAACTCAAGTCTCCCAGATAACCACACCTGCACCAGGTGCACTGAGCTGCAGCTCCTCAGAAAATGTATTAATCGGAACTGGAGCCACAGCTCGATGACCTTCGACTCACAAGGGAGAATGAGGAAATGATGGACAGGAGTTACAGGCAGGTTGTCACTCCTAGACTACAGGAGCTAGGTAACTGAGTGGCCGATGGAATAAAGTGTTGGGAAATGTATGATAATGCATTATGGCAAAAGGAACAATAGTTCAGACTATTATCTAAATGGGGAGAAGTTTCAAACATCAGAGATACAGAGGGACTTACGGGTCCTCATGTAAGAATCCTAGAAGGTTAATTTACAGGTTGAATTTGTGGTAAAGGCAGCAAATGCAATGCTGGCATTTATTTCAAGGGGAATAGAATATAAAAGAACAGGATAATGCGGAGGCCTTTTAAGACACTAGTAAGGCCGCACTTGGAGTATTGTCAACAGTTTGTCCCCATACCTCAAACAGCATGTGTTGTCATTGGAGAGAGTCCAGATGGGATTCATGAGGATGATTACAATATTGAAGGTGTTAACATATTAGGAGCGTTTGGCAGCTTTGGAAGTGTACTGACTGGAATTTGGAAAAATGCGGGAGGATCTCACTGAAATTCTCCAAACATTCAAAGGGCTAGAGAGGGTGGATGTGGAGAGGGTGTTTCCTATGGTTGGGGTACTCAGAACTAGAAGACACTGCCTCAAAATGGAGAACAGCAGTAAGGAGGATGTTTTTTAGCCAGAGATATCAAGTCTATGAAATGCTCTGCCACAGACTCTGGTGGAGGTCAAGTCCATGCATATATTTAAAGTGGAATTACAAGCAGCTTCTTTCATGCAATATACAACTAGTCATAGGTATCATATCCCTTTGATGTCCATGAATTTTATTTTTAGTTCATGTTTGGGATAAGGCTAATGATAAGACAAGAACTTGTATATCCTGAAATGTGCAGCGTTACAACTGTCAATGACACGTTTGATCAGTGCAAAAGCAGAAATTTTTCCACAGGAACTGTATGACAGTGTCTTCTACCGACACTATTATAGATGGATGCATCTACCACAGGAAGACCAGTAAGGACAAACTCATTACTTGTATCAGAACCATTTTAACAGCTATGTGTTTCAGGACTTGGCAGTTCATCCATGATGGTAATAGGCAGCCATCTTTGGTGGACAGTAAACTTGTCAAGTTTGGAGGCTTGACTGCTTCAATGGCCCAGAGAGGTATGTTGCCTGGAGTTTGGGCTTTGTGCGTTGACTCTTGGTAGAGTCACCTATGCCAAACTGGTCAAAGGGAAGAGGCCAGACTAAGAGTAGTCCATCGGTCCTCCAGGTTCAGGGGTTCAGCTCAGGGCCACCAACACTGAATGGTCAAAAAAAAATTACAGAAACAGCAATCAAGTTTCCTATATCTGTGTGCGACTGTATTCCTGATATCTACCCGGATTTCCATGACTGACAGTAGTGAAAACCGAGAGGAAGCTACTGGCACAGTCAAGCCAGTCCTCTCTGTATACCAATGACTGTTTCACCACCCACAGTTCCAATCTGCTAATTAAATTTACTGATCATACCACAGTGATTGGCCTAATCTCTATAGGCAGCCTCATTATTATTTGAGAAGTCATCACCCTAACACAGTGGTATCAAGAAAACAACCGCTTCCTTAATGTCACAAAAACAAAGGAGCTGTTTGTGGATTACAGGAGGACTGGAAACAGGCTAACCCCTATTGACATCAATGGATCTGGGGTTGAGAGGGTGAACACCTTTAAGTTCCTCGGCATCTACATCACAGAGGATCCCACGTGGCAATGTTGTCAGAAAGGCACCACAGCACCCCTTTCACCTCAGATGATTGAAGAAGTTTGGTATGTGCCCTCAGATCCTAAGACTTTCTACAGGGGCGCAATTGTGGGCATCCTGACTGGCTGCAACATCGCCTGTTATGGGAACTGTACTTGCCCCAATCACAGGACTCTGCAGAGAGTGGTGCAGACAGCCCAGTGCATTTGTAGGCGTGACCTTCCCACTATTCAGGATATTTACAAAGGCAGGTGTATAAAAAGGGCCTGAAGGATCACTGGAGACCTTAGTCACCCCAACCACAAACTGATCCAGCTGCTATCATCTGGGAAGCAGTACTGCAGCATTAAAGCCAGGCCCAACAGGCTCTGGGACAGCTTCTTCCACTAGACCATCAGGCTGATTAATTGATGCTGATACAATTGTATTTCTATGTTATATTGATTGTCATGATGTACCCCGTAACTGGGTGTCTAAGCAGCAGAGAAGGAAGAATCCGTTGGAGTCTGGTGGTACTATATTCAACAGTGTTTATTAGTAAAATAAGCAAATCAATATCAATAATGCAAATATATAGACAATACATGTTAGCAATAATAAACCTAAAAGTGTGGGAATAATAATAAGCAATAATAAACAAGCTCTATCGATGTCTAGGGATAATGAATTGTCATATAAAAGTATAAAGTTTAGTTCAGTTCATACGTGCTGAGGTAGATGTTGGTTGTTGTGTTGTAATCGTTGGAAAGAGAGAGAGAGCGAGCAGTAACAGCTACAGGCAGGCAAACCTTCCTTTACGTTCTTGATCCGTTGTTCCATGGTCATTGTGGCCATTCAGTTATGACCCCTCTGTCCTTCAGCTAGACTGTTCTTCTGTGCTGGACTCGTCACTCTGGCATGAGTGGACACAGACACTAGCCCCCACCGGCCCTGCTATAACACTGTGAGTTCAACTGACTAACCTCTTTGTTCGGTCTCCGATGCCCCACACCTTACCGTGGGTTCCAACACTCAATCAGTGCTCAATAGTGTGTATCCTGGTGTATCTGAGGGGTATCTCCCCAGACTTCACTTTTATCCTTATTCACGGGGTCTCAGTTGTCAATCAATTTTGAATGGCTGTGTCCATCAAACCAGCCCACTCCAGCTGTCCACTGAGGAATTTTAATGAACAGAATAGTATAAGATAAATAACCCTCTCAGGAGCCATAAGTCTCTCAGAAGTCACAATACGGTGAATCAACAAGTCTTACTCCCCTACTTTCTCTCTCTCTTACCTGTAGCGGATGTTCCAGTATGTTTTCTTTTACATCTCTCTTTCTCATTAGCAGCATAGCAACAGTAACGGTTTGTGATTCTCCCGGGGGGTGGGGGGGGGGGACATGGGCAACTCTGCACCCTTCTGCCCATCAGAGCTGTTCATCCTTCATAACATTGTATATACTATTTATTACAAATTACTATACATTGCACATTTATATGGAGATGTAATGTAATGGTTTTCATGCCTCATGTACGTGAATGATGCAACTAATAAAGTCAGTTTTATTCAACAATTGTGTTCTGGGTAAGCCCAGTAATTTCTAAGTTAGAGAAATGTTCAGCACAACTCTGTGTGCCGAAGGGCCTGTATTGTGCTGTTGGTTTTCTATGTTTTATGTTTCTCATTCACATCTATCATATCTCCACCAAAGTTTTCACTGAATCTAAAGGATAGCCTACTGCATCATTTGACAATCTTTCTCAATACCCACCATTTGACCAACGGGCATGTAGATACAAACAACACACAGTAAATCACATAAAATATACAGGACCGTGAAGAGAGGAGGGGGGAGAAAACTGCAAAAAAAAAAGGCCATGATGCAAAAGACAGACAATCAGAGGCAAGTTGGTGGTAGTACTAGTGTAAAACATGGTCCATAGTGTTTATTGCTGAGGCGGGGTTGGGGTTGTGCAGGGCAATTCAAGAACCTCACATTTGTCAGAAAGTAGGCTTCTGTACCTCCTGCTTACCATAGCAGTGTTGTAAAGTGAACAACGTCACCAGAGAGACACTGAAGCTAGTGGATATAGAAGTGTTTTATTTAGCAAAAAACGAGCAACAGGCATCATTCAGCATTAAGGGCACTCTTGGAAGGAGAGGCCTGCCAGACCCAATGTTATACTGTATAACATTTTTCAAAGCTAAGATCAAAGGTAACAGCAGGATAATTCTATAGACACAGTGTTTCTACATCGCTCCCTTTGAATTTTATATAATTTTGGAACATCTCCGTCTAAACACCCACTCTCCAGGCACCCAAAATGAATGTTAACTCCCACCAACTCGGGGCTGCATTCATGCGCATCCAGCCTTAAGGCGACCAAACGGAGTTTTTCTTTGTCTGCAATCAACCCCCAAAACACAGCATTATTCACAGCCGCAGTTTAAATTCAATCTACAATCCACACTGAGGTCTGAAGACTGGCTGCTGTAAAAATTAGTATTTGCTTCACACCATAAAGCAACAAGTTAAGGCCCTCGGAAACCCACCGGCGGTCGTTGCTAAATAACTGGTCTATGCAGTTGGAGCACCAAAATTCATAGCCGGTAGAGACACACACACACAGAAGCAGTGATACAGCAGTCATTCTCAACAAATTCTGCAGGAGAAAATGGATATAGGATTTGCGTAAAAACAATTGGCGGAAAGGACAAAAACCTTGCTTTCCTTCAACATAATTAAAAAAGCAATAACTGCGCATCTGAACTGAATGCACTTTCCACTGCTGTTTAACGAGTGTAATTTAATCACTTCGCACGAGCTACCAAAAATAATATCTTTTCTCCAGAGTGTATTAAATACAAAACAGCTTACAAATATTTAACTTTAGTAAGGCAGGCACTGCAGACCCCGACTTGCATATTTTACTTAATGTCGCCTGTGAGAATTACGAAATCGACATGGGAGGGTACTGTGATGTGGATTGGAAATAAAACATATACTAAGAGAACAACGAAACCGCCAGAGGGAACAAATAAACGGCTGCATATCCACACTCCTAATCCCTCCCACTCTTACCCACATCACCATACAGCCGAGACCTTGATGAATTTTTCGTTTTGCCAATCTGCATCGTTTCCTGGTAACTCGACATGTTGTTCTGCTCTCATTTCCTCTCGTTCTTTCTGTTGCCTTCACTGGGAGCTGCAGGTAAGATTCTAACCACCACGGGACAGTGGAAAATATATTCTCATCTCAGTACCTACTGACACATTTGTCCAAATGTAAGCGCTCTGTTATTACCTAGTTCGTGGTAGTGGCCGTCATCCCGGTCCAGTATGCCTAATGGGTAGCGCTATTTATTGTTCTTGTTTTAAAATGCGTTCATGGGATTATGGTGGGACGTTTATTTATTGTTACATTTTAGCTTGGGTTATACGGTTAATTCGCTTGTGGGTCACCCTAACTGTTCCCGGGGTGCGTATTAATCACCTACCCGTCTGTATGTGACTGAGTGGGTTCTCTGCTCGGGTCACGGCGCCCGCTTTGTTTTTTGTGTTCGTTCCAAGAGGGGTCCTCCCAGTCAGATCCCTCCGTACGCCCGGAACATCGTCTCCACACCCCGCTACCCACGGGAGGACTGCAATGGGGCGGAATCAGTAACCCACCTCTTTGCACACTGTGGGTTCGCGGAGAAGGTGTGGAGGTTGATGAATGGTCTGGTGTCACGCTTCACCCCCGGCAGCTGTGTAGCAGAGGACTCTCTGATCTACGGGATGTTCCCGGGTACGCACACGGAGATAAACCTCCGGTGCTGCTGGCAGTCCATCAACTCTGTGAAAGACGCTCAGAGGGAAGAGTTAGTTGCGCATCGCAGTGGGGCAAAAGACAGTAGAGCTGGAGGTGTGGCTGTGCTAACCTGTGGCTTTCGGAGTCCACGGCGACCCAGGAGGCGGCGTGGCCACCACCCGGACTTTAGGACGTTTTTGCGGACTCTGGAGTTGCTGGGGATGGCTGACCCTTCGGGTAGGGGGCAGCATGGCACTCTGGGGTTCATCAGACCGCTCCAGCGTTCCTAATGGCCAGCGGTATTTATTATTCTTGTCTTCAAATAAATTCATGTGATTACGGTGGGATGTTTAAGTTCATTTATTGCTACAATTTAGCTTGGGTTATACAGTTACTCACTTGTATGTTTGTGGGTCATGCTGACTGTAATTGGGGTGTGTAATAATCACTCCCCCTCCCATGTAACTATGCCAGCTCACAGAGGAATCCCATTCCCCACAACATTTCCTATTGGCTGTTCTTCTGGCGTTTCTGTCCACATTACCATCCAAACTGCACAGAACTACTTACATTCTTCACTAACCTGCCAGGCTGGGGCTGTTGGGATGTTGGAGGAAACCAGAGTACCCAGAGAAAATCCGCATTGTCACAGGGCGAATGTGGAAACTTGAGATAATGCCAGAGGTCAGGATTTAAACTAGATTACTGGAGCTGTGAGGTTGAGTGCCAATGTGCTGCATCCTGTGTATCCTGTAGTACATCCACCAACATTCTACCACTTCCAGCACACCCCCACCCATTGTCAGAGACTCGGCATAGAATTGGGTTGAATATGGATCTCAAATACTCCAATTGTACTCTATTTATGAGGATCAGAAATTACCTGAACCTCACTAAAGGAGACATATAAAGACATTGGTTCAGGTGTGTGATAAAACCCAGAGTCAAAGCAAATTCAGTTTATTGCCATTTCCACAAGTGTGATGAGGTATGAAGGTGATGGAAGACTTGCTTGCATCAACATTATGGACATGTTGGTTCAGAGATCACACAGTTTAAAGTACACCAGACAGTGAAGAAATAAAGATGTTGGTGGAAAACAAAACGATAAATCCATGGTTGTGCAAGATATTCCTTTGCTGAGGTTGTGCAGATTGTTTCAAGGACCTGAAGTAGCTGTTCCTGTGGAGCTTCAGGCTTCTGAACCTCTCATCTGATGATAGGAATGGGACCCTTGTGGTGGGGTCCTTGATGGTAGCCTTGAATTACCCAATTACACAATTAAGTTCCATTTTGAGATCCATGATCCCACCACAGCCTAGAAAATAGAGCATTATTAAAAAAGGATACTGGCTGCAGATAAAAGGCAGGTTTTTTTCCCAGCTGCTTTCATGTTGGACCAGCTGGCTGTCTTATTAAATTGACAAGAGCTCTACTATTTGCACAATATTTTACTGCTCAGTTTGCATATGTAAGCTTGAAATTAATTGGACATGCACATACTGCAGCTCCTGATGCCAGTCAGACACCTGGGTCACATTCCTGATAACACTTACTCACATTCCCATAGCACTCCTAATAACTGGTTCTGGATAAACATATACCCACATTCCCAAGTCAAGTCACGTCACTTTTATTGTCATTTCGACCATAACTGCTGGTACAGTACATAGTAAAAATGAGACAACGTTTTTCAGGACCATGGTGCCACATGACACAGTACAAAAACTAGACTGAACTACGTAAAAAAACAACACAGAGAAAGCTACACTAGACTACAGACCTACACAGGACTGTGTAAAGTGCACAAAAACAGTGCAGGCATTACAATAAATAATAAACAGGACAATAGGGCAAGGTGTCAGTCCAGGCTCTGGGTATTGAAGAGTCTGATAGTTTGGGGGAAGAATCTGTTACATAGTCTGGTCGTGAGAGCCCGAATGCTTCGGAGTCTTTTCCCAGATGGCAGGAATGAGAAGAGATTGTATGAGGGGTGCATGGGGTCCTTCAGAATTCTGTTTCCTTTGCGGATGCAGCGTGTAGTGTAAATGTCCGTGATGGCGAGAAGAGAGACCCCAGTGATCTTCTCAGCTGACCTGACTATCCGCTGCAGGGTCTTGCAATCTGAGATGGTGCAATTTCCAAACCAGGAATTTCCATCACTATGCAGCTGCTCAGGATGCTCTCAATACAACCCCTGGAGAATGTAATGAGGATGGGGTGTGGGAGATGGACTTTCCTCAGCCTTCGTAGAAAGTCGTGACACTGCTGGGTTTTCTTTGCTATGAAGCTGGTGTTGAGGGACCAGGTGAGATTCTCCGCCAGGTGAACACCAAGAAATTTGGTACTTTTAACTATCTCTACCGAGGAGCCGTCGATGTTCAGCGGGGAGTGGTCGCTCCGTGCCCTCCTGAAGTCAACAATTCCCAGCACAATCTTAGAAACACATCCTTCCTGTGCTCTGGATTGTAGCTCCAATTTTATACCTGATATCAGCTCCGTCTTCCCATCCTTGTATACTGAGGCTTTGTCCTCTCAAGGCTCTGCCACTATTAAAATACAATTAGCCCAAATAAAGGGCCTCAAGTTGGAAGTACAATCTGAGCTGGTTTTTCTCTGAACAACTTAGTAGGTCGATCTTGCCTTTCACTGAGGCCAAGGTAGAGGTCTTGGGCTTAAAAAGGTTGATGACCACTGGTGTAGAGTCTCAATGGATTGAGTTAAGAAATGGCAAGGGTAAAAGGACCCTAATGGTAGTTGTACACAGGCCTCCAAACAGCAGCCGGGATGTGGATTACAAATTACAGCAGGAGATACAAAAGGCATGTCAGAAGGGCAATGTCATGATGATCGTTAGGGATTTTTAACATGAAAGTGGATTGGGAAAACTAGGCCAGTATTGGACCTCAAGAGAGTGGATTTGTAGAATGTCTAAGGGATGGCATTTTAGAACAGCTTGTTTTTGAGCCCACTAGGGGATCAGCTGTGCTGGATTTGGTGTTGTGCAATGATCCAGAGGTGATAAGAGAGCGTAAGGTTAAGAAACCCTTAGGGAACAGTGATCACAATATGATAGAATTTACTTTGAACTTTGAGAAGGTGAAACTAAATTCCAATGTCAGTATTTCAGTGGAATAAAGGAAATTACAATGGTATGAGAGAGGAATTGGACAAAGTTCACTGGAAAGGGACGCCAGCAGGAAGGACAGCAGAGCAGCAATGGCTGGAGTTTCTGCAAAAAATGAGGGAAGTGCAAGACAGATATACTCCAAAAAAGAAGTAATTTTCAAATGGAAGGACACCACCATGGCTGACAAGTGAAATCAGAGCCAAAGTAAAAGCAAAAGAGAGTGCATATAAGGAAGCCAAAGCTAGTGGGAAGATAGAAGATTGGGAAGCTTTTAATAACTTCCTGAATGAAACTAAGTTCAGTAGGAAGGAAAAGATGAATTATGAAAGGAAGCTGGCAACTAATATGAAAGAAGATACTAAAAGCTTTTTAAAAAATATATAAAGGATAAAAGAGAGTCGCGGGTAGTTATGGGAACAATAGAAAATGATGCTGGAGATATTGTAATGAGATGCGCAGAGATGGCAGAGAAGTGATGGCGTATTTTGCATCAGTCTTCACAGTGGAAGACATCTGCAGTATAGCGGACACTCAGGAGAGTCAGGGAAGTGAAGTATGTGCAGTAAATATTATGACGGAGAAGGTGCTCAGGAAGCTTAATGGTCTGAGGGTGGACCTGATAGAATGCACTCTCGGGTTCTGAAGGAAGTAGCTGGAGAGATTGCAGAGGCATTAACAATGATCTTGATAGATTCTGGCATTGTACCAGGTGACTGGAAAATTGCAAATGATACTCCACTATGTAAGAAGAGTGGGAGGCGGCAGAAAGGAAACTATAGACCTGTTAGCCTGACATCAGTGGTTGGGAAGTTGTTGGAATCAATTGTTAGGGGTGAGATCACGGAGTACCTGGAGGCACATGTCAAGATAAGCCAAAGCCAACATGATTTGCTGAAAGGAAAATCCTGCTTGACAAACCAACTGCAATGTTTTGAGGAAATTATAGGCAGGGTAGACAAAGGAGATGCAGTAGATGTGGTATACCTGGATTATCAGAAGGCTTTTGACAAGATGCCACACAAGAGGCTGCTCAACAAGATAAGAGCCGATGGAATTACAGAGAAGTTACTAGCATTGGTTTCTTGGCAGAAAACAGAGAGTGGAAATAAAGGGATCCTATTCTGGCTGGCTGCCGGTTACCAGTGAAGCTCCACAGGGGTTGGTGTGGGACCGCTACTTTTTACAATGTATGTCAATGATTTGAAATTAAATGGATTAATGTATTTGTGGCTAAATATGTCAATGATACAAAGATAGGTGGAGGAGCGGGTAGTGTTGAGGAAACAGAAAGCCTGTGGAGAGACTTAGATAGTTTAGGAGAATGGGCAAGAAGTGGCAAATGAAATACACTGTGGCAATGTGTATGGTCATGCACTCTGGTGGAAAAAATAAATTGGCAGACAATTATTGAGATGGGGAGAGAATTCAAAATGCAGTGATGCAAAGGGACTTGGGAGTCCTTGTGCAAGGTACTGTAAAGGTTAACCTCCAGGCTGAGTTGTGGGTGAAGAAGGCGAATGTAGAGTTGTCATTCATTTCTAGAGGTATAGAATATAAGAGCAGGGATGTGATGTTGAGGCTCAAGTTATTCTTGAGACCACACTTGGAGTATTGCGTGTAGTTTTGGGCTCCTTATTTTAGAAAGGATATACTGACATTGGAGAGGGTTCAGAGAAGATCCATGAGAATGATTCCTGACATGAAAGGTTTACTGTATTGAGGAAGGTCTGGCAGCTCTTGGGCTGTATTCCCTGTAGTTCAGGAGAATGGGGGGGGGGGGATCTCGTAGAAGCATTCAGAATGTTAAAAGGCCTGAACAGATTAGATATGGCAAAGTTATTTCCCATTGTAGGGGAGTCTAGGACAAGAGGGCACGACTTCAGGATTGAAGGACGTCCATTTAGAACTGAGAGGCAGAGAAATTATTTTAGTCAGAGGGTGGTAAATCTGTGGATTTATTGCCACGAGCAGCTGTGGAGGCTAAGCCATTGGATGGATTTAAGGCAGAGATGCAGTTAGGTTCTTGATTAGCCAGGGTATCAAAGGGTATGGGGAGAAGGCAGGGGAGTGGAGATAACTGGGAGAATTGGGTCAGCCCATGGTTGAATGGCAGAGCAGACTCAATTGGCTGAATGGCCTACTTCTGCTCCTATATCTTATGGGCTTATGATGGATGTCACCTTTATAAGTTATTGTCTTTTGAAGTGATCCTTGATGGCGAGGGTTGTGTATGCAATGGAGCTGGATGAGTTTGCAACTTCTGCAGCCTCTTGCAATCCTGTGCATTTGAGCCTTCATATTAGGCAGTGATGAAACCAACGATAATTTTCTTCACTATCTATCTATAGAAATTTGCAAGAGTCTTTGGTGACATAATAATTCTTCTCAAACTCTGAAAGAAGTAGAGCTGCTGGTGTGCCACTTTCATGACTGCATCAGTGTACTGGGCTAGTTTCTCTGAGCTGTTGATTACCAGGATCTTGAAGCAGCTCACTCTTTCCACTGATCCTGAGGACTGGTATGTGTTGTTCTGACTTATCTTTCTGGTCCATAATCAATTTCTTTATCTTCCCGTCAGCGATGACAGTTTGTTGTTACAACAACATGCTACTGGCTAATGTCTCACTCCTCTGTCCTCCGCTTTGCCATTTGAGATTTTACCAACAATAGTGGTGTCATCTGTGAATTTATAGCTACCACAAGAACAGCGTTTAGCCATATAGTCAGAGTGCAGAGAGAGTACAGCACTGGCACAGCTGAAAAGGCAGTTTACCATATTTTGATAGCATTAAAGATCGTTTGTCACAATAACAAAACTATAACCGTCCAGATTACTACCCTAATCCGGTAATTGCTGTTCAACTAATAATCAGGAGCAGACGACTCATTTACAAGAGGACACCTCTAGCTTATATAGTTCCAGCATATCTCTCTGATTTTTGCTCATTCATCTAAACTACTTACACTTCTCCATAAATGCTGCCTAACCTGTTGTGTGTTTAAAATATCACGATTCGCCCAAGCAGAAAAACTGCCTGTAAAAACATGGAAGGTGTAGGCAGGAAATTGGTTTACAATAGTTTAATATTATTAGCTCAGCCATGATCAAATTAAGTAGAAAGATCTGGGCCCTTTGGCTGAGGCTATAAAGAGTCTGCATTGTACTGGACTTGTAGCTGCAGAAAAGCTATTTGTGTTATATTAGAGATAACAAAATTTCATAAATGCAATGAAGTTGTCATGACTTGCAGGAAGAGTGAAGCTACCACGGAAGACCCGAATCCCACAATATGTTGGCCCCTAGTACCAGGGAACGCCTAGATTGGTTCTGCATTGGATCTTGCTGTAATTTCAAAGATCTGTTACAATTCAAAGTTCAAAGTAAATTTATGTTCAAAGTACATATATGCCACCATATACAACCCTGAGATTCATTTCCTTCTGGGCATACATAAGAAATCCCTAATAGAATAATAACCTTAATAGAATCAATGAAAGACCACATCAACTGGATGTTGAACCAGTGTGTGAAAGACAATGAACCGTGCAAATAAAAAAGAGAGTATAATAACAAATAAATAAATAAACAATAAATATTGAGAATATGAGATGAAGAGTCATTGAAAGTGTCTATAGGTTTGGGAACATTTCAGTGATTAGGCAAGTGAAGTTATCCACTTTGGTTCAAAAGCCTGATGGTTGAGGGGTAGTAACTGTTCCTGGACATGGTGGTTTGAGTCCTGAGGCTCCTGTGCCTTTTTCCAGATGGCAGTGATGAGAAGAGAGCATGACCTAGGTGGTGAAAGCCCTTGATGATGGATGTTATGACAACACTCCTTGTAGGTGTGTTCAATGGTGGGGAAGCTTTACCTGTGATGATCTGGGCCGTAACCACTACTTTCTGTAGGATTTTCCTTTCAAGCACTTTGGTGTTTCCATGCTAGGCTATGATGTAGCTTGTGAATATACTTTCCTGTTTATGGGATTTGTTGAACTTTCCAAAGCATTCAACACTGTACAAAGAGAGCTCTCATGGGATGGCCTCCTGAGGTTTGGCTGTCCCAATAAATTTGTTGACATCCTCCGCCAGTTCCACGATGGGATGACTGTTTGGTTGACCACAGGAGGATAAGAGTCCAAGCCCTTCCTTGTACGCACGGGTGAGGCAGGGGTGTGTGCTAGTGCCAGTTCTCTTTAACATCTTCCTCGTGTGTAACCAAACTTCTCCGCAACAAGATTGAGGACAGCAGCAGTGTGGCAGTCGACATCAGATTAGATGGCAACCTCTTTAACATCACGAGGCTCCACACAACCACCAAACTCCGTAGAGAATTGGTCCTGGAGCTGCAGTATGCAGATGACTGTGCTCTTGTGGCCCATACTCCGGAGGATCTTCAGACTGTTCTTGCTGTGGCGGTGAGAGCGTACAGCAGGATGGGGCTGACTGTCAATACCACCAAGACAGAAGTGGTTTGCCAATGGAATATCAGTATCCCACACACCCTACATGCTTTCACTGTTGGTGATGACAAGCTGTCAGTAATGCCATCTTTCAAATATCTGGGGAGAATTCTCTCTGAGGATAGCGGCATTGACAATGACATCCAGAGCCGCATTAAACAGGCATCAGCTGCCTTTGGGAGACTTCGGCATAGAGTCTTTCAGAACAGGAGCCTTTGTCCTTCAACAAAGGTCATCATATACCAAGCAGTCTGTGTCACCACCCTCCTTTATAGCTGTGAAGCTTGGGTAACCTACAGCCATCACATCAAGTCCTTGGAGAGCTTCCACATAAGCTGCCTTCAGCGCATCCTGGGAATTACCTGGTGTGAGCGGGTGCCTCACACTGAAATACATGAAGACCAACTGCAGAAGTATTGAGGCCATGATCACCCAGCGTCAGCTGCAGTGGCTGGGGCACATGATAAGGATGTCCCCATGTCGGCTACCCCGCAGAGTGTTATACGGCCAGCTACATCATGGTCGACGCTCAGCTGGAGGGCTGAAGAAGCGCAATAAGGATCAGATGAAGAATGCTTTAAGGAAGTGCGAGATCAGACCCGAGGACCTGGAGGATGTCGCTGCTGACCGTAACACTTGGCGACAGCTGTGTAGGGATGGGGTTTGTATTCTGGAGATGGAAAGAACAACCAGAAGACAGCAGGGGAGAGCCAGTAGAAATGCAGCCATGGTTGCCATCACTACCACATATACATGTCCCACCTGCAATAGAGTTTGTGGGTCCAGGATAAGACTGTATAGTCATCAAAGATCTCACCATTAAAGGAGTGGAAGTCATCATCTGATTCTGATGGACAACCGAAGAAGAAGGAATATACTTTCCACTACACATCTATGGAATTCTATCAAATTTTGGATGCCATCCCAAATCTTCGCAAACTCCTAAGGAAGTAGAGCTGCTGCTATGCTTTTTTCAAAATTGCACTTACATGCTAGCCCCAGGATAGGTCCTCTGAATTGAAAACACCGAAGAATTTATCATTGCTGACCCTTTCCACCTCTGATCCTTTGAGGACTGGCTCATGGACCTCTGGTTTTCTCCTCCAGAAGACAATAACCAGTTCCTTGGTCTCACTGAAATTGAATAAGACGTGGTTGTTGTGGGACCACTCAGTCAGATTTTCATTCTCTCTCCTATATGTGATTCATCACCAGCTTTGTTTCAGCCTAAGACAGTGGTGTCATCAGCAATCTTAAATATGGCATTGTAGCTGTGCTTAGCCATGCAGTCTCGAGCAGGGGGTAAACATGCTGCCTGGTGGTGTACCTGTGCTGATGGAGATTGTGGAGGAGATGTTGTTGCCAATCTGAACTGACTGGGGTCTGCAAGTGAGGAAATTGAGGATCCAATTGCACAATGAGGTATTCTGGCCAAGGTTTTGAGGCTTACTCATTAGTTTTTGAGGGAATGACAGTATTGAATTCCAAGCTGTAGTGAATAAAGAACATCTTGATGTAGGCAGGGTTGTTCAAGGGTTGAGTGAGGAGTCAATGAGGTGACATTTTTTGTGAACCTGCAGTGCCAGTAGGGAAATTGGAGTGGCTACAGGTCACCTCTCAGGGAGGAGTTGTTGTGTTTCATCACCAACCTCTTATAACACTTCATCACTATGGATGCAAGTGCTATTGGATGCTGGTCATCGAGGCAGGTCACCGTTGTTCTTAGACACCAGTATCAGTGAAATCTGCTTGAAGAAGATGGACTGCCAAAGCGAGAGGTTGAATATCTGAGTGCACACTCCAGCCAGTTGATCAGCACAGAGACCCCATCTGGGTTGGATACATTTCGTGGGTTCACCCTCCTGAAGGATACACACACATGTCGGCCTCAGGGACTGAAATCACAGGTTCATCGGGGCTGCGTAAGTTACCAGTAGTTCTTCCATGCCTGTTATCTGCTGAAGTATTCTGTGGATTACCAGTCCTGGCCCAGCATCTTCCCAGATGATATGGTACTGTAGCAGTGTGCTACACACAGCACTGAAATAACGTCACACAGTCGGTGAGTTGCAGTTGCCACAGTACACAGATTCTGGTTTTGTCGATTCTCAAAGAAGTGGATGCTATGCTCTGTAATGAGAGTGAACGGCAGTGAAACATTTCTCAGATTCCTGCTTTGGGAATGTAGGAATTGTTTTACTACTGAGGTTAAAGTGTAGAAAAAGGCTTTCAATATTAAACATTTTTTTCTGAAAATCCTACACGGTTGCATTTAGAGTCATATTGGCATTCAGTAATATAACACCCAAGTAACTGAATTGGCTGCAATTTGGAGCTTTAGAAAATATAAAGAAAGGCTGTTTTTAAATGTGATGGTCTTCCCTCTGACCTTTTCAGGAAGCTTGGAGAGGCCAGGTGATGGTTGCTGTGTTTAAGAGGAATTTAAAAAGGTACATGAAAATGAAGGGAATCGAACGTTACAGATCACGTGCAGGCAGATGGGATTTGTTTCATTTGTCATCATGGGCTGAAGGGCCTGTTCCTGGCTGTACTGTTCTGTGATGTGGATGAACACATTAACTGATGGAAATTCTGGTTCCACAAGGCCAAGTTCCAAAACTCTAGGATGGCATTCTACAAATGTCTATTTGTGGCGACCCACTTCCCAGCGCACTCGAACCGGCTCACAAAGTGGCGCGCGCCGGCATTGAGGCCGGTCCCAAAAAGGGCGCCAGGCCTTCTTCACCAGCAAGGGGAAAAGCCCGCGCCAGGGACAGGTCTGTGAATACGGGCCCTCTATTCCATTCCTGCCCGGGGAGGGCGGGAACAGGAAGGCTTTAAAGCGAGGCCGCGAAGTTTGAATAAATCTCTTTTGCAACTGAAGCTCACCGACTACGTGTCGTTATTTCAGCGCTGCGTGTAGCACACCGCTACAATTTGTGACCCCGACGGCCCAAACGACATTTGGACCGGAGATGAACAATGCCGCATCTGTTCATGCAGTTTCGTTAAAACTGCCAAGCTTCTGGATGCTGCGACCTCACCTATGGTTTCAGCAAGCAGAAGCCCAATTCCACATTCGGCAGGTAATCTCGGATACCACACGTTACTACTACGTGGTGAGCTCCCTCGACCAGGAGACAGCCACCCAGGTTGAGGAGTTCATACAGTCGCCCCCGGAGGATGGCAAATACACAGAATTCAACGCCTTGCTTGTAGGGACTCTCAGGGCGTGAGCAAGCTGCCCGCTTACTGTACCTGGATGGTTTGGGAGACAGGCCACCGTCGGCTTTGATAAATGAGATGCTGTTCCGGGCCGGAGGACACAAGCCCTACCACATGTTTGAGCAGGCATTCCTGGAGCAGCTGCCCGAGGACATACGCCTGCTGCTGTCCGATGCGGATTTCAGCGACTCCCGGAAGGTGGCGGCCTGGGCAGACGTGCTGTGGAAAGCCAAGAAGGAGAGTCGGGCGTCCGTCGCACAGATCGCCAGGCCACGTTCCCAGCAGCAAACCAGACCAGGCCCGGCCACAGAGCCCGCTAACCCCGGAGGCAGGGGTGAGGAGACCAACGAACAATGGTGCTTCTACCACCAGCGGTGGGGCGCAGAAGCCCGCCGCTGTAGCCCACCCTGCAAATTCCCGGGAAATGCCAGGGCCAGCCGCCGCTGATGGCTACGGCGGCTGGCCATCGGGATAGCCTCCTGTATGTGTGGGACAAGCAGTCGGGACGCCGCTTTTTGGTCGACACCGGAGCCGAGATCAGCGTCTTACCTCCGACGAGTTACGACACCCGCAACAGAGAAGCGGGTCCCACCCTGAGGGCCGCGAACGGCAGCACAGTAAGGACCTACGGCACCCGTACGGTGCGGCTACAGTTCGGCTCCAGCCGGTTCACGTGGGACTTCACACTGGCCGCCGTAGCCCAACCGCTCCTGGGAGCGGATTTTCTGCGAGCTCACAGCCTACTGGTCGACCTGCCAAGGAAGAGACTGGTCTATGCTGAGACCTTTCAAACGTTCTCCCTGGGTGAAGCCCAGTTGCAGGCCCCACACATAGAATCCATCACGCTGTCTGACAACGACTACACCAGAGTCCTGGCGGATTTCCCATCGGTTCTAGCGCCTCAGTTCACGGCAGCCATGCCCAGACACGGCGTACAGCACCACATCCCGACCCACGGACCACCCCTCCACGCCCGTGATCGAAGGCTTCCCCCGGACAAGCTCCGACTGGCGGAGTTCAAGAGGATGGAGGAATTAGGGATCATACAGCAGTCCGACAGCCCATGGGCCTCCCCTCTGCACATGGTGCCCAAAGCAACTGGGGGCTGGAGACCATGCGGCGACTACCGCAGGCTAAACGAGGCTACAACACCAGACCGTTACCCTGTGCCGCACATTCAGGACTTTGCAGCAAACCTGCACGGTGCACGGATCTTCTCCAAGGTAGACCTCATCCGGGGATACCATCAAATCCCGATGCATCCGGACGACGTCCCCAAAATGGCACTCATCACCCCGTTCGGCCTTTTCAAATTCCTCCGTATGCCGTTCGGCATAAAGAATGCCGCACAGACGTTTCAGCGGTTAATGGACGTGGTGGGACACGACCTGGACTTCGCATTCATCTATTTGGATGACATCCTCCTAGCCAGCAGTAGTTGTCAGGAGCATCTGTCCCACCTCCGTCAACTCTACGCCCGACTGAGTCATCAACCCGGCCAAATGCCAGTTCAGGCTCGATACCATCGACTTCCTGGGCCACTGGATTAATAAAGATGGGGCAGCCCCTCTGCGCGCCAAGGTAGACGTGGTCCGCCACTTCCCCCTACCCAACACACTCGAAGGCCTGCAGGAATTCGTGGGTATGGTGAATTTCTACCACCGCTTCCTCCCTTCAGCAGCCCGAATCCCGAGTCCCCTGTTCACCCTGATGTCAGGTAAGGGCAAGGACATTACCTGGGACGAGGAGTCCGCCACCGCTTTCATTAAAGCCAACGAGGCCTTGGCAAATGCCGCAATGCTAGTGCACCCCAGAACGGACATCCCTACTGCCCTCACAGTGGACGCATCTAACACGGCAGTCTGTGGGGTTCTGGAACAACTCATCGAGGGTCGCTGGCAACCCCTGGCATTCTTCAGCAAACACCTACGACCACCCGAGCTCAAATACAGTGCTTTCGACCGGGAACTGTTGGCGCTATACCTGGCAATCCGGCATTTCAGGTGGTACTTAGAACGTAGACCCTTCACCGCGTTCACGGACCACAAACCGCTTACCTTTGCGTTCACGAAAGCATCCGACCCCTGGTCGTCCCGCCAGCAGCAACATCTGTCCTACATCTCCGAATACACGACGGATGTCCGGCATGTCTAGGGAAAGGACAATGTCGTGACGGACGCTCACTCCAGACCTAACATCCAAGCCCTGTCCCAGGGGGTAGACTATGAAGCGCTGGCGGGGGCGCAGCAGGCAGATGAGGAGATCCCTAGTTACAGAACCGCAGTGTCTGGTTTGCAGCTCCAGGACCTCCCCGTAGGCCCAGGTGAGAGGTCCCGACTCTGTGATGTTACCACCGGCCAACCCCGCCCCGTCATCCCGGCAGCCCGGGACCTGTACTGAATCTGAAAACACGTCAGCTAATAAGTCTTCAGCAGTGAATCTGATAAGAAAAACGTTAGATCTCAGTGGCTGTGAAAGCAGATGACAGCTGCAGCAAGTCAGATTATCCGCTTCCTGTACTGTGACCTGAGCTGCACAGAATACTCCAGCTCAGGTCTGATCGATGTTTTATAAAGTTGTGCATAACCCCTCTGTTCCTTTATTGAAGACCTGAGCAAATTAAGCCAGTATCACATATCCCATAGTAAACACAAAGTACACTGCAGATGCTGTGGTCAAATCAGCACGTACAAACAAGCTGGATGAACTCAGCAGGTCGGGCAGCATCCGTTGAAAGGAGCAGTCAACGTTTCGTCAGGACTAAAGAAGGAGGGGGCAGGGGCCCTATAAAGAAGGTGGGGGGAGGGTGGAAGGTGCCAGGTGAAAAACCAATCAGAGGAAAGATCAAGGGGTGGGGGAGTGGAAGCAGGGAGGGGCTAGGCAGGAAAGGTGAAGAAGGAATCTAAGGGGAAAGCACTATGGGTAATAGAAGAAGGCAGAATCATGAGAGAGGTGATAGGAAGCTAGAAGAGGAGGCAGAGTGAAAGTGGGATGGGGGAAGGGAGAGGGAGGGAATTACCGGAAATTGGAGAATTCGATGTTCATAGCAAGGGGCTGGAGACTACCCAGACGGTATATGAGGTGTTGCTCCTCCAACCTGAGTTTGGCCTCATCATGGCAGTAGAGGAGGCCATGCATGGACATATCCAAATGGGAATGTGAAGCAGAGTTGGAATGGGTGGCAACCGGGAGATCCTGTCTGTTGTGGCGGACGGAGCGGAGGTGCTCGATGAAGCGGTCCCCCAATCTGCGTTGGGTCTCGCCGATGCAGAGGAGGACGCACAGGGAGCACCGGATGCAATAGATGGCCCCAACAGACTCGCAAGTGAAGTGTTGCCTCACCTGGAAGGACTGTTTGGGGCCCTGAATAATGGTAAGAGAGGAGTTGGGACAGGTGTAGCACTTACGCTTACAGGGATAATCCCTGTCCCTACAACCCCTGCAAGCATAAGCGCTACACCTGTCCCTGCACCTCCTCTCTTTTGGCTGTTCGAGCCACATTGCCTGCCAATTTCCCAGTTTTTAATCCTAGCCTAATCATGGGACAATTTACAATGACCAATTAACCTACCAACCAGAAATTTGGAGGAGCATGGAGGGCTATTGAACGGCTGTAGGACGAGGCAGGTTAATAATTTGGCAGAGACTAGATGGGCCGAAGGGCCTGTTTCTGTGCTGTAGTATTCTGGAACTATCTGCCGCACCGTCTTCAGTGATACACAGTTACTTCAAAAAGAAGCTGTTGTTCTCTCTTTACTTTGTGCTGTAAGGTATCTGTATTTCACCACATCAGTATAATGATTTTCTGTTTTAATTCTAAACAGTGAGGAGTAAGGAAGTAATTGGGACCATTGGTTCATCGGTTTTCCTGGATCCTGAACTCCAAGGTGATCTCAGCAAGAGTGAAATTCTATGGACCTTCACCGGCAGCAACAAAAGCCCTGTTACTATTTTGGATTACGTTCCAGATAAACCTGTGGAGGAACCAAATGAACAATTCAGATCCCGTTTACAGTTTAACGCTTCTACTGGCTGTCTGCTGGTAGACAGGATAAAACCTGAGGATCAAGGTTTCTATAGTTTTGTTGTAGATAAGAGAAGAACAACTACAATAGAATTGCTTCTATTCTGTAAGTATTCACTTGTTTGTGTATCTTAAAAATGCTGAAGCTGTTGAATTATTTACTCCTTTGCTCTAGAACTGTACACACAGGATTTGTGATTATTGATACCACTGTAAATGAATTAGTTTCTTCACCCAGCAGCTATAACATTAGTAAAATAAATGTAGCTGTTCAGTCAGCCTCTATTGTATTTGCATATATATTTACTCTCCTTCTGAGGAGTTGCTATGGAATTCTGATCTACCATGTATTTCTGTCCTGGTGAAATGAACCCAGACAAAAGAAAATCTGCAGTTGCTGGAAATCCAAGCAACACACTCAAAATGCTGGAGGAACTCAGCAGCCCAGGCAGCATCTATGGGAAAAAATAGTTGATGTTTCAGGCTGAAACTCTTTGTCAGGACAGGGGGGAAAATAGCTGAGCAGTAGATATGAAAAGTTGGCAAGGGGTGAGAGAATCTCCAGGCGACAGGTGAAACCCGGAGGGGGAGGGGGGATGAAGTAAAGAGTTGGGAAGTTGATTGGTGAAAGAGACAGAAGGCCATGGAAGAAAGAAAAAGGGGGAAGGAGCACCAAAGGGAGGCAATGGGCTGTCAAGGAGATGAGTGAGAGAAGGAAAAAGGGATGGGAAATGGAGGGGGAAGGGTTCGGGGGCATTACCAGAAGTTTGAGAAATGAATGTTCATGCCATCAGGTTGGAGGCTACCCAAAAGGAATATAAGGTGTTGTTCCTCCAACCTAATTGTGGTCTCATCACAACATTAGTCACAGGCCACAGGTTCAGTGTAGCGCAGATGAGAAAACCCCAACGAGTAACAGTCAAGAAGGCATAGCAGCATCTACACATTCTGAGGAGATTGATGTGTGCAATCTCTGTCCCCATCCGAAGAACTTTGTATAGGAGTACCATCGAGTGCCCAGTTTGGCTGCATCATTTTGTGGTACGGAAACTGCAAGGCATCAAACTGCAAGACCCTACTGAGGATAGGAAAAACCACTGTGAGGATCATTGGAGAATCCCTCTCGCTTATTTATGACTTCTACTGGGAGCATTGTAGACAGGGCACCTGAAGTATTGTTGAGAAACCCTACCACCCATCACACATTCTCTTTGACCCACTATTGTCAGCAAAGAGTTAGAGGTGTATCAGGACTAGGATGCTAGATAGGGTAACAGGTTCTTCCCTCAGGCTGTGAGATTAACCCTGAGTCTAAATCTAATGAATACCCGGCTACCACCAAGGTCTCCATCACAAGGACAGTGAACTGTTTTACTGTGCAGTTTATCTGTATGTATTTTTGAATGATAGTTTATTACTTATGGTAATAGTGTGTGTGTGTGTGAGAGATATTCATTAAGTATTATGGGTGCACTGTGGTCTGGAGGAATGTTGTCTTGTTTAGTTGTATATATGTATAATCAGAAGACACACAACTTGAAGTTGGACTTGAAACATAAATTTCTGAGAGCAACAACTGGCACAGGAATACGTTTCCCTTGTTGGGAGTCTGGAACCAGATGCTATAGTCTTGGCATTTGGGGTAAGAAATTAAAAGTTGTGTGATTTTACACCCCTGGGACACAGCCCAGGCTGGTTCCTTGTGAAATTTCACTCTGCAGGCTATCTCTGAATATATTCTAGAAAGCGATAACAGTTTTCTAGACATTGAAAAAACACCCAGCAGGGGTATGGATAAAACAACAGTGTTTAAAATAGCAATTCAGCCACAATTGTATTGAACAGTGAAGGACAAACCTCTGATCCCTCCTTTAAAATGTTCTGTACCATTTCTCTCTAAACTTTTGGGACTGACTGGGTATTTAAGGCAGAAAATCCTTTTGGAGATGATAAATTAATTTCTTCACCAAAGATTTGTCACTAGTAGGTAGAAATCCCCTGTCCTTCATTGGAACCTGGTAGTATCTCCCCTGAATGCAGGTTTTCAGGTGTAACCATAAGTGGGGTCTATCATTGAACTGTTGGGTTCAATCACAAAGCCATTGAGAGCCAAACCCAAGATTGTCATGATAACTGTCTTTCCTTTCCTCAGTCATTATTTCTATGGAGTGAGGAGCCCATGGACTGAGGACTTCAAACAGAAAAATAGCCTTGACTGACTTCCATAAAAGGCGTTTATCGATACTGGTGTCTCCTCTCTCTGCCTGCTGGAGTGCCCCCTGCTGGTAACATTGTGTAGTTGGCAGCAGCAAGTTTCCAGCAGTAAATTCACAAACTTAGAAACAACATTTGGACTGGTATCATTTACCTTTTGTGGAAGAAAATTTCGAATATCCTTTGTGTGGAAAAGTGTTCAAATTTCAAACATAAAGCACTGGCTCCAATTTCAAACTGTCTTATCATCCGCTGTTTTTTGGTCTATTCTGTTGATCTACAATCATTCTGTGAAATGCATTTATTTTTTCATAACTCGACCAGTGAGGGCTAGTTTGAAAAAAAAGAATGAAATATTACTGCTCATTATTCAACATTTTTCCTCTAGATGAGCGGTCCAAAACTTACATAAGGAACTATAGAGCCACTGGCAACACCATGAAACTGACCTGTGAGGTTAAAGGAAATCCTCATAAATATGAGTGGCTGAAAAATGGAGGGGAGATCTCCCAGCGTCACTGGCTAATTAATGAAAACAGAAGCCTCATCATCTTGACTGACTTGACAAATGAATGTGGAATGTACACCTGTGTTGCTACCAATCCTGTCAGCTCCGATCAGGCAAATTGCACCTTAAATCCCCCAGGGAAACTTCATTTATAAACAATATCTTAAAGCTATAAGTCACAATCTTTGTGGACTTTTGGAATGCAGGCTGCATTAATCGAACAGTAGCAATGATTGCCCATAGTGGAATTAATAGATATTTTGCTACAAAGGGTTTGACTGAGCGAGGAAGGGTGACTCCTTCTGGCTGGGTGAATGGATTGCCAATTAGCTATCACTCAGAGAAAGATGCAGAGAAGGGTAATCAGGAGAAGCTGGTGGATCCTGAACTGCTCTGTGACAGGGATTGAGTGAGACGATGCCCTTTTGAATTCTGTGGGGGAAATCCAATTAGTTTTACAACATGAACAACACACACACACAAAATGCTAGACAACTCAATAGGTCAGAATATATTTATTGGAGAAAATGAACAGCTCAGGTTTCAGGCAGAGATCCTTCATCAGGACAGGAATGGAAGGAGACAGAATCCAGAATATAAGGTTAGGGGGAGGGGAAGGACGACAAGCTGGCAGGAAATACGAGAATAGGGATGAAAGGGAATGAATGATGTGAGAGGCAAAGAGGTGATAGGTGGTAGCAATAAAGGGCTGAAGGAGGAATCTGGCAGGATAGTAGACCATAAAACAAAGGGAGGAAGGTGGGGAACCAGAGAGAGGTGATGGACAAGTCATGAGGTCAGTGTTGGCTAAGAGGTGAGGTGAGAGGCCACTGCAATAAGGGAAAACAAAGGGCAGCGGCAGAGGTTGATGGGAAACAGTGTGCGTTTATGGGAAGTTAGAGAAATTGATGATCATTCTATCATGTTTTTTGTATGTTGCTCTAGATTTCTAGCATCTGTAGAATCTGTTGCATCTTGGTTTTATAATATTGCAGTTTCTGAATTTCAGATCCAAACTTTTCACTTACCACCCTACAGTCACCAACTATCATATTGTTTTGTTCAGTATGTTTTCTCTCCTAAGAATGCTGAAGCAGAGTTTCCTTGATCTTCAGTTATCTGGCTCAAGCAAATTACAAACTGGGCAGGTTTGACAGTAGATGTAGGATATCAAGCTTCTTGGATATGACAGCGCTGCTCCCATCAGGAATGCATAATCAGTGTTAGTGTGGAATTTACTTTACGGGGATTGGAAAAAGGGAGACTGACTTATCTTTACTTTAACTTGTGGTATGTGGGACAACGATCACATCCTGACCATTTGCTGATTAGTTCTGCGTGTCAGATCAAGTAATTTGCTAGCATCGGCTGCCTAGTGTTATATATGATGAGAGACTACTTGGGCAAACCCTTCTGTAGAGAATGTGCAGAGAAAATAAAACTTGAGCCTACAGTGGGGAACAGAGATATCTTATTTTTCATCAACACACCTGTACAAAAATAACATGTAGTATAAAACACTGTTGTTCAGTCAGCACCCATTCTGTGTACCACGTGTGACTAATTTCATTGATTTGTTCCCAGTCCTGACTATTTCCTCATTCCTACCAAAAAAAATTAGACACCTGCTGAGCTGGAACTATTACCTGATATCTTCTGCTTTTGATACCTACATTACATTTTTCCGTGCGGATGAAAAATAGAAAAGATAGAAACATATAAAACCTATGGAACAATACAGGCCCTTTGGCCCTCAAGATTGTGCTGAACATGTCCCTACCCTAAAAATTACTAGGCTTACCTATAGCCCTCTATTTTTTTAAGCTCCTTTACCTATCCAAAAGTCTCTTAAAAGACCCTATCGTATCCACCTCCACCAACATTGCTGACAGCCTGTTCCATGCACTCACCACTCTCTGAGTAAAAACCTACCCCTGACATCTCCTCTGTACCTACTCCCCAGTGCCTTAAACCTGTATCCCCTTGTACACTTCTATCAGGTCACCCCTCATCCTCCTTCGCTCCAAGGAGAAAAGGCCAAGTTCACTCAACCTATTAGTGTGGAATGAGCTGCCAGATGAAGTGGTAAATGCGGGCTCACTTTTAACATTTAAGAAAAACTTGGACAGGTACATGGATGAGAGGTGTATGGAGGGATATGGTCCAGGTGCAGGTCAGTGGGACTCGGCAGAAAAATGGTTCGACACAGCCAAGAAGGGCCAAAAGGCCTGTTTCTGTGCTGTTATGTTCTATGGTTCTATTCTCATAAGGCATGCTCCCCAATCCAGGCAACATCCTTGTAAATCTCCTCTGCACCCTTTCTATGGCTTCCACGTTCTTCCTGTAGTGAGGCTATCAGAACTGAGCACGGTACTTCAAGTGAGGTCTTCCCAGGGTCCTATATAGCTGCAAATTACCTATCGGCTCCTAAATTCAATTTTACGATTAATGAAGGCCAATACGCCATACGCCTTCTTAACCACAGAGTTAACCTGTTGCAGCTGCTATGGACTCAGAACTCAAGATCCCTCTGATCCTCCACACTGCCAAGAGTCTTACCAACAGTACTATATTCTGCCATCATATTTGATGTACCAAAATGAACCACTCCACACTTATCTGGGTTGAACGCCATCTGCTACTTCTCAGCCCAGTTTTGTATCCTATCAATGTCCCGCTGTAACCTCTGACAGCCCTCCACACTATCCACAACACTTCCAACCTTTGTGTCATCAGCAAACTTACTAACCCATCCCTCCACTTCCTCATCAAGGTCATTTACAAAAATCATGAAGAGTAAGGGTCCCAGAATAGATCCCTAAGGTAATTACCTGGTGACCGACCTCCGTGTAGAATATGACCGTCTACAACCATTCTTTGCCTTCTGTGGGCAAGCTAGTTCTGGATCGACAAAGCAATGTCCCCGTGGGTCCCATGCCTCTTTACTTTCTGAATAAGCCTTGCATTTGATAAACCTTATCAAATGCCTTGCTGTAATCCATATACACTACATCTACTGCTCTTCCTTCATCAATGCGTTTAGTCACATCCTCAAAAAATTCAATCAGGCTTGTAAGGCACGACCTGCTCTTGACAAACTCATGCTGACTATTCCTAATTATATTATACCTCTCCAAATTTTCATAAATCCTGCCTCTCAGGATCTTCTCCATCAACTTACTTTTAGACCACTGAGGTAAGATTCAATGGTCTAAAATTTCCTGGGCTATCTCTACTCCCTTTCTTGAGAAAAGGAACAACATCCGCAACCCTCCAATCCTCCGGAACCACTCCCATCCCCATTGATGATGCAAAGATCATCGCAAGAGGGTCAGCAATCTCCTCCCTCGCCTCCCACAGTAGCCTAGGGTACATTTCATCCGATCCCGGCGATTTACCCAACTTGATGCTTTCCAAAAGCTCCAGCACATCCTCGTTCTTAATATCTACATGCTCAAGCTTTTCAGTCTGCTACAAGTCATCACTACAATCACCAAGATCCTTTTCCATAGTGAATACTGAAGTAAAGTATTCATTAAGTACCTCTGCTATTTGCTCCAGTTCCATACACTGTCACATTTGATAGGTCCTATTCTTTGACAGACAGACATACTTTATTGATCCCGAGGGAAATTGGGTTTCGTTACAGCTGCACCAACCAAGAGAAGTGAAGAAATATAGCAATATAAAACCATAAATAATTAAATAATAACAAATTAATTTGCCAAGTGGAAAAATAAGTCCAGGACCAGCCTATTGGCTCAGGGTGTCTGACACTCTGAGGGACGAGTTGTAAAGTTTGATGGCCACAGGTAGGAATGACTTCCTATGACACTCAGTGTTACATCTCGGTGGAATGAGTCTCTGGCTGAAAGTACTCCTGTGCCTAACCAGTACATTATGGAGTGGATGGAAGTCGTTGTCCAAGATGGCATGCAACATGGACAGCATCCTCTTTTCAGACAGCACCGTCAGAGAGTCCAGTTCCACCCCCACAACATCACTGGCCTTATGGATGAGTTTGTTGATTCTGTTGGTGTCTGCTACCCTCAGTCTGCTGCCCCAGCACACAACAGCAAACACGATAGCACTGGCCACCACAGACTCGTAGAACATCCTCAGCATCGTACGGCAGATGTTAAAGGACATCAGTCTCCTCAGGAAATAGAGACGGCTCTGACCCTTCTTGTAGACAGCCTCAGTGTTCTTTGACCAGTCCAGTTTATTGTCAATTCGTATCCCCAGGTATTTGTAATCCTCCACCATGTCCACACTGACACCTTGGATGGAAACAGGGGTCACCGGTGCCTTAGCCTTCCTCAGGTCCACCACCAGCTCCTTAAGTCTTTTTCACATTAAGCTGCAGATGATTCTGCTCACACCATGTGACAAAGTTTCCCACCGTAGCCCTGTACTCAGCCTCATCTCCCTTGCTGATGCATCCAACTATGGCAGAGTCATCAGAAAACTTCTGAAGATGGCAAGACTCTGTGTTGTAGTTGAAGTCCGAGGTGTAGATGGTGAAGAGAAAGGGAGACAGGACAGTCCCCTGTGGAGCCCCAGTGCTGCTGACCACTCTGTCTGACACACAGTGTTGCAAGCGCATGTACTGTGGTCTGCCAGTCAGGTAATCAATAATCCATGACACCAGGGAAGCATCCACCTGCATCACTGTCAGCTTCTCACACAGCAGAGCAGGGCGGATGGTGTTGAATGCACTGGAGAAGTCAAAACACATGACCCTCATAGTGCTCGCTGGCTAAACATCTTATCCACTCACAATGGATCAGGAGAAGGTGATTCCAATCTGATATGTTCAAAACAATGTTTAAATTCAAACAATGAAGAAGATTTCTCCTCTCCTCGATAAATGATGTCAGTAGTTGTTTTCGATGTCATCTTTAAAATCACAAGAGGCCTCATTTTCTCTTTTGCAGAAAATGTTTACCTCTTTCATTTAACTCTTTATGGTATCAGCATCCCTTGCAAATGGATTAAGTACTGGGTTAACTACATGAGGATGCACTGAAGTATCATCTAATGAAAACATGCCCTCAGCAAATTCCCATCTATTGACAATTTGCTCGCAGTCCCTAATATAGGCTCTCAGCAGGTGAGGCACTGAGAGTTCTATTTGATAGTTCCCTGAGAATCAATGTAATGTCTTTCTGTTATTACCCACTGTGACCCTTTCGCTTGGTGTCAGCTCTGCCTCATGTGGCAGTGTTCTCACCTCAATTCCAGATTGTGGGTTCAGATCTCATTCTAATATCTTAATCAGAATCAGATCCAGCTTTAATATCACTGACATACGTCATGAAATTTGTGCAGCAAGAGAACATTACAATACATAGTGAAAAAAAAACAGTCAGAAATTATCTAATTAAATAAGAGATGCAAAAAGACAGAAAAAAAAGTGAGTTAGTGTACCTGGGTTCTTTGTCCATTCAGAAACACTTACGCTTGTGGAAAAAAGCTGTTCTTAAAATATTGAGTATGTGTCTTCAGGCTCCTGTACCACCTCCTTGATGGTAGCAATGAGAAGAAAACATGTTTTGGGTGATGGGGGTTCTTAATGCTGGATACCGTATTTTAAGGCATTGCCATTTGAAGATGTCTCCGATGCTGGGGAGGCTAGTTCCAATGATGAAGCTGGTTTTGTAGCTTTCTGCAGTTATTTCTGATCCTATGCAGTGGCCCCTCCTGTTGATGTAAACAGTTAGAATGCTTTCCACAATACTTCCGTCGAAATGTACTAGTGTCTTTGGTGACATAGTGAGTCTCCTCAAACTCCTAATGAAATACAGCCACCGTTGTACCTTCTTTGTAATTGCACCAATATGTTGGGCCCAGTACAGATCTTCAGATATTCTGACACCCAGGAACTTGAAACTGCTTACCCTTTCCACTGTTGATCGTTTGATGAGGACTGGTGTGTGTGCACCCTCAACTTCCCCTCCATGCAGTCCACAATCAATTCTTTGGACTTATTGACATTGACTGATAGATTGCTGTTGCAAGCATTCAACTAGCTGATCTATCTTGCTCCTGTACACGTCTTCGTCACCATCTGAAATTCTGCCAACAATAGTTATGCCATCGGCAAATTTATGGATGGCATTTGATCTGTGTCTAGCCACACTGTCATGAGTGTAGAGACAGTACAGTGGTGGGTCTGTTATGACTGTGATCTCCCGATGAGGAAGTCAAGGATCCAGTTGCAAAGGGAGGTACAGACACCCAGATTCGAGCTTGTT
Source organism: Hemitrygon akajei (assembly GCF_048418815.1). Classification (NCBI taxonomy): domain Eukaryota; kingdom Metazoa; phylum Chordata; class Chondrichthyes; order Myliobatiformes; family Dasyatidae; genus Hemitrygon; species Hemitrygon akajei. The sequence goes on from NC_133125.1 coordinate 153,509,833, forward strand.
AATTAGTACTGAGAGTCTGGTGGTGTTGAGCGCTGAGCTGTAATCAATAAACAGCAGCTTAATGAAGGTATTACTGTTGTCCAGGTGATCCATGGCTGAGTGGAGTGCCACTGAGATTGTTTCTACTGTAGATGTATTTTGGTGATAGGCAAACTGCAGTGGTACAGCTCCTTGCTTAGACAGGAGTTGATTCTGACTGTGACCAACCACTCAAAGCACTTCATCACAGTAGATATGAGTGCTTCTGGGCAATGGTTGTAGAGACAGCTCACCCAGCTCCTTTTGGGCAGCAGTGTAATGGTCGCCCTTCTGAAGCAGCTGGGAATCTCCAACAGCAGCATTGAGAGATTTAAGATGTCTTTCAACATTCTCACCAGTTAGTTGGCACAGGTTTTCAGTGGCCTACCAACTATATCAGAATCTGACATCTTGCAAGGCTTTGCCCTCATGAAAAATGTTCAGATGTTCTGACATTGGCCTCTGAGACAGAGATTACAGGGTCACCAGATTTGGTAGGGTTTCCCACAGGTCAAGTTTTATTCTCTGTCAAAGTGTTCATAAAAGGTGTTTAGCTCATCTGCAGTTAAGCCTCCGAGAATTCATGATGTTAGATTGTGCCCCGTGGGAAGTAATGGCCTTCAAACACTGCATTCTTGGAAGTGCTCTTGCAGAAGGATGTACACTCTAGGCCATGACCCTGTTTTGGGTGTAGCACCTCTTTCAGAAGAGAAAGAGAGAAGTGAAGTAACTTGCAGAGTGTTGTAATGTTATCCAGCTTCACCATCTACACTAGCCTCTGTAGTATCCAGAACATCTTCAAGGAACAATGCCTCAAAAAGACAGCGTCCATCATTAAGGACCACCATCACCCAGGTCATGCCTTGTTTTCATACCTTTCATCAGGAAGGTGGTTCCGAAGCCTGAAGGCACACGGTCAATGTTTCAGGACCAGCTTTTTCCCCTCTGCCATCTGTTTTCGCAATGGACATTAAATCTATGAACACTAGCTCACAAATTTATTCTTTCTATTTTTGCACTTCTCTTTTAACTATTTAATATATACAGTGTATACTTGCTGTAGTTCACAGGGTTTTGCTACTATTGTGTACTGCATTGAATTGCTGTTGCAAAGTCAACAAACTTCATGACATATTAAATGTGATTGTGATTCTGAGTTCTCTCTTGTATTCTACAATATTTATCTCTCAACCAGTATAAACAAATCAATTTTCTCTTTCATCACATCACTGACTAATCCTTCCTCTTACAAACTGCAAGTTCCACATTGCAACAGTGACTGCATACAAGGCATCACTTTTTCTAAGTATACACTGGAATGATCAAGGTTTGTTTTCAAACAATACATAAACTCACTGAGGCCTTCTGTAATGAGTTGAATGGATGATTAAATTAATGCAGGCATCACTGAATAGACAACATTCACTATGCATTCTGGTAGGCATGACAACTCAGTTGCAGTAATGCAGTAGACAATAGCGTTCAATCAGTATGGATTTGAAGCGACATCAACCAGGCCCTAATTCAAGGTTACAAACTGAATTTCCTGAGACTGAAGGGTAAACCAAATGGCCGATATTACAAACAAATTCATTTTCCCTGATGCCTTTTTATACAGTGAGATTTGATGGACTGGGACTCTTTTCCCTGGCAAAAAGGAGGCTGATGGGTGGGTGATCTTGTAGAGCTTAAAGGCACACAGGAGGAACATAGAAAAGTTGGATTGTCGCAGTCTTCTTCCCAGTCTAAAACTAGAGGTCTTGGGTTGAAGGTGAGAAGGGAAAGATTTAAGGGGGAACTGAGAGAAAGGTGTTTCACACTGAGGGTGGTGGGTATTCGGATCAAGCTGTCAGAGAAAGCAGTAGAGGCAATTGCAACATTTAAAATACATTCAGAGAGGTGCGTGTATAGGAAAGGTTTTGAACAGGGGTTTCAAATCTTTGGACTAACACAATTTGGCAAGGGGTCCATTGACCCCAGGTTGGGAACCCCTGGAAATGGCCTAAATGCAGGTAAATGGGACTATCTCAGAAAGATACTTTGGTTAGCATGGATAATTTGGGTCAAAGCACCTGTGTAACTCTCTGTCTCTGTTCTATTATGTGAATATTTCAATAACAGGTGCTTCTGGTGAAGACTATTATTATTATTATTGAATCAATCACAGGACTGGTATCATCTTTGGTCTCTCACAGTTGATTCTTGCTTCTGTCATGGTTGGAGAAGAATTCAAACCAAGGTAGTGTATGTGTCAAATGTTGACTAGGTTGGGAGGCTTCAATATCCATCACCGAGTTTTGCTGGGTATCACCTCAATAAATCAACCAGCTAGCCAGAAAGATATCGCTGTCAGTATGGGTCTGAGGCATGGGAGGGATAAACTGAATTGGCTTTGTCCTTCCTAATCCACCTGTAGTGGATGCTTCTGCCGACAATAGCGTTACTGGAAGTGAGTGCCTCACAGGCCTTGTGAAGGCAAGTCTTTGCACCTTCCATCATGTTGTGTTTCTCTGCAAGCATGCTGAACAGGATTGACTTGCAGTAGAACAGATTTGCACCTCTAAAACCAGGCATCTGTTAAACATGGTGGATCATTTTTGTTGGCAGAAATGCATTGTGTAACCTCTATATGGTCTATTACTTCTATCACCATGACTACCAAGCCGGGGAATCAACCCTGGTTTAATGGAGAGTACAGTGTTAGTGACTTTTCTGGAGGGCAGGTTATCAATGTCATGTGTTTAGAGAAGTTTTCTTACTAGGCACTGGAACCTGCTTGGTGAGATAGATTCAACAGGAAGAAGGAAAGGAAGGAAGGTGCAGTGAAACTGATAACATAATTAATGAATCAAAAAATATTTCAGGTGCATCTAGTATGTAACTGAAAGTTGAATTTAGTAGAGTGAAACTGAGTGTTTGCTCAAAGATTGTTAAGAAATACAAAACTATCAGTATCACTGTCAGTCTTATCCAGCCAGGTCCCTTCAATATTACCCTAGATGATGGTTGTGCACATTTTACTCATGTTTATAAATAGCTGTCAGGTAGGTTGAAGTGGAATTAAGCCATTCTAATGTTATTGTTCATTTCTCTGCAGTGTTTCAGAGCCTCATTAATTGCAACATTTTGTCTGTTGTTGCTACCTTTGTTGCCCTCATCTCCTGGATTGCGATTAAAGGTGAGCACAAAGATGTGTTTGATCTGTATTCCTCTCAAGCTCAGTGACCCTCTCCAAATGTCCTTTGTGAATTGTTATTGTACCCATCTCTACCACTTTCACTGTCACCTTATTCCATTATGTCCAGTACCCTTTACGTGGAAAAACCGGCACCTCACATGCTCTTTGAATCGCAGAAACCATCAAACAGGATTTCCTTACCCTGGAGAGGAATATGATCTCATGATTTGATAACCTGTATAAGGTCACCCCTCAGGGGAATCAATTCCAGTTAGTGCAAGAATAACACAATCTTCGGTACATTAAATTCATGATTGATGCAATGGAAACTGTGTATTTAAATGAAATAACCAAAATTTAAAAGCTGATTCTGCATTTTTCATTCAAGGAGAAGGAACTTATTAGTAAGGAATAGAATGATGAGTAGGAAAGTGGAAAAATACGATAGAATAATTACTGGGTCTAACTCCAAATCCTTGTGGAGAATGTACACATTTCATCTGCTCATGTAAGAAGGCTTAGGCTCAGACAAAAATAAGGGTTTCTAAATCGGGGTAAAAAAATCTTTGTCAAGACTATCAAAGCAATGTACAGGTGCAGATGTCATTCTGAATGCCTTAACCTACCATTAAAACCTGTTTTGGTTGTCCCATTCTGAATCCAGTTGCCGAAGGGTTTCAGCCCGAAACATTGACTGGAATTTTTTCCATAGAATGTGCCTGGCCTGCTGAGTTCCTCCAGCATTTTATGTGTGTTGCTTGGATTTCCAGCATCTGCAGATTTTCTCTTGTTTGTGATCTCTTACATTGATATATTTTCTTTCCAAATCCACACCTCAAATTGCCAAGGAAAGGACAGCAAATGCATGGAGTCACAATCACCAGTATGTTCCTTTCCAAGTCATATCTATCCTGACTTCTAAATGTTTCACTAATTTTCATTGTTCCAGAGTCTAATGTCACTCACACATTCTGAGGCTTTGCTCTCTCTGAGTAGGTGAGGGAAAGTCAGCGGCCTGGAGGCCAAGAAGCTTTGAGGTGAGCCCACGATAACTCAATTTATCACTGAGTTTGTCGATTAAAAGACTGAAGAAAATTGAAACATCGAGGCGAGTGTGGAAGGCAAGTAAGAGTTCAGTGCCAGATACCAGCCTCTTGCTCGCTGCTGCCAGAGGAAGTTGTCTGCCTGTGACAGTCTTTCCCTCTCGCTCACTGCTCCCAAGGGAAGGTCCATGTGTTCCAATGGTCATTGTCTCCTACGATGCTGTCAGAGAATGGTGCTGGAGTTTTGGGTCTGTGGTTTCTGGATTGGACTGCAGGTCCTGGTCTCTCCTTTATCTACTACTGTTCTGGGCAACTATGAATCGGGGTGGCCTGTAGATAATGAACACTGAGCTGAACTGAATATGGACTCTTTCAATTTTGTGTTTTGTATTCAGGGTTTTCACACATTCTTTCTTGTTGCCTTTGCGTGCGGGCAGAGGTGCGGTGGTTGATGTTCTTGGTGCCATTTGTCCAATTTGTGTTTTGTGCCTGTGGGGGTGGTGGGGTTGATGTTTTTCTTTGTTTTGTGGTTGTCCGTGGAGAAGACAAATCTCAGAGTTGTATACTGCATACATACTTTGATAATAAATGTTCTTTAAATCTTGAAAAACAGCTGGTGAAAATTCAAAGGATTCAAAAAAAGTTCACCGCCTGCTCCCAAGGCCCAGAAAAATGAATATGGAACAAAATTAAGTACATTACCAATTACCAACCAGTATTGTTGAATTTTTCCTCCAGGTGCTGCCTTTATATCTGTTGTTGCATTATGCACTGTCTCTGTCCTGTTTTTGGCCATAATTACACCAATCGTTATTCTGAAATTCAGCTGCTCCTTTAATGGGAGATTCCAAGGAAAGAAAGGTAAAGAACAGTTCATCATTTTAAAAAATTTCTAGGTTTAACAATAAAACTGAATCTTGCAACTAATTATATTGTTTACGTTTGACAGGATCTCAACCTTTCACTGATTTCAGTGGTTTCATTATATTCCCCATTTCGATCACTATCCTGAAGGAAGAGATTCAGCAAAACTGTGAGTCTAACTTTGCAAACATTGGCATTTCTGTGTACTCAGCATGTTTTTGAAGTTACAGGTACTGTGTGAAGTGGCCACTCCCATCACCATGGTTAAACCCAGATTAATCTGCAATCTATACATTTTATTTTTTATGGATGTACAAGCCTTGCTTGAATGTTGGCTAAACAGTAGAGCTGGTTGTTGACTCCAGGGTATGCACACACTCCTGTTTACATCATATGCGCTGATTTCCAGAGGGTTGAGAGCTTCAAGTTCTTTAGGAGTGAACCTTGCTAATACCTGTCTCGATCTAACCATGTAGTGTTGTGGTCTGGGCTGGGGTCCGCGTTCCGGTTCGCGGTCCGCGTGCTCCGGACTCCGGGTCCTCCGGCTGTCCCTTGTTTCGGTTGGACTAAACCATAGATACCTGATGCTCATCTTGTTGGCTGAGAATATAAGTGGCCCTGGGATTGAGTGTGGTTGGGTGGGTCATCTTGTCAAGCTTCCCTGGCAAGATTCTCATGGAGTAAATGGCTGGTGGAAGGCTGGAACGGCCACTTGCCATCTTTAGGCTACTTTGGAGAACCATTGCTTCTTGGAGCCTTGCTGGCAGTAGTCGGAGCTGTCATTGCGGTATGGATTTGGCCATTTCCCGGGCCAGCTGGGTGGCCGTTAGCCACTTCGAGCTAGGTAGGGATCTGGTTGTTTCCGTAGCCACCAAGGTTGCTGGCCGTTACTGCGAGTCGGAGCAACCCCGATGCTGAGATGGAACTGTCTGTCGTTCTTCGGTGTTTGTCTCTTCCTGTCCTCACCCTGTGGGGTAAGTTGAGCCATTCTGCTGTTGCCCTGCGGGGGGAATCTATCTTGTTTTGTCTTTGCCTCCGTCAGGTAAGTCCGGCCATTCTGCCGTTACCCGACGGACGGTCCTGCCCCACCTTGGTGTGGAGTGAAAGATGAGTCCCGGCTTGTCGAAAGAGAAGTCCCGGCTCTATGTCTATGTTCTGTCCAGTCTCATGTTAATGTCTTGTGAAAAAGGAGTCCTGGCTTGTCGAAGGAGAAGTCCTGGCTCTATGTCTATGTACAGTTCCTAGTCTGCCTCCAAGCTCTAGCCAAGCCTTGACCCCAGCGTCAGGCCTCAAGCCGAGCCTCATGCCCAGCCTCAAGCTGAGCCTCGACCCCAGCCTCAAGCCAAGCCTCGACCCCAGCCTCAAGCCAAGCCTCGACCCCAGCCTCGAACCAAGCCTCGACCCCAGATTCAAGCCAAGCCTCAAGCCAAGTCTCCAGCCAAGCCTCAAGCCTCTAGCCAAGCCTCAAGACCCCAAGCCTCTAGCCAAGCCTCAAGACCCCAAGTCTCTAGCCAAGCCTCGTCACGTCTTCGCCTGGTTTTGGGGGTCTGAGCCCGAGGCAAGACCCAGGTTCTGGGTCCTTGTCCAGTCTCAGGCTCGGAGTCCACCCCAGGCCCCTTGTTCCCAGTCCCTCGTCCTGGTCATGCTTCCCTAGCCAAGGCTGCGTCCTGCATTTGGGTCCTGATACAACACCCCTGTATGACATATAGATTCCATGGCCAAGAAGGTGCACCATGCCTCTGCTTCCTTAGGAGGCTAACGAAATATGGCACTCCTCCAATTTTTATAGATGCACCATAGAAAGCATCCTATAAAGATGCATCACAGCCTGGTGTGGAAACTGCTTCATAGACTTGATTCCCTTCATTCCCTTGATAAAGCAGCCTGATGCCATACTATTGGACATTGAAATAGATTCTGTCTCCTATTGCAGAATTTGAAATTGAAATGTTGGTTAAAATTGACACCTGTGCCCACCTGGAAGCCCGAGAAGAGTTTATGTGCTTGTTTGCTAATGCTCAATAAAAATTCTTTGGGTTGTTTACCATGGTGAAGTTACTAAATAAGTGTTGTATTGGGAGACATTCAATTTACTCAGTGTTTCATTGTCACACATTTTCAGATCAAAGTTGTCCCACCAGCAACTTAGCATGGAGCATACCGATTGCATTATTGGTCAGCTGTGTTATTATAATGTCTGTGTTCCTTGCAACATATCGCTGTAAATACCGTAAGTATCAAATCATTTGCTCACTTTCACTTCCTGAAGAATTCAGAATGGAAATGAAAATGTTCACATAACTATTTTGTCATTAACTTTTAAAGTAGAACAGTTGTGAAGAAACTGTCTCAGTATATTATCTTAATTTCCTTTATAACCACAATGTCATCACAGAAATGTCAATTCCCTAGCACAGGTTGTTACACTAAATTGCTTTTCTTAGGGTTAGCAAATGGACAAGGCTACAAGTCTTTATTACGAATCACATGCGTATCCTACGTTCCCTGAAGCCAAAGGCTACTACAAGTTCCCCTGAATTCCCATTTTGCTAAAAGACTCTCACTGTCCACAGACCCTAATCCTGAAGGTGATACTGCCAGGTCAGCCTGCCCCAAGGCTACACAATCACTATGACACCAGGCTTCTGTCTTGACATATCTTATTGAACTCAGTTTTGGGAATGAAGAGACCCTGACCTGTGACCTGCTATTGAGGGTAGAGAGAGGCAAAGTGCTTTTCAGTCCCAGCCCCAGCTTGCTATATTCTTTCAACCTTGTCACACATAAGTACCAACTTGCAACCCCTTGCCAACACGGAGCAAAGGAGCCGCTGCTTGGATCACCTGCTCCACAGTCCTGGCACAATAGGAGATTACTATACATCCATATTCTCTGCTCTGTTGAGCTCAGGAGTTTATGTCCAAATAAAGTCACTGACCACATGAGTATAATTTCACAGTACACCCAATGAAATCAGCCCCAGAAAATGAGGAAAATGGTTTTATGTTGATTTAGCCCTCTTCTAATGTCTGTTGTCCCTGAGGTCCCTAAGGTCCCTGAGGTTTGTATGTTCAATTACAAACCACATTGACCTCGACCAAAATATAAGAGATTAAGTCAAATCAGACTTTTCCACAGAAAAATGGTGATGAGAAACAATGTTCTTTGTTAACTATCTGGAATTTATAAAGGTTTATTTTATTTATTATATACAGAAACGAAAATGAAAACATTGAAGTGAGACAGCAGGTATGTTATCATCTACATGTCTGCAATTGTCTAGAACTCTGTTATAAGGCTAGCTTAATTTGCATTTATAAAAATAAGATGCAAATCCGGCTTCGGGATGAGAGTGGGTTTGGGGGTTCAATATCAGTGAGCACGTACCAAAAGTTTGATAATTTAAAGTAATTTCTAAAATCTTCTGTTTCATAGAATTGTTACAATACAAAAGGAGGCCATTTGGCCCATTAGATTTATGTCAGGTTTATTACAGAACTCTGATGAATTTCATTCCACTGCTTTCTGCGCACCCCCCCCCCACTGACTTGCAGATTATTTTTTCCATTTGTCTGAGTAATTCACTTCTCAAAGCCTTGATTGATACAGTTTTAACCACAGCTTCAAGCAGTGAGTTCCAATTATAATCATGACCATCAGAAGGGGTAAGGGGAGTAAGCAGTCAGTGCAGGGTTCCACTCTGACTGTTCCCCTCATTAACAAGTGTGCCGCTGGTTGCTGCTGGGTGGAGGGGAGATGACCCATCAGGGTGCAGCAGGGCATCCAGGCAAGTGGCACTGTGTCTGGATCTGAGGCTCAGCTGGGAAGGGTAAAGTCAGGCAGAGCGATAGTCATCGGAGACTCAATGGTTATGAGGACAGTCATGAGATTGTGTGGCTGCAGGAAGTTCTCATGAGAGAGAGCGGGCAGCCAGATATTGTGGTGCACATTGACACATCAGCAGAAAGGGGGAAGAGGTCCTGCACAGTTGGTGTAGCGAGTTAGGGAAGAGACTGAAGATCAGGACCTCCAAGATAGTAATCTCTGGAGTACCCCTGGCATGTGCTTGTCAAGACAAGAAATAGGATGATAGTACAGATGAAAGAGTGGCTGGTGAAGTGGTGCAGTGGGTAGGCTTTCAGATTTCTGGATCATTAGGATCTCTTCTGGGGAAGGTAGGACCCGTACAAAAAGGGCGAGTTACACATGAACTGGAGATGGACCAAAATCATTTGTGCAGATTTGCTAAAGCTGTTGGGGAATGATTAAACAAATTTGGCAGTGGATGGGAACTGGAGTGATAGGACTGAGGATAGGCAGTTGGTTTACAAGTTGAAACGTTGTGAAGTGAGTCTGTGAGGAAGGGCAGGTAGATAATAGGGCAAAGTTGCAATCAATGGGATGAGGTGAAGTGTAAAATCAAAAAGTGTGATGAATACAGGACTGAAGGTGTTATATTTGAATGCACACAGTATACGGAATAAGGTAGATGATCTTGTAGCGCAGTTAGAGATTGGCAGGCATGATATTATAGGCATCGGTGAGTTGTGGCTGAAAGATACTAGTTAGGAACTTAACATCCAAGAAAACATTGTATTAGAACATACAACATAGAACAGTACAGCACATTACAGGCTGTTCGGCCCACAATGTTGTGCCGACCCTCAAACTCTGCCTCCCATATAACCCCCCCACCTTAAATTCCTCCATATACCTTTCTAACAGTCTCTTAAACTTCACTAGTACATCTGCCTCCACCACTGACTCAGGCAATGCATTCCACACACCAAGTACTCTCCGAGTGAAAAAACTTCCTCTAATATCCCCCTTGAACTTCCCTCCCCTTACCTTAAAGCCATGTCCTCTTGTACTGAGCAGTGGTGCCCTGGGGAAGAGGCGCTGGCTGTCCACTCTGTCTATTCCTCTTAATATCTTGTACACCTCTATCATGTCTCCTCTCATCCTCCTTCTCTCCAAAGAGAAGCTCCCTTAATCTCTGATCATAATCCATACTCTCTAAACCAGGCAGCATCCTGGTAAATCTCCTCTGTACCCTTTCCAATGTTTCCACATCCTCATTGAAAGGCCAGATAAGTAGGCAGAGGGGTGGGGTGGCTCTGTTGGTAAGATGAGAGCCCATGCTACTAAAGGAAAGAAACTAGCATGGATAAAAGACTGGCGGTCCCACAAGAGACAAAGCATGGTAATAAAGGTGGCCTTTTCTAGTTTGTGCCAGTGACTAAAGGTGTTCCACAGTGGTTGTTGTTGGGACTGTTTCTTTTCACATTATACATTATGTCAATAGTTTGGTTGAAGAAATTGATGACTTTGTAGCCAAGTTTGCTGACAATACAATGATAAGTGGACAGGCAGATAGTGTTGAGGAAGCAGGGAGACTGCAGAAACACTTAGTCAGATTGGGATAATGGGCAAAGAAATGGCAGATGGAATATTGTGTAGGGAAATGCACTTTGGTAGAAGGAATAAAGGTGTAGCGTATTTTCTAAACAGATTAAATTCAAATGTCAGAGGTGCAAAGGGACTTGGGAGTCCTTGTGCAGGATTATCTAAAGATTTACCTGGAGATTGAGTCAGTTGTAAGAAAGTCAAATGCAATGTATGCATTCATTTAGAAGGACCAGAATATGAGATTGAGGCATTTTAAGGCATTGGTCAGACCACACTTGGAGTATTGTGAGCAGTTTTGTGTGCTTTATCTAAGAAATTGTGCTGACACTGGAGTGGGTCCAGAGGAAGTTGACGAGAATTATTTTGGTAATGAAGCAGTTAACGCATGAGGAGCATTTGATGGCTCTAGACCTATACTTTCTGGAGTTTAGAGTAATGACGGGTAATTTCATTGAAATCTATTGAATATTGAAAGACCTAGATAGAGTGGATGTGAAGAGAAAATTTCATATTAATGGTGAGTCCAGGACCACTGGTCACAGCCTCAGAATTGAGGCCATCCACTTACAACAGGGATGAGAAGGAATTTCTTTAGCCAGAGATGATGGATTTGTGGAATTCATTGCCATGAACAGTTGTGGAAGCCAAGGCATTGAGTATATTTAAAGAGGAGGTTGACAGGTTCTTGATTTGTCAGGGCATCAAAGGTGATGGAGAGATGGCAGGAGAATGCTGTTGAGAGAGATAATAAATCAACCAGGATGGAGCGGTGGTTCAGAATTGATGGGCTGAGTTGCCTAATTCTACTCCTACTTGTGACGGTCTTATGGTCTCTTATGATCTGATGTGCATCTATTCCCATTTTTAGAAATTGTGCTTTCTGTCCGTTGAAATGTCTGCCTGGGTAACATCTGTGCTCCATTGAACCTAACTAGGTCACTCATGATATTATACAGCCGTCTGAAATACCTTCTCATCTTTCTCTGCTCCAAAGCAAATGGCAGTTCACCATCTAACCTTGCACTTGAAATACATCATTCATGAAACAATTGCAGCAAATACTTCTTTACATCTTCTCTATGGTGTCACAGTCCCTGAAATGGATATAATAGTTCCGTTGGAGTCTATCAGTTTACCAGAGTCAATATAACATCCCTGCCTTTGTACTCTTCGCTTTTCGTTATGAAAACTTGGATTTCGTACCCTTTGCTAATTATACCGAACATGCTCTGACATTTTCACATACAGTACTGTGCAAATTTCTTGGCACATTTTCTGTATACAGCTAGGCTGCTGAAGACCTTTGGACAGAACTACACTAATTTTATATATTGCACTGTACTGCTGCTGTAAAAAAAATCATGATATATGAGTGATGATAAACCTGATTTTAATATGGGTCTCTATTGTGGACTGAGAGTGGGAATGGGGCAAGGAGAGAGTGATCATGGTCCCAACCATGAGACAGGGGCTGTGAGACAGGAGAGAGTGGGAAGTCCCAGAGAGACATTCTGTAATGATCAACAAACCAATCATTTGGAATCAAATTACCTTGCCTGGTGTATCAGGCTGGCAGTGTCTGCCCCCAGGCCACACCCCCCCTTATGCTGCTTGTTTTTAGTCTATTTCTACCCCAGTCAGTTACGAACTTTTAATTTCATGTGCCTTAATTTTGCTGATTAATGGTTTGTTTGTTTCTGAAAACCCATGTAGATGACATCTGCTTTCCCTTCTTAACATGCTTGCCTGTATTAGAATATTCCCCACAATGCATCTGGCTGCTAGGCTCAAACAAGAGAAAATATGTAAATGCTGGAAATCCAAGTGACACACACAAAATGCTGGAGGAACTCAGCAGGCCAGGGAGCATCTATGGAAAAGAGTACAATCGATGTCTCAGACCGAGATGTTGACTGTTCTCTATTCCATTGATCTTGCCTTGTCTGCTGAGTTCCTCCAGCATTTGGTTGTGTTGCCTGGTCACCAGGATAGTTGTAAACCTCCCACCATCTGTTTCGTCCATTTCTCTGTCCAGTATGGTTATTTACTGCTGGCAATTTGTGAAAATATTGATCCCTACATATAACAAATATGCTTTGTGTTTTTTTTAGGATAATGAAGAATCGTAAGATTTCAGTATTTCATAGAGCTGGGTGCTGCACCTGATTCGCTTCAGACTCTTTAAAATGGATATGATGGGTGTCAGTCCTGGACTTGAGTACCAGCGGAAAAACTTTGTCTATCAATAGGACAAATATTTGCCTTCACTCCTATGGAATGGCACTATTATTTGAAGCACATTATTACAGCATTACTAATGATTTCTGTATTTTTCTTTCAAAGCACTGTTAGAATGTATTACTGGGTAGGTGTCTGATACAAAAAACACCCTCGCCAAACTAAGAGTCTCTAACCAAAGAATCGATCCTTGAAATGCTGTTTATACAGTATGAAAATCAATAAACCAATATGCAAAACCAATTTTAAAAAAAACAATACAAACAACATTAGAATCCTACCAACCCTCCACCTTGTATACGATATCAAAAATATGAATAAATACATCTCATCTTAACTAAGTGGTACACTCACTTCGGCACACTCGTACTTCACTTTCAAACACGCATAGGCTAGTCCTTGAAATGAATTCTCGCTCACGCTGTGACATTACTCCATTACATTCACTGGTCATGAAGCAAAAATAAACTTACACAAAAATATTTACAACATACTGTTCTTGTAGTTAAATTAAAAGAAAGACTAACCTACCAGGCCGATAAGGAACTTTACACAACCATGCTATCCAGTACCTTAGCAAAATTCTAAATCAACCACATGTAAAACATGTCAAATTATTGATATTCTGGACTTACAAACAAGTATAAATGAATTTGCATGGATAGTATCAAATATTATACACCTTTCCTAACCATACATCCAGAACTCAATGTTTTTTCTAGAACATTAACTCCTTTTCCTACTCCGCACATGCATAATGATGTCACCATTTTCTCTTAAAGGCACAGGCAACCATTTTAGCATTACCAGCATGAATAAATAAGTGCACTTTAACAATAAAAAATAACATAATGCTTACCTGTTACACTGATTAATGAAGTCCAAATTGCCAATAACTCTCTTCATGACCCTACCTACCTGTGACGCCACTTTCAATAAATTATGTACCTGATTTCCCAGATCTGTTTGCTCTTCAATATGGTGACACTTTCTGACCATACATGCTCTAATGATTCAACTAGATATGACTGGTGAGGGAATCAGAACAAAATCTACCATCAATGCTGACTTTAGTGTAATATTCGCCAGCTCTCTAATGTAATATATCAGGTGGATGATACTAACAAGGCATTGGGTAAGATCCAGAGAATGCCTGAGGGGAAGAAGAAAGCCAAATGGACATGTATAGTTCTATCACAACTAAGAGAGAATGTGTTAAGTAACAATGTCAGCATAATAAAAACTGAAGTGTCTATAGAATACATGTGTGTTAACTGAAAAAGTGACAAAGGAAAAGGAAAATTATGACAAATTACAAGATAGCTCCTTGATGATTTGAAGATGTTTGAATGAGTTATTGTCTCTGAAAATGAAGTGTAGCTATCAGCAATTATGGCTTCTGGTACCTCTCTGCAACAGACACAATTAAAAACCCTGGCTGAGATGGAAGGAGGGAAAAAAGCAGTTACATCTACACAGACTCACAATAGGCTTTCAGAGTTGTTCACAATTTTGGAAATCTATGGGGCAAAGGGGATTTCTTACAGCTCCAGGAACCCCAAGCAAAAATGGCCAGATGGTACAATACTTAATGCAGATCATGCAATTTCCATCCGAGGTGGCTGTATTGAAATGTAAAGGCCATTGCAAAATGGACACAGTTGAAAGCTGTAGAAGTGGACCAGCAGATGAAGCAGGGAAAAAGGAGAGTACAGAGAGGAGGAAAAGAAATGAATGAAGTGAATCCATTAACTAATTCTGTGAGAACAAACTTGAACTCTAGCACATAGAGACATACAGCATATTTGAGAAACGCAAGTTCAGTCTTCTAACAGAGGAAAGTTGTCCTAAATGGTGGGAAATTGAACAATGACTGGGCATGGAGATATAACACTGGTCATGGACTGGTAGCCTTAGTGATATTGCTTCCTTACGGGCACAGTAGATACACTCACTAGGATACGTTAGAACATGACTAGCAGCTTCTCTTAGTGGAAGTGGCATCAGTAATTCAAGCCTCTAAGCTTAACAAATGTTGGAGAGATGCATGCCATACTGAACAATAAATACAGTTAAGTACTCCAACCCCATCTAGATCCTCTTACTCCAAGTGATTTACCTGAACAAATTGACAAGGATACTCATATATACTAGATGTTCTCAAAGTGGGTGAAGCCTGTTCCAGCAAGGAAAGCCACTACTACACATAAGAGTAAAACATGATTGAGGACCACAGCACTAGTTGTGGATTGCCGTGTTATATTGACTCTGACTAATGGCAACACTATATTCCCTGATGAACATTGAATGATTCTCCCTCAGTCCACATCATCCAGAATTGTCAGGACAGATGGAACAAATGAAAGGGACTATCAAACAAATACTGATCAAGTATTATGAGGAGGGTGTACTATGGCCCTCTGGCCTCCCCAGACTCTTGCTCTAAGCACAATAGTCAGCTTCATTGAATATTCTGTAGATGCAACCAAAGCTCTTCAGTCTGCTTCTCAATGGTTCTCCAGTGGAAGGAGGACACACAATTCCCATGAGGGAGTCCTGATCAAGAACCCATTGGGTGCTTTGTGGGAACAATCTTATCACATTCTATCAATTACTGATTCAGCTGTAAAGGATGAAGAAAAAATAAATGGATGTACATGAGACACTGCAAGTGAGCAAAGACGGCACCAGGCAATGAAGATGTAGATAGCAAACATTGAGATTAACGTACGAGGAACCTATTCCTCAGTGCCTAACCCATTAACCTGCAGTTATTAAATCACTAACCAGCCAGAAGGTGTTGAAAAAATTCCTGAACCATTGAACACAAAGCTCAGTCTAATGTCCTTATTTTTGCATTGTTACCCATCTTGATGACTCGGCACATGCCAGATGAAATAAATTACAAAGTATTCTTACAGGTATCACATCAATTTCCAGATGCTGTTAATTCTTCTGGATGTTGGATATCCCAGTACATACCAGACACATTCCAAATGTAGCAGCACAATCACTTGAGTTGAGCATGTTCTTCTCTTAAGAAGTTGTCTATTGGAGGGTCTTCGGTGACTGTAGGTGCCAATCCAGGATCCACACCCAGTATTCTGATCTCACAATCCTGTCCCCATCATTACTTGCTTATCATCACACAACAGGACTTAATTCAGGATGTTAAGGGGGTATTCCCTTAATTGAGAACACCTGTGCATGAGCTTGTTTACTGTGGGTGGGCTGATACATGGGCAGCCACCACACAGTCCTTGACAGATCAGGGTCAATGTTCAGTAACTGGGAACGGAAGATTCAGATTCAGCTTATTGTCATTTAGAAACCACAAATGTAATGCAGTTAAAAAATGAGACAACGTTCCCCCAGAATGATATCACAAAAGCATTGACAAAACAGACTACACCAGAAAATCCACGTAACGTTTGGCAATCCCCAATCCAGAGTCTGGAGAGGCTGCTGCGTATTAATATCACGCTACGGTCTAGCGCGTTCCCCGGAAAGGAGCTCCAAATCCACCAGACAAGACCAAAAACTAAAGCTACAAGACCTGCACAAAACCACATAATTACAACATATAGTTACAACAGTGCAAACAATACCATAATTGATTAAAAAAAACAGACTATGGGTACAGTAAAAATAGTCCAAGATGTTAAAGGACTGTAAGTTCAACAGAAATCACCACAGTTTCCACAAGTCCCCAGGGTCCCGACAGACTCGCCATCCCACACCGGCAGCAGAAGGGAGTACCCACGCTATGGACTTCCAAGTCGCAGCCAGACTCAGCCTCGCAGACGCAGCACACACTTAAAGCGACCTGAGTCCGTCGAAAGGACTCCGAGTCCGTTGAACCTCCGAGCCGACGACCATCTCCTCCGGCACAGCTTCTCCGAGCACCATCCTCTGCCGACCGTATTAAGATGATCCCGCCAACGGCCATCGGCAACACGACCCCGAGGACTGGGGGCCTGTTCTTCCCAGCAGAGTCCCGGACCTCACAGCAGCAGCAGCAGCAACGAAGAAGGTCTTCCTGGAGATTTCCCGATGTTTTTTTGTGCTCCCACGTCCATTTTCAATCGATTATGATTGGGCACGGCACCCCACTTCACAAATGATGACAGGATGCTTCAATACTACAGCCTTCCTCCACTGCACTGCCATTGTGATGCATCATGCATCTGCCAGAGGCACAATTGAGGTCTTGGTTGGATCCCTCTTCCGAACATCCCCCTTGACCTGACTGGCTTGGGTGGCACTACCAGGGGCTAAGAGCCAGATGGTTAACCTCCACATGGCATTGCTCTTGGGATCTCAGGGACTCCCAAACCTCTCCCACCACAACAAAGTGACAATCCTCGGAGAAGAAACATTACAAAACTCACCAATGTTAGGTATTACTGTAGACATTTAACAACCACATGATCTTTTCCTTGTCCAGCATTGTGCTCTAACAACTTGGTGTCCTTCCTTCACTCTTCTCAGGGGTATTATGGAAACACAGTCATCACATGCATCACACACCATCTTAATCTGGATCTTTTGTGCCAACACTATCTGTCTCATCTGTTGAGTTTTGTCTAGACCAGTCCTATTTATGCATTCATTGGGGTATGGTATGCCAATGTTTAAACCTGAGATTGATGATAAGGTTACGTCCTTTCAGGTGTTCACTGTAAAGGCTGCCTTTTGCATCAGTGCTAAAGATAACCTCAAAGTAGGGTATAGTTCTTGCAAATACAGATATCGCTGATCTGAATATAATAATGACTCTGCAATTTTCATTGACAATGATCACTATAATATCACAATCCAAAGTTCCTGCCAATAACTCAGAAACAGGTTGAATTCATGGAACGACACATACTTTATGTGTAGAGATGGAGAAAACATGCATAATTGTATGTAATTGATGAGGATCCTGGTACTTGAATCTTGTCTTCCCTGTTATGAGACTTGCATAAACTTTATCTTGTCCAGATATAAATATAGGGGGCTCTAGACAGAGGTAGTACCTTTGATGTCTGGCATGCTATTCCCTACCAGACAGGGTGGACAGGCATCACCGGTCCTCATCCATCTCCTAAATCTCTCCCGTGTTGGCTCCAAGCGCCATACCCCAGTAAACTTCATTAGCTGGTGGGTTAAACAATGTGAGGGGGTGGTGTTAACACAGCACCACTGGGTGAAAGGCTTCCATGATGCGATCACCGGCTGGGACAGAAAGGTTCTCAGATGAACTATAACGGCCACGTGTTGACGACCAAGGTGAGCCACCCAGTTGGAGGAAATCGGCTGTGGTCGAACCTGGAGAGGGATGGGCTCCGCCAGGTTTCAGATGCCCAAGACACACCACATGATGTGTGCACCAAAAAGCTGGTGCAAAGCTTGTCATGATGACACCCCGACGACTCCACCTAAGGGCACGAGAAGAAGCAGAAGAAATGTGATATCTTGGAAGGGAGTCATCTGCAGCAAACATAGGACCATAAGACATAGCAGCAGAAATAGGCCATTCAGCCTATTCAGTTTGCTCAGCCATTCCATCATGGCTGTTCCTGGATTCCACTCAACCCCATACACCTGCCTTCTCACCATATCCTTTGATGCCCTGACCAATCAGGTAACTATTGTGGGTTGGTTGATTACTCCCTCTTGCCCCCTCCTTCTCTCCCCTCTAACTACCCTATCCCACTCTCTACCCCCTCCCTCTCACTACTCCCTCCTCCTCACTCCACCATCCCTCTCCCTGTACCTCTTCTCTCTACCCCCTCCCTCTCCACCCTCACCCTCTTCCTCTCTCTCCCCTTCCCTCTCCACTCCCCCTCTCTCTCCCTTCTCCCTCAGCCCCTTCAGTCTTCTCCTCCCCTCCCCGTCCCCATCGTTCTTCTCTCCCCCACCCCTTACCCTCCCTCTCCCCTTCCACCTCCCCTTTTGTCCTACCGACATCAGCTCCCGGTCTGTTATCTTGCTTCCGCCAGTTTCCCTCAGTTTCTATTTTGCCTTCCTATGCAGACTTCCGAAATGTTTACTTCACCACCACCATCAGTCACTCTTTTTACTGGCAACATTGGAAGCCTTTCTCACGTGTAAAATAATGTTAATGTCACCTGGACCACGAACGATGAAGGACGGGCGCTATGACTAGGCAGTTTAGCGGGGCAGCCTGCGCCAACCGGCACCGTG
The DNA here is from genome assembly GCF_048418815.1 of Hemitrygon akajei. Lineage (NCBI taxonomy): Eukaryota > Metazoa > Chordata > Chondrichthyes > Myliobatiformes > Dasyatidae > Hemitrygon > Hemitrygon akajei. The sequence goes on from NC_133125.1 coordinate 153,528,775, forward strand.
AGTAATCGCCGGAGACCACTTGCCGCTTCTACTGCGCTGTTCCGCTGGTCGTTCCATCAAAATCCACCGGCGCCCCACACGACAGGAAGCGATGCAATAAGATGCATCTTTCGGGGTTCAGGGCAGGCAATCAAAAGCCATTCGTCATCGCTTCCAAATTGCAGCAACAACTGATTTTGGCTGTAGCACTTTATTGATGCATTTGCGAAAGTGCAAATTACATTTATTACCAAAGTGCATATATGTCATCAGATACAACCCTGAAATTCATTTTCTTGTGGGCAATCACAGTAAATACAAGAAGCACAACACAATCACTGAAAAACTGCGCTCAACAGGACGGACAAAAACCAATATGCAAAAAAGCAACAAACAGCAAACACAAAAAGAGAAAAGATTATTAACGAACAATCAAGCAATAATACACAATAATATCTTTTGCATCTATCCTGTTTACACAGGCAATGGGTAGAGGTGGTCAGATTTAAGATTGTACTGAAAGCCTCCTTGAAGTGCACTATAACACTCACACTTGCTCCTGGGAATCTCCATCCAATGGTTGTTCAAAGTGGGAGCTCATCCAGGCATCTTGAATCCATACATTTGGAGCACATGGAAGCCCAATGTAAATAGTTGGGTGGGTGGCACTACCTCACACACTAAACATCTGCCCTCTCCACAGGTACGTCCCACCCTATCAATGGAACTGTTTGCAGTTCTCACATTCTCATCATCAGTCCCCTTAGAACTCACAGACTGCAGTGGGAGCCAGTCTCCCTCAATGCCATGCAACTAACAACACAGAAGCTAACCCAACTGATTCTCACATTATGCTTGTAAAATAAAGCCAATTATTTGAATATTATTTTACTACCTTAGCTGTTAAAATTAAACATTGCAGATCCTGCAAATGTGTATCATCGCACAAACCCAAAATAACTCAAATTTGAGCACGCGTATATCCAGTGAGGGGTGGTTCTGTTGGTGAAAATGCCTGTCAATGAGAGAGGTCAGAGGGGAATGGCCAGACCGGTTCAAGCTGACAGCACATTGAACACGGAAACCTACAGAACATTACAGGCCCTTCGGACCACAATGTTATGCCGAACATGTAACCTACTCAGTAGAATTTCTCTACAGCATAGCCCTCTATTTTTCTAAGCTCCATGTACCTCTGTAAGAGTCTCTTAAAAGACCCTACTGAATCCACCTCCATCACTGCTGCTGACAGCCCATTCCATGCACCCACCACTCTCTGTTTGAAACACTTAACTCTGACATCCCCTCTGCACCTACTTCCGAGCACCTTAAAACTATACCCCTCATTTTAGCTATTTCAGCCCTGGGAAAAAGCTCTGGTTATCTGTACAATCAATGCTTCTCATATCTTATACACCTCTATCAGGTCAACTTTCATCCTCTGTCACTCCAAGGAGAAAAGGCCAAGTTCATTCAAACTGTTCTCCAAAGGCACACTCTCCAATTCAGGCAACATCCTTGTAAGTCTCTTTTGCACTCTTCCTTTAGTATCCACATCCTTCCTGTAGTGAGGTGACCAGAAATGGTGACCAGTACTCCAAGTGGGATCTGACCTAGGTCTTATATAGCTGTAATGTTACCTCACTGCTCTTGAACACAATCCCACGACTGATGAATGCTGACACACTATACACCTTGTTAACAACACTTTTAGCCTGCACAGCAGTTTTGTGTGTCCTGTGGACACATATCCCAAGATCTGTCTGATCTTCCACACTGCCAAGAGTCTTGCCGTTAATACTATATTCTGTCTTCAAATTTGACCTATCAAAATGAACCACCTCACACTTACCTGGGATGATCTCCATCCGCAACTTCTCAGCCCAGTTCTGCATCCTACAGATGTCGTGCTGTAACATTTGACAACCCTCCAGACTATCCTTGTCTCATCAGCAAACTTACTAACACACCCTTCTACTTCTTCATCCAGATAATTTATAAAAATCACAAAGAGTCGGGGTCCCAGAACAGATCTCTGCGGAACACAACTGGTCCCCATACTCCATGCAGAATACAAACCATCTACATCCCCACTTTGCCTTCTGTGGTCAAGCCAATTCTAGATCCACAAAGCAAGGTATCCACGGATCCCATGCCTCCTTACTTTCTGAATGAGCCTTGCATGGGGAGCCTTATCAAATGCCTTGCTGAAATCCATATAAACTCCATCCAGTGCTCTACATTCATCAATGTATTTTTACACAAGGTGACAGTAACTCAGATAATCACACATTAAAACAGTGATGTGCAGAAGAGCATCGCTGGATGTACAACATGTCGAACCTTGAAGTGACACACATGAAATGCTGGAGAAACTCAGCAGGCCAGGTAATATCTATGGAAACGAGTACACAGTCGATTTTTCAGGACATTTCAGTTGAACAGACTAGTTAGGGACAGTATTTTGCACAAAGTATTCATTAATTAATGATCTTGCAATTTAGAGGCCTGTCTACAAAACTGATCAAAATGTGATATAATTCTGTACTGGGATAGCAAGCCAGTATCTTAAAAAAGAAAAAGGAATGTAGGTATGTGGGACAAACTACATAGGCAGAAAAAGAACATACATTAAAAGCAGTAACAGTAGGCAAACAATAGATGATGTTTATAGATTTAATGCATGATTCACGGCAGAAGAATGGCAAACTCCAATGGAAATTTTAGCCCTTTATGGTTCAGAAGAAATTGAAGATAACATTAGATATTGGAAAAGGAATAAACCAGACCAAACCAGATGAAGTGGATGAAGCATGAGAATCGCAGTCTGATGTGGGCTAGATCTGTGGCAATCAAAGACCAGTTGTCACAGCCACAGATTCGGCAGTGCAGCAGATTCAGCAATTACACTTATGAATATGCTCACGTCAGCTAATTATTGTTTAATTGTGATAGTGTTTAACTCCAATCATTCCATCATAGCATTTGTCGAGACTTGGACACAGCAATGCTTTGTCGCCTGCTTGCATTCAGTCTTGACTGAGAAATTGGACAGTCAAGTCAACTGACTCTGAAGAGTAGTGGTATTTATTTTATTCTTAGTTTTTCTTTTCAGCCGCAGTATAGGCTTTGTTTTCCATTTGTGAGTTTTAGATATCAGCCCTGTTCAGCCTAGCATTTATTGTTTTCTTTGCCCTTTAACGTGGTTTGCATTAAAGTCTATGAACTATCGAACTGCTTCAGTGTCTCTCACTCCACATGGGCCATGTCTGAACCTGGTGGCACCAGTGATCCAGGTGCGACCTATGGAAGACTATCATAAGAGTGGAAAAAAAAAGAATTCCCTGTGAAGTTAGTAATGGAATCATATGTGCATCAGCTAAGGCAGGGTTTGCAGGACATTATTTCCTACAAGGCGAAACCTCACATCTTACATGGTTGTAATGCTTCACTCCAGAGTAAGCTGAACACATTTTATGCAGGCTTTGAAAGTCAGAATAAAACTGTACTTGGGTGAATCTCTGCAGCATCTGTTGACCCAGTGATATGTGTCTCAGAGGTCAATGTCAGAGTATCTTTCAAGAGGATGAACTTGCAAGACATCTAGACTTATTGTGTATCAGATAGGGTATGGAAATCCTGTGCAAACCAACTTGCTGGAGTGTTGAAAGATATCTTCAATCTCTTACTGGCTGTCCACAAACTTAGCAGCAAGACAGAGGATTTGGAAGGTTTTGTAAACCTACAGAAAGCAACTAAATGAATTATTATGAGGGAAAAGACAAAATCTGAAAGCAGCTAGCAAATAATATCAAACTGGATAGAAAAAAAAATCAAGTACAGTATATAAAAAACAAAATAGAGTTGAGAGTGGATATTGGACCGCTAAAAAACTGAGACCAGAGAAATAAGAATGTGGGTCAAGAAGATGTCAAATGAGCTAAATGAGTATTTTGCATCAGTTTTCTCTGTGGAAGACATTAGCAGTGTGCCAGGTGTTGAGGAGTGTGAGGGACGGGAAGTGAGTGCTGTTACTATTACAAGGGAGAAGGTACTCAAAAAGCTGAAAGACCAAAAAGTATTTAAGTCATCTGGACCAGATGAACTGCACCATAGGGTTCTGAAAGATGCCATCAGGGATGTGGAAAGGATGTTTGGTAGGGGAGTCTAGGACAAGAGGGCATAGCCTCAGGATAGACGCGCATCCATTTGAAACAGAGATGTGGAGAAATCTCTTTAGCCAGAGGGTGGGGAACTTTTGGAACTGCGGGGGGGGGGGGGGCGGGGAAGGATCAGCTATGATTGAATGGCAGAGCAGACTCGATGAGCCAAATCACTTAATTTTGTTCCTATGTCTTACGATCTTATGTGGCCTCCTCTAACGCGAGACCAAGTATAGATCAGGCATAAACACAAGAAGCCTGCAGATGGATAAAATCCAAAGCAACACACACAAAATGCTGGAGGAACTCAGCAGGGCAGGCAGCATCTCTGGAAAAGAGTAAACAGTCGACACTTTGAGCTGGGACACATCAACAGGACCGAAAAGGAAGGGGGAAGATTCCAGAATAAGAAGATGGGGGAGAGGGGAAAGGGGCTAGCTGGAAGGTGATAGCTGAAGCCAGGTGGATGGCAAAGGTCATGAGCTGGAGAAGAAGAAAGCTGATAGAAAGGAGAGTGGACTATAGGAGAAAGGGAATGAGGAGTGGTCTCAGGGGGAATAGGATGGTGAGAAGAGCTAAAAGGTCAGAGTGTGGAATAGAAGGGGTGTTGGGTGGGGGGAGGAGTTTGTTAAACAGAAGGAGAAATCGATACTCATGCCATCAGGTTGGAGGCTACCCAGGTGGAACTTTCTCCTCCACCCAAAGGGTGGCTTCATCTTGGAAGAAGAAGAGGCCATAGACGACATGTCTATGAGATGGAGACAGATTGAGAAAAGGAAGGAGGTGTCAGAAATGGACCAAGTGAATTTAAGGGCATGGTGGAAGTTAGAGGCTAAGTTGATAAAATTGAGGAGATCAGCATGGGTGTGTGAAGCAGCAACAATGCAGTCATCAATGTAGTGGAGGAAGAATTGGGAGTATAACTGGGGAAGGCTTTGAACGTGGACTGTTGTATGTTGCCAACAAGAGGCAGGCATAGCTGGGGCCCATATGAGTGCCCGTGGATAGCCTTGAGTTTGCAGACGGTGGGAGCAACAAATCAACAACAGGTTGTTTCCTGCCTCCCTCCCTCCCACTTAAACAGATACTCCTCCAAAACCAGGAGGCTTCTGGGCAGTCAGTCTCCAGTCGTTGTCTATCGGGCTTCAACGTCTAAACTTCCTAACAACCTTTTAGCTTTGATCTTCAGTAATGATTCCCCACCTACCACTAACTAATGACACGTCCCCAAAATCCAGGCCTCAAATTCTGGGCACATGAACTCACCAGCCCTTCTTCCCCCTGTTCTCAGAGTTATCCAGATTTTTTTTATTTATTTACTTTCCCATTTGATTCTTCCCCACAGCACGCATGATCGATTTCTTATCCCTGCACTGGTGCTTTAACCCTATGCCCATCATATCATCTCACTACATGGTTCTGTCTGGCCTCCACCTCTTCCTAATGTTTTACTTCTCTAGAACTTACTTCAGATGCACCTTACCTTTTACCCTTGTTCCATCCACACACATAGAAACTTTATCACTGACTGTTGTTTAAAAGATTTAGCATATAACTTGAGATCAATTGTGTGTATAATGATCCTTTCAGAAAAAGAATCAACTTGAGGCTTTGCCACAGGGAACTGAAACCTGCACCGACTTTCCAGTTCTACGACTTCACCAATAGCTATCTGCATTTTCCTAACAATGGAATTTATTATTCCACTTCTACACCAGACTGCATCATCAGAGCTGTGAATTTGATATTTCAATAATATTTGAGTCATCTTGTGTTTATATATGTATTCTTGTTTGGTTAAATAAATCATTACAGGTTATATGTAAGATTACCTTAATTGCCTACCCCATCATGCTATCATGTGATACGTGATAGCCTCGCTTAAAGTAACCTCGAACTAATAATGCCGGGCGATGGGAACCAGTTTGACAGAGTGAGGACGAGCCAGCAGTTTTACAAGTAGATAATGGATGTAATATGAATGTCAGGAAGGACAAGCCAATAATTGGCTGCAAATGCAGACACAGCAAAGAGTTAAATTGTAGCGCAGAGACCAGATTTAAAAGGGTGACGAAAGCAGGGCTGAACGTGTATTTAGATGGATGTAGCATTCAGAATTAAAGGAATGAATGCGAGGCTCAATTAGAGATTGGTCTGTATGATGTTGTGGGCATCGCTGAGTCGTGGCTGAAAGAAGGCTATAGTTGGGAGCTGATGCACCATCAATAACTCACGCTGAGACTTAGGAAGTGAGATATCGGCTTTTATTAACTGGAAGAACGAACAACACTACATCCTGGGAAAATGAGGGAGAGCAGCAGACCACAGTCGCCTTTATACAGGGGTCTGTGGGAGGAGCCACAGGAGCAGTCAGCAGGGTCTGTGGGAGGAGCCACAGGAGCAGTCAGACAGGTATATCTAGTTCACCACAGGAGCTTAACATCAAAGTATTTACTTTGTCTTGAAAGGACAGGCAGGAAGGCATAGCCGGTGGTGTGGCTCTGTTTGAAAGAGATGGAATTACATCTTTAGAAAGAGGTGACAGAGGGTCAGAGAATGTTGAAGTTTTGAAGATGGAGTTCAGAAACTGCAAGGGTAAAAAAACATTATGGGCATTGTGTATAGGTCTCCAAACAGTAGCCAAGGTGTGGCGTCCAGATTGCAAAGGTAGCAGGAAAATGCATGTAATAAGTGTAATGACACAATTGTATTGAGAGACTTCAATATGAAAGGAGATTTGGAAAATCAGGATGGTGTCAGATCGCAAGTGAGGAAATTTGTTAAATGTCTATGAGATGGCTTTTTAGAGCAGCTTGTGCTTGAGCCTACTTGGGGAAAGGCTCTTTTAGATTGGGTTTTCTGTAATAACCCAGATCTTATTTGGGAGATTAATGTAAAGGAACCCTAAGAAGATACTGATAATAATAAGATTGAATTCATACTGCAGTTCGTGAGGGATAAGCATAAGTCACATGTAACAGTATTGCAATAGAATAAAGGGAATTACAGAGTCCTGAGAGAGGAGCTTGCCCAGGTGGATTGGAAGGGGATGTTGGCGGGATGACGGCAGAGCAGAGATGGCTGAAGTTTCTGGGAATCGTTCACAAGGCGCAGGATATGTATGTCCCAGTTAAGTTCTCAAATGGTAGTGGTAGGCAAACATTGCTGACAAGGGAAGTTAAGGACTGCATAAAAGCCAAGGAAAGGACATATAAGGTGGCAAAAGTGAAGGGAAAGTTGCATGATCTAACAAAAAACAACTCAAAAAGCTATCAGAGGGAAAAGATAAAATGATAGGGCAAACTAGCCCACTGGAAAATGATGCTGGTCAGGTTGTAATGCAGAACAAAGAAATGGCAGATGAACCTGTTGGGTACTTTGCATCAGTTTTCACTGTGGAAGACACTGGCAGAGTGCCAGAGGTCTGTGACCATTAGCGAGCAGATGTGAGTGTCATTGGAATTACAAAGGAAAAGGTGGTAAGCAAATTCAAAGCTCCGATGGTGGATAAGTCACCTGGTCCGGATGGACTACATCCCAGAGTTCTGAGAGAGGTTGCTGAAGAGCTAACGGATGCCTTCGTCATGATCTTTCAAGAATCACTTGATCCTGGCATTTTCCTGGAGAACATGGAAGACTGCAAATATCACTCCACTCTTTAAGAAGGGAGGAAGGCAAAAGAAAGAAAATTATATGCCAGTCAGCCTAACCTCAGCGGTTGGAAAATGTTGGAGTCTATTATTAAGGCTGTGATTTTGGGGTACTTGGAAACTACTAAAATAAGTCAAAGTCAGCATGGTTTCTGGCAAGGAAAATCTTGCTTGACATATCTGTTAGAATTCTTCAAGGAAGTAAAAAAGCAGAGTGGACAAAGGAGAGGCTTAGATATTCAGAAAGCATTTGATCAGGTGCCACACATGAGGTTGCTTAACAAGATAAAATCCTATGGTGTTACAGGAAAGATACTGGCATGGATAGTGATATGGCTGACAGGCAGGGGACAATTAATAAATGGTGCCTTTTCTGGTTGGTTGTTAGTGAATAGTGATGTTCTTCAGGGGTTTGTATTGGGACCACTACTTTTCATATTGTTTGTCAATGATTTAGATAATAGCAGATAATAGTTTGCAGATGAAGATAGGTGGAGAGTTAGGAAGTGCTGAGGAAGCAATGTGATGGCAGCAGAACTTAGACAATTGGAAGAATGGGCAAAAAAATGGCAGATGGAATACAGTGCTGGGAAATGTATGGTAATGCATTTTCATAAAAGAAACAATAGTGTGGACAATTCTCTAAATGGGGAGAAGGTTCAAACATCTTAGGTGCAGAGGGACTTGGGGTTTCTTGGGCAAAACTTCCAGAAGGTTAATTTACAGACTGAGTCTGTGGTAAAGAAGGCAAATGCAATGTTGGCATTTATTTCAAGGGGAATAGAATATAAAAGCAAGGATATAATGCCGTGGCATCATAAGACGCTAGTCAGCACCTTCCCAAGATTAAGATGCACAGAGTTTAAAAAGAAAAGTGGCTACCACCATAAGAACCACTTCCTACAGTCTCAGAGTCAATTCCTACAACCACATCGGAGGATTTACTAGAACCGGTTTGCTTTCACTGCTCTAAGTCTCACCTGCTAACCAGATTGCACACACAAAATGCTGGAGGAACTCAGCGGGCCAGGCAGCATCTACGGTAACAAATACAGTCGATGTTTCAGGCCGAGACCCTTTGGCCAGAAAAAAATGAATTGTTTTTAAATGTGTGGGATGGGGAGGCAGAGAGAAACTCAAGATCACAGGTGAAACCGGGAGAGGGAGGGATGAAGTACAGAGCGGAGAATTTGATTGTTGACAGAGTTGCAGGGCCAGAGAAGAGGGAATCCAATAGAAGACAGAAGGCCATGGAAGAAAGAAAACGGGCAGGAGCACCAGAGGGAGGCGATGGGCAGGTAAGGAGATGAGGTAAGAGTGGGAAAAGGGGAAGAGGAATGATGAAGGGGGACATTACCAGAAGTTCGAGAAATCGATGTTCATTCCATCAGGTTGGAGGCTACGCAGATGGAATATAAGGTGGTGTTACTCCAATCTGAGTGTGGCCTCATCTTAACAGTTGACGAGGCCATGGATAGACATATCGGAATGGGAATGACAAGTGCAATTAAAATGTGTGTCCACTGGGAGATCCCGCTTCTTCTGCCGTACGGATCGTAGGTGCTCGGCAAAACACTCTCCCAATCTACGTAGAGTCTCACCGATATACAGGGGGCCACACTGGGAGCACCGGACACAGTGTATGACCCCAGTAGACTCACAGGTCCTTCTTTGTTTTTTTTCTTAGACCTTCTTTGTTTTTTTTTCTTAGATATTAGATTAGTAGATTAGTTAACTTTCATATATAGATTTATTTTTTTTCTCTTTTTTTATATTATATATTATGGAATATCTAAACTTACCTTGTTCATATATATACTATATGGTTTATGTTTTGGGAAAACTTACTTATACTGTATTCATTGCTTATGTATTCCTTCATGTGTAATGGGAGTCTATATGTTTGTAATCCCTTATCAATATTTTAATTGTATTTCATTCATAATATTTTTAATACTAATAAAAAGATTGAAAGAGAGAGAGAGAGACTCACAGGTGAAGAGTTGCCTCACAGGTGTATGCAATCGCCTCACCTGGACGGACTGTTTGGGGCCCTCTTTTGCCAACTCTGGTGTCAACCAGATTGACCTCCTTTGTTAGGAAATAAGTTATCCCACAAGAGTAAGAATTCCTCTACAGTGTCTGAATCTTTAGTCCTGAATAGGACAATTTAAAATTTACTATGCAGTGGATGTCTGTCTATGGTACTTGTATAATATACTGTGAGATAGTTGAGATGCATTCAACATTGAGTTGAAATTTATAGCTAAGAAGGGAGGAGTGTTGTGGGTTTGATATTTCAATGATATTTGAGTAATCTTGTATATAGGTTGATTAAACATTCTTGTTCATTTAAAACTAATATATTACGAGTAAAATGTAAAGACGTGGATTGCGTCAACACGCAGCACGTAATACGTGTGCGCCTCGCTTAAAATAAATTCGAACTAGATCCGGTGTATAAAAGTTTACAGTTCTGAATGTACCGATCACCAATGCGAAGTTTTATTGTTTGCATTATTTCTTCCTCTCTATTTGTTTATCATGAATAAAGTCTAGTTCTGAAAGGGGAAAACTGCGCGATAATAGGGTCACGCGGGGAAACGGCGCAAAATCTGAGATGCAGTACTGTAGAGAATTCAGCGAGCACCCTGTCAGGGTTTCGCAGCACTGGACATGTTTTTCTACGTTCTTTTTTGGTTTGTGCTGTCTTTCGGAGTTGCAGGTAAGATCGTGACTCCGTTGTAAATCGCGCTGCCGGGTCCGCCCTCAGCCCAACAACAATCAGGAGTATAAAAGATTGACATTCACAGGCACACAGGGTTAAATAGTACATTGGTTTTAATGAAGAAAAACACTAAAGGGAGGTGAGTACATTATTTTTATCAGCAAGGACCGGTTCGACATGTAGCGGTGAGGTGTATATACCTCAAAAACTTGTATAGATTTACCGTGGAGAGCTTCTGACAGGCTGACACGCTGTCTGGTATGGAGGGTGGGGGGCGCTGCTGCTGCTCATGACCGAAAGAAGCTGCAGAGGGTTGTACAGAGTACCCAGGACATCTTCAGGGAGCGGTGTCTCAGAAAGGCAACGTGTATATTTAAGGATCTCCTGCACCCAGGCCTCGTCCTTTTCTCACTGTTACCGTCAGGTAGGAGGTACAGAAGCCTGAAGGCACACACTCAGCGATTCAGGAACAGCTTCTTCCCCTCTGCCATCCGATTCCTAAATGGACATTGAACCCTTGGACACGACCTCACTTTTTAAACATAGATTATTTCTGTTTTTGCATGCTTTTTAAATCTATTCAACAATGGTTGTATTGTAGGAAAGGTGGAGGAGCTGAGGGCATGGATCAGCATGTGGAATTATAACATTGTAACCATTGGTGAGACTTGGTCCAGAAGGGGTAGGACTGGTAGCTCAATATTCTGGGGATCTGCTGTTCTAGACGTGGCACAGTGAAAAGAATTAAATTGAGGGGTGGTGTTACTAGTCAGGGTAACTGTTCCAACTGTGTTCTGTCAGAATAGACTGGAGAGCTTGACTAGTGAGGTTTTATGGTTGGAACTGAAAACAAGGTAGGTTTGACCACGTCAATGGGGCTCTGTCATTTCCTATCTAGGATTCAGAGGAACAAATCTGCAGAGAGACCTCAGACTGTCGTAGGAAACGTAATGTTGTTATAGTAGGTGATTTTTCCACATATTGACTGGGACTAACATCCTGTAAAAGAACGAAATGTGCTAAGAGTTTGTCAAATGTGTTCAGGAAAGTTTCCTTAATCAGTACATGGAAGTCCCAATCAGGGAAGTGTGCAATACTTGATCTGTTATTGGGAAATGAGATAGAGGTGACAGAAGTTTGTGTAGAGGAACATTTTGCATCTAGTGGTCAAAATGCCATTAGCCTCAAAGAAAATATGGAAAAAGATGAGTCTGGTCCTTGGGTTGAGGTTCTAAATTGGAGAAAAGCCAATTTTGATGGTATCAGAGATGATCTGTCAAGCCTGGACTGGGACAGGCTGTTTTCTGGCAAAGGTGTGGCGACCCACTTCCCAGCGCACTCGAACCGGCTCACAAAGTGGCGCGCGCCGGCATTGAGGCCGGTCCCAAAAAGGGCACCAGGCCTTCTTCACCAGCAAGGGGAAAAGCCCGCGTGCGGGACGGGACTGTGAATACGCGCCCCCTACAGCATTCCGACCTGGGGAGGGTGGGAACAGGAAGGCTTTAAAGTGAGGCCGCGAAGTTTGAATGCATCTCTTTTGCAACTGCAATTCACTGACTGTGTGTTGTTATTTCTGATACAAGGCCTTCAAAAATGTAATTATAATAGTACAGTGCTTGTATGTGGCTGTCAGAATAAAAGTAAAGATAAAAGATGTATGGAACCTGGGCTTTCAAGAGAAGGTGAGGAACAAATGAGGGACTTTTGGAGTATAAGAAATGCAAGAGAATACTTAAGAAAGAAATCAGGAGGGCTAAAAGAGGGCATGAGTTTGCCCTTGCAAGACAATGAGTTCTTGCATCTGTATTTACCCGGGAGACGGACAGCAATTCTATAGAAGTGAGACAAAGCAGCAGCAAGGTCACGGACCCTGTACAGATTACAGAGGAGGTGTTTGCTGTCTTGACGCAAATTGGGGTGAAAAAATCCCCAGGGCCTGACAAGGTGCTACTTTGGACCCTGCGGGAGGCAAGTGCAGAAATTGCAGGGTCCCTAGCAGAGATATTCAAATTGTCCCTAGCGACAGTTGAGGTACCAAAGGATTGGAGGATCACTAATGTCGTTCCACTGTTTACGAAAGGTTTTAAAAATAAACCAGGAATTTATAGGCCAGTGAGCCTGACATCAGTAGTGGGAACGTTACTGGAAAATATTCTAAAGGCCTGGATGTATGAGTATTTAGATAGACAGGGACTGATGAACTTTGTGACTGGTAGGTTGCGCTTAACCAAACTTGTGGAGTTTTTCTACATGCTGAAGGCCATATAGACAACATCTTGGCTGTGGGAAAGTTTTGATAAGTCATCATTCTGAAAGATTGATTTGACTCTAATGATAATTTTGATGTTAATCACTTTTAACAGTTGTGGGGGGAGAAACACATGCACTTTTTGGGCCATCAGTAAATGTTGGTGACTGCTGCTCCACAGAGTTCTCAGGAGAAAAGAGGTAGTAAATTGATTCAGTATTTACCACACTTTCAAATTTCATCCAAAGCTCCTTTCCTGCAGGTCCTGTCATTTGTCCCTACCACTGATCACACCACATCCCTACCCACAACTACCTCATATCCCACCCTCAACCTCTTGCCTTCCCCTCTCTCATCCAAGTCCTCCTCTCTACACAACTGCACCACCCCTGCCTACTGAAGTCCTCCACCCCACTGGACACTCTGATTCTATGGCTGACGCCAGGTCCAACTCCTGTCGTGTCTTTACCATCCTTCTGACCAGCCTCCTCTCTGCTGTTGTCTGTCCTCAGCTGAGACATCACCTAACCAGTTCCAGGCCTACCATAATTTTGAAATCTTCTTCCGTCACCTCTGCCTCCGTGATGATCAATTTGCCAATGAGTCCTTGCCCCCTACTGATGACCCCTTCTCACGTTTCCAACAGTCGCATTCCTTATGTACCCTCTTCTTGTCTGTTACACTCTCTCGAATTCTTCATTTCCTACTGCTGACATGACGTTAACTGTCTGACTTCTGCACACCCCTGGCTCTTTTGCACATGTTGCTCTCCATAGAAGCATAGAACACTACAGCACGGTAAAGGCCCTTCAGCCCTCCATGTTGTGCTGACCCATATAATTCTAAAAAAAAGTACTAAACCCACACTACCCCATAACCCTCCATTTTTCTTTTATCCATATGCCTGTCCAAGAGGCTCTTAAATACCCCTAATGTTTTAGCCTCCACCACCATCCTTGGCAAGTCATTCCAGGCACTCACAACCCTCTGTATAAAAAAACTTACCCCTGAATTTTCCCCTAATCTTCCCTCCCTTAATTTTGTACATATGCCCTCTGGTGTTTGCTATTGGTGCCCTGGGAAACAGGTACTGACTATCTATGCCTCTCATAATCTTGTAGACCTCTATCAAGTCCCCTCTCATTCTTCTACGCTCCAAAGAGAAAAGTCCCAGCTCTGCTTACCTTGCTTCATATGACTTGTTCTCCAAACCAGGCAACATCCTGGTAAATCTCCTCGGCACCCTCTCCATAGCTTCCACATCCTTCCTATAATGAGGTGACCAGAATTGAACACAATACTCTAAGTGCAGTCTCACCAAAGATATGTAGAGTTAGTGCTCCATTCTCTCCGTACCAGTCACAACTTCCCATCAGACCTGAAGATGAAGACGATGCTATAGTTATCTGGCAACAGTCTCATACCTTGAAGAGACTAAACAGATGCTCCTGGCCACTTCCTCTTACCTCCCCCTTGCGTATGACACTCACCAGTAATCACCAGGCTTCAGTCTCCTAAATGGACTCAAATCCAAACACTTCAGGAGATCTCCCCTTTGCAACATCCAACCTGATAGTGTCCAAATCCACACTGCAACTTCCTCCCTCCTACCCAAGTCTGCCCTAGTAGCCCCATTGTTTCTGCCTGCTCCTGACCCACTGAACGTATCTCCTCATACCTGAACTCCATCGTGTTCTCCCGCTTGTTCAGTCCCTTCTTCTGACATCTGGGACATCTGCTACGCTCTCTGCCATTTTAAGAACTTTTCAATTTCCTGACCACTATGGCCTCATCTTCACCATGGGATGATGTATCATATATTGAGACATGGATTCAGATTTATTATCACTGTCTTGTATGCTGCAGCAGAAGAGTGTAAAGATATAAAATTACTCTAAATTACAAATATAAATAGTGCAAAAAGAACAAGGTAGTGTTCATGAACTGTTCAGAAGTCTCATAGAGGAGGGGTTGTTCCTGATTCATTGAGTGTGAGGCTTCAGGATCCTGCTCCTCATGGTAGTAATGAGAAGAGGGCATATCATAAATCGTGACAATCCTTAGAGATACACCAAGTCTCTCTCTATACCAGGCTGTGCTGCAACCAGCCAGAGCTCTCCACAACACAGCTATATGAACATTTATAAGAATCTTTGGTGACGTACCAAATTTTCTCAAATTCCTAAGTAAGTACAGCTGCTGGCATGCCATGTTGTGATTGCAGCAATGTGTTGGCCCCAGGGTAGATCTTTGGAGCTGTTGTTGCCCAGGAACCTGATGCTGCTCAGCCTTTCCGCCACTGACCCTCAGTAAGGAATGGTGTGTGTTTTCTCGACTTTCCCTTCCATCAATTCTTTGGTATATTCAGATCTACTGTAGATACAAAACTGGTTATAAGGAGGATTGAGAATATTCTGAGCAAAATAGAATGGGAGGAATTTTTCAAATGGAATTCAATGTTAGGGTGGGTAAGTAGAAATGTCAAGTACACTCAGTGGTCACTTTGAGGTACATCTGCTCATTAATACAAATATCTAATATGCCAATCATGTGGCAGCAACTCAATGCATGAAAGCATGCAGGCACGGTCAAGATGTTCAGACCAAACATCAGAATGGGAAGAAATGTGATCGAAGTGACTTTGACCACGGATGATTGTTGGTGACAAACAGTGTGGTTTGAGTATCTCAGAAACTGATCTCTTGGGATTTTCGTGCAGTGTTTACTGAGAATGGTATGAAAAACAAAGAAAACATCCAGTGAGTGGCACTTGCATGGGCAAAAATACCTTGTCCATGAGGGAGGTCAGAGGAGAATGGGCAGACAGGTTTCAGCTGACAGGAAGGCAGTAGTAACTCAAATAACCACGTGTTACAACAGTGGTGTGCAGAAGAGCATCTCTGAATGTACAACACATTGGGACTTGAAGTGGTTGGGCCACAGCAGCAGAAGACCATGAATTTAAATTGTGAGATTGAGAACTTCTGATAACAGGTGCCAGTGTTTTGTATATATAAAAGACGTTAACATGTGGTTAGTGCAAACATTAGGAAGATAAAAGGAATATTGGCCTGTTTTGCAAGAGAATTTGAATATAACTGTAGATGTTATACGAGAGCTGTTGGGAGTGGTTGAAACTAATGCGATGGCGATGGGAACCAGTTTGATAGAGCTGAGGATAAGCCAGCAGATTTATCAGTAGATGGTGGATGAAACATAAATGTAAGGAAGGACAAGCCAATGACTGGGTACAAATGCAGACAGGGCAAAGAATTAAATTGTACTATAGAGGCAAAATTCAAAAGCGCAAAGAATGCTGGACTGAAGGTGCTGTATTTAAATGCGCACTGCATTTGGAATAAGGTGGATGAACTTGTGCAATTATAGATTGGTTGGGATGACGTTATGTGCATCACCGAGTCATGGCTGAACGAAGGCCATGGTTGGGAAGTTATCATCAAAGGATATACAGTACTTTGTATCATAAGGCCAGGCAGAAAGGTATAGGTGGTGCTGTGACTCTTTTGGTAAGCGATTGAATTACATCTGTCGAAAAGATGTCATCGAGTCAGAGAATGTGGTATCTTTCTGGGTGGGCTTAAGAAACTGCAAATTAAAAAAAATTATTATGGGAATCATCCATAGGCTTCCAAACAGAAGCCAAGATGTGGGGTTGCGATTGCAAAAGGAGCAAGAAATGGCATGTAACAAGGATAATGTCAGAATTGTAATGGGCGTCATCAATATACAAGGGGATTGGGTAAATCAGCTTGGTGTCGGATCGCAAGAGAGGGAATTTGTTGAATGCCTATGAGATGGCTTTTTAGAGTAGCTTGTGCTTGAGCCTATTAGGTGAAAGAATGTCTTAGATTGGGTGTTGAGTAATACCCAGATCTTATTAGGGAGCCTAATGTAAAGGAACCCTTAGGAGGCAGTAATCAGTAAATGATTGAATTCAAACTGCAATTTGAGAAGGAGAAGCATAAGTCACATGTATCAGTATTGTAAAGGGACAAGGGGAGTTGCAAGGGAATGAGTGAGGAGCTTGCCTAGGTGGATTGGAGGAGGATACTGGTGGGGATGACGGCAGAACAGAGGTGGCTGAAATTTCTGGGAATAGTTCACAAGGCGCAGTATATATATGTTCCATAAAAGAAGTTCTCAAATGGCGGGGTTGTCGGAGTTTACAGTGTGACATGTATAGGGTGCAGAACTGGGCTGAGAAGTGGCGGATAGATTTCAACCTAGGTAAGTGTGAAGTGGTTCGTTTTGGTAGGTCAAATTTGAAGACAGAATATAATATTAATGGTAAGACTCTTGGCAGTGTGGAGGATCGGAGGGGTCTTGGGGTCTGAGTCCATAGGACACTCAAAGCAGCTGTGCAGGTTGACTCTGTGGTTAAGAAGGCATACGGTGTATTGGCCTTCATCAATCATGGAATTGAATTTAGGAGCCAAGAGGTTGCAGATATATATGACCCTGTTCAGACCCCACTTGGAGGACTGTGCTCAGTTCTGGTCGCCTTACTACAGGAAGGATGTGGAAGCCACAGAAAGGGTGCAGAAGAGGTTTACAAGGATGTTGCCTAGATTGGGGAGCATGCCTTATGACAATAGGTTGAGTGAACTTGGCCTTTTCTCCTTGGAGCGACGGAGGATGAGAGGTGACCTGATAGAGGTATATAAGATGATGAGAGACATTGATCATGTGGATAGTCAGAGGCTTTTTCCCCAGGGCTGAAATGGTTGCCACAAGAGGTGACAGGTTTAAGGTGCTGGGGAGTAGGTACAGAGGAGATGTCAGGGGTAAGTTTTTTTACTCAGAGAGTGGTGAATGCATGGAATAGGCTGCTGGCAACGGGAGTGGATGTGGATACGATAGGGTCTCTTAAGAGACTTTTGAATAGGTACATGTAGCTTAGAAAAAAAAAGGGCTATGGGTAAGCCTACTAGTTTCTAAGGTGGGGACATGTTTGGCACAACTCTGTGGGCTGAAGGGCTTGTACTGTGCTATAGGTTTTCTATGTTTCTATCTAATTAATCGTCTGTCCGTTTAATGCTTCCACCAAAGTGCATGACTATACATTTTTCAATATTGTATTTCATTTTCCACTTCTTTGCCCATTCCCCTAATTATCTAAGTCTTTCTGCAGGCTCCGTTTCCTCAACACTATTTGCTCCTCCACCTGTCTTTGTATTATCAGCAAATTTAGCCATAAACCCATTTATTCCATAGTCCAAATCATTGACATACATCATAAAAAGCAGCGGCCCCAACACCCACTCCTGTGGAACTCCACTGGTAACTGGCAGGCAGTCAGAATAAGTTTCCTTTATTCCCACTCTCTGTTTTCTGCTGATCAGCCAATACTTCACCCATGCTAATAACTCCCCAGTAATTTCATGGGATCTTATCTTGCTAAGCAGTCTCATGTGTGGCACCTTGTCAAAGGCCTTCTGAAAATCCAAGTACACCACATCTATTGCATCTGCTTTGACTACCCTGCTTGTAATTTCCTCAAAAAATTGCAGTAGGTTAGTTGAGCAGTATTTTCCTTTTAGGAAACCATGCTGGCTTTGGCCAAACTTGTCATGTGCCTCCAGCTGCTCTGTAATCTCATCCCTAACAATCAATTCCAACAACTTTCCGACCACAGATGTCAGGCTAACGGCTCTATAGTTTCCTTTCTGCTGCCTCCCACTCTTCTTACATAGTGTAGTAACATTTGCAATTTATCAGTCATTGGAATTTAGTTTCTCCTTCTCAAATTTCAAAGTGAATTCGATCATATTTGTTTGCCCTCGCTTTTGCTTTTACTTTGGCTCTGACATCACTTGTCAACCATGGTAGTGTCCTTCTTCCATTCGTAAATTTCTTCGATCACATTGTGATCACTGTTCCCTAAGGGTTCCTTAACCTTAGGCTGTCTTATCACCTCTGGCTCATTACACAACACTCAATCCAGAACAGTCAATCCCCGAGTGGGCTCAACAACAAGTTGTTTTAAAAAGCCATCCCTTAGATATTCTACAAAATCTTTCTCTTGAGGTCCAGTACTGGCTTGGTTTTCCCAATCCACTTTCATGTTAAAATCCCCAATGATTATCATGACATTGCCCTTCTGACATGCCTTTTCTATCTCCTGCTGTAATTTGTAATCCACATCCTGGCTGCTGTTTGGAGGCCTGTATACAACTGCCATTAGGATCCTTTTACCCTTGCCATTTCTTAACTCAACCTGTCTTTCCAATAGACCATATATCCTTGGACGTTCAGCTCCCAATGGCAGCCATCCTTTAGCCAAGTTTCAGAGATGGCCACAACATCATACTTGCTAATCTGTAGCTGAATTTCAAGATGATCTATTATTTATTGTGCTGCGTGCATTCAAATATAACACTTTCAGTCCAGTATTTTTTGCTTTCTGTTTTACCTGCACCACGCTTCTATTGCCCTGTAATTCATCCCATTGGGTGTGATTATGCCTCAGCTCCAGCCTGTCCCTTCTATCATCTCTGTTGCCCGCTATCTTTGATTTATTTCTGTTTTCCCCTTCCTCAGCCCTATCACTCCAGTTCCCATCCCCCTGCCAAATTAGTTTAAACCCTCCCTAACAGCTCTATTAAATTTGCCTGCTAGAATATTGAGTAGAATAGAATAGAATAATAGAGAGATATAATATCAAGCCTCCCCCCTCCCCTTAACATCCCTATCTGAAAAAATAGAAAGAAAAAGAAAGAAGAAAGAAAGACTGCCTGGATATCAGCAGATCCCCACATGCTCCATGGAATTCAAAATAGCTTTAATATATGTATTTATTTCTTTCCCCAGAGGACCAATAACTTTATCTTCGAAGCACCTATATAAGTAATCCTATCTTTTGTAAATAAGGGCTGCAAATTATCAGAAATGTGTTATATTTATTCCTTAAACTACAAGTAATTTTTTCAAGTGGAATACAGCTAAAAATTTCATTATTCCAATGATCCATACTTAAGTATGAATCCGATTTCCAAGTAACTGCAATAGCCATTTTGGCTACTGCCAATGCAATTTTTATAAATTATTTCTGATATTTGTTCAATTTAAGTTTCAGTTTTATCCCTTCAATATCACCTAATAAAAATAATATTGAGTTATGTGGAAGTTGTTTTCCAATAAAACTCTTAAATTTATCCAAAAAGGTTTAATTTTAAAACAAGACCAGGTGGAGTGTAAAAAAGTACCAGTTTCTTGATTACATCAAAAACATTGTGATGCACCATCAGTAACTCTCAGAGACGTGAGGCGAGATATAGGCTTTTATTGGCTGGAAGAAAGAACAAGCAGCAAATGGCCACCACACTACATCCTGGAGACTGAGGCCGGGGCTGTGTCTCCAATCGCCTTTATACCGGGGTCTGTGGGAGGAGCCACGGTCTGTGGGAGGAGCCACAGGAGCAGTCAGCGGGGGGGGCGTGTCCAGACAGGTATATGTAGTTCACCACACATTGATTGGATAAATTTGGGTTTAATCTATTTATCTTTTGTGGTGTAATGTATAGTTGATGTAAAAAATTGTATTGTTCTAATCTAAGTCGGACATTTATTGTATTTGTCATACTATCAAGACCAACTTGCTTCATCAATTTTAATATTCAAATCTATTTCCCATTTTTGTCTTGACTTATGAATTCCTTGTTTAAATGTCTGTTTTTGAATCAAATTATACATACAAGAAGTAAATTTTTAAATCTTTCCTTTTTGAATTAAACTTTCTATTTTATTAGGTTTCGGAATTAACATTGTTTGACCCAGTTTATCTCTTAAGTAAGCCTTTAATTGAAAATAACAGAAAAAGGTGTTATTTGATATTTTATATTTATTTTTTAATTGATCAATTGACATCAATATTGTTGTTGTTGTTCGTCCTTCGGAGTCGAAGATGACCACGACTTCTGTCAGGTGGAGGGTTTGTGACTGTGGGTCCGGAGGTGACTGGTGAGGTCAATCCGGGCCCTGAAAGCTCGCCCACATGTGGGACACATGAGGGTAGGTGCTGCAGTGGAAGTGGAGGTAGTTCGAGCCTTGCACACGGCGCGTTTCCTCTGAGCCTCTGTGGTGCGCCTGATTTCTTCTGCATACGCTCCTTTAGTGGTCCTGCTCCACCAGGTTGGGCGGTCCAGAGCAAGCGATTCCCAGCTACTGGGATTGATGTTGAGGTCTTTCAGGGACACTTTGAGGCAGTCTTTGAAACGTTTCTTCTGCCCTCCAACTGAGCGCTTGCCCTGGCTCAGCTCTCCGTACAGCAGCTGTTTTGGTAGTCGACTGTCAGATATCCTGATGACATGGCTGGCCCATCTGGCTTGGGCTTTCTGTAGGAGGGTGTAGACGCTGTGGGTGCTAGCCTGCTCCAGGACCTCCGTGTCTGGGACTTTGTCCTGCCATTGTACGTGGAGAAGTCTGCGGAGGCAGCTCAAGTGGAAGTGGTTGAGATGTTTAGCGTGTCTGCTGTAGACAGTCCAGGTCTCGCTGGCATAGAGGAGGGTGGTGAGAACCACTGCTCAGTAGACCTTCAGCTTGATGGTAAGGCTGAGTCCTCTCCACTCTCCCAAAGGCGGCACTGGCTTTGGCAATTCTGTTGCTGATCTCTGCATCTATGTTCACCGCTCGTGATAGAGTACTGCCCAGATAAGTAAAGCTGTCGACTGCCAGTAGCTTCTGCCCCTTTACTGTGATGTGTGGTTCCTGGTAGGGCTTTCCGGGTGGGGGCTGGTACATAACTCTGGTCTTTTTGGTGCTGATTGTAAATCCGAAGTTGTCACAGGCTCGTGAGAGGCAGTCCATTTCTCACCATATCGATGTCCATTTCAGTCCATTCTTCAAAACAATCTCCTATATGTCTAATCCCTTTTTGATTCCAGTTATATAAAAGTTGGTTATCATTGTAAAAGGAATAAGTCTATTTTGAATTAGAGGTCTCTTTGCTAATAAAGATTTCTTTATCTCATCATCACCGTTTGTCTTATTCCATAAATCAATCAAGTGTTTTAATATAAGGGATTCTTTCTTTTCCTGTATCCATTTAGATTCCCACTTATATATAAAATCTTCTGGTATATTTTCTCCTATCTTATCTAACTCTATTCTAATCCATGCTGGGTTTTCTTCATCAAAAAAGATGCAATAAATCTAAGTTGATTTGCTTTATAATAATTCTTAAAGTTTGTCAGTTGTAACCCTCCTAGGTCAAATTTCCATGTCAATTTTTCAAACAATATTCTTGACATCTTACCTTTCCAATGAAATTTCCTCACACATTTATTTAACTCTTGAAAAAACTTCTGCAGCAGTTGTATTGGCAATGTTTGAAATAAATACTGTAATCTAGGAAATATATTCATTTTTACAGCATTGACTCTACCTACTAATGTTATTGGTAACATTATCCAATTATCAAGGTCTTCTTGAATTTATTTCAATAATGGTAAATAATTAAATTTATATAAATTCTTTATATTGTTATCAACTCTTATACCTAAATACTTTATACCATTTATTGGTCATCTAAATTGAGTTACTAATCGACATTGACTATAGTCTCCTTTAGTAAGGGGTAAAATTTCACTACCTATGTCATTGATATCAATGTGTACCAGGACTTCTGGCTGTTCACCCTCTCCCTTCAGAATATTCTACACCTGATCCAAGACATCCTGTACCCTGGCACCTGGGAGGCAACACGCCATGCAGGTATCTCTAACAGGCTGAGAGAACCTCTTCTCTGTTCCCTTCACTATGGAATGCCATAAGACTACCGTGTTCCTCTTTTTCTCTCCCTTCTGTCAGGTCATTCCCCTCAACAGCATCCAAAATAAAATAACAATTACTGAGGGGGATGACCACAGGGATGCTCTGTACCATCTGAGCTCTTCTTTTCCCTTCCCTGACAGTCACCCACTTGTCTAACTCCTGCAGCCTCAGGGTGCCCAACACCCGGTAGCACCTATCTATCTCCTACTCACTCCCTAAAAAGCTGTAGGTCATCGAGCCACAGCTCCAGATCCCTAACACGGTCTCTCAGGAGCTGCTTCTCTGTGCACCTGGTGTAGATGTGGCCAGCTGGGAGACTGGAAATTTCCCAAGACTCCCAGAGCAAAGCACTAACCCTACAGACATGCTCCGTATTCCTCAAAAAATGCAAGGAAAACCAAAGTCCACTTACCCACTTACCTCGCCAAAGCCTGAAAGAGCCAAGGCTTTACCACTCTGACTCAGACCACTCTGTCGATGAGCACTCCTTTGCTGACCGCTCCGCTAGGCAGTGTCTTCCTTTTATTCCTGAGCCTTCCCTGTTCTCCAACACACAATTGGTGCTCCTGTTGTGGGCGAGTTCCCGCAAATCTTTCCCCTTTTAATCTTTGTTCCTGGACTTGTGTGCTGCCTTCTTTCTCTTAGCTGTCCAGATCACAATTGGTGCATAATCGGTGTTATAATGGGTGACAGAGAAATGGAAGACTAACATACTGAGTACTTTGCATCTGTCCTTACTGTGGAAGACACTACCAGTGGGCCAGAGGTCTGTGAGTATTAGGGAGCAGGAGCGAGTGCCATTGCTATTATAATGGAAAAAGTGCTAGGCAAACTGAAAGATACTGAGGTGGATAAGTCTCCTGGACTAGATGGATGACATCCTAGAGTCCTGAGAGAGATTGCTGAAGAGATATGGATGCATTGGTCATAATTTTTCAAGAATTACTTGATTCTGGCATAGTGTCAGAGGACTTGAAAATTGCAAATGTCAGTCCACTCTTTAAGCAGAGAGGAAGGCAAAATAAAGGAAATTTTAGGCCAGTTAGCCTAAGGTCGGCAGTTGGGAAAGTACTGGAGTCTACTATTAAGGATGAGGTTTCGGGGTACTTGGAGACAATTGATAAAATAAGTCAAAGTCAGCATGGTTTCTGTAAAGAGAAATCTTGCCTGACAAATCTGTTAGAGTTCTTCGAGGAAGTACCAAGCAGGGTGGACAAAGGAGAGGCAGTGGATGTCATTTACTTGGACTGAGGCTGCTTAACAAGGTAAAATCTATGGCATTACAAATAAGATACTGGCATGGATAGAGGAATGGCTGACAGGCAAAAGGCAGCAAGTGGGAATAAAGGGGCTTTTTCTGGTTGCCTGCCAGTGACGAGTGGTGTTCCTCAGGGGTCAGTATTGAGACCACTACCTGATGCACCATCAATAACTCTCAGAGACGTGAGTCAAGGTAGGCTTTTATTAGCTGGAAGAAAGCACCGTCAGCAGCTAGAGCCCACCACACAACATCCTGGAGACTGAGGGAGGAGCAGTGCATCCAATGGCCTTTATACAGGGGTCTGTGGGAGGAGCCACAGGAGCAGTCAGTGGGGGGGGGGGGGGGCGTGTCCAGACAGGTATATGTAGTTCACCACGCTACCTTTCACATTGGCTTTCAATGATTTAGATAATGGAATTGATAGTTTTGAGGCAAAATTTGAGGCTGATACAAAGATAGGTAGAGGGGTAGGTAGTGCTGAGGAAGCAATCCATTGCAGTAGGACTTAAACAAATTGGAAGAATAGGTGAAGAAGTAGCAGATGGAATAAAGTGTTGGGAAATGTATGATAATGCATTTTGGTAAAGTGAACAATAGTGCTGACTATTATCTAAATGGGGAGAAAATTCAAACATCAAAGATGTAGAGGGACTTAGGAGTCTTCGTGCAAGCCTCCCTGAATGTGAATTTACAGATTGAGTCTGTGCGGAAAAAAGGCCAATGCAATTTTGGTTTTTATTTCAAGGGGAATAGAATGTAAAAGCAAGGAGATAATGCTGGGCTTTTTAAGACACTAGTCTAGCCGCACTTTGAGTATTGTCAACAGTTCCCCTTCCTGAAGTCCACAGTCAATTTCTTGGTCTTCCTGGCATTGAGCACAAGGTTGTCATTGTGACACCACTCAGCCAGCTGATTTATCTCACTCCTGTACACCACCTCATCATCATCTGATATTCTGCCAACAGTGGTATCATCAGTTAATTTATAGATGGCATTTGTGGGTGTAGAGAGAGTGGAACAGTGGGCTAAGCACTCATCCTTGAAGTACACCTATGTTGATTGTCTGTGAGCTGGAGATTTAATTACCAATTCACATGGACTGTGATCTCTCAGATGAAGAAGTAAAGGACACACTTGCAGATGGAGTTACAGAACCCCTCGTGTATTGCAGCTTGTTGATTAGAACTGAGGGTATGGGCAGCATGGTAGCATAGTGGTTAGCACAACAGTTTACGGTACAGATGACCAACGTTCAATTCTCACTGCAGTCCGTAAGGGGATTGTATGTTCTCCCTGTGACTGTGTGGGTTTCCTCCAAGTGCTCTGGTTTCCTTCCACTGTCCAAAAACGTACCGGTTTATAGATTAGTTTTGTCATTGTAAATTGTCCTTTGATTAATCTAGGGTTAAATTAAATGCATTGTGGCTCAAAGGGTCTGAAGGACCTACACTGTGCTGTATCTCAATGAATAAAATATATGATTGTGTTGAATGTTGAGCTGTAATCAATAAGCAACATCCTGACGTAGGTGTTACTTTTGTCCAGGTGACGCAGAGCCAAGTGGAGAGCCAGTGAGACTGCATCTGCTCTGGACATATTGTGGTGATAGGCAAATTGCAGTGGGTCCAGGTCCTTGCTCAGGCAGGAGGTAATTCTAGCCAAGACCAACCTCCTTAAAGCACTTCATCACAGTAGATGTGAGTGTTCCCAGGTGACAGTTGTAGAGGCAGCTCACCGTGCTCTTGGGCACTGGTGTGATAGATATCCTTTTGAAGAAGATGTGTAATTCTGACTGCTGCAGAGAGAGGGTGATTGTGATATCCGTGAACCCCACTGGTAACAGATTGTATCCTGAAAATGCCTTATTGTTAGTACAGTGTTCTGATGTTATGGGCTCTATGTTCATAGTTACACAACATGGATAAAGTTCATTCCTGCCACTCATTGGTGGCTGTAAGATAGTTCAGCTGTAATATGATAGTTGTGTTCTGAAGAATTCCTGTTTTACAGAAAATCATGGTATTAAAAAAAAGTTATGCCAATGGGAAAAGCGGGGGTGGGGGGAGGGAAGTAGTAGCTGGAGAGCTTTAGACTTACAATAACAAAGTTATTCCCCCCAACAGGTTTTTCAAAATTAAGTGAGTTATTTTATTACTAAAGAATGTGTTACCTTATGAAAATGTTCTGTTCAGTTCCCTAATATGTCAGCAGTAAAAGCAGAACCTGACCTTTTAACAGTCATTTGTGTCTGGTTACTGCGGAGAGGTTACATGTACATTACCTTTCCTTCTGCTTCTCACTTTCCAAATTAACTCTTAACTGCATCTCGAGTTTCTGATCAATACCGATCACAAAATTCAGCCTGCATAATACAAAGAGTCTTCCTGACTTCATTAATCGTGTAGTATCCAACTAGTGTTCTGAAAAATATTGTACAGCAGAATTACTTGCATAATTGTGTCGATCTGCCACTCTACTAGAGGCCTATAGGTTCAGACCCAGGGAATAATTGTCAAACACAGTTTATTTAAAAGTATATACTGTTTATTAGCAAGCTTGTGTCACTCAGTTGAACTACAGAGCCCCACTCACAGAGTTTGGGAAAATCTGCAACCCAAGTGAGCCCCCGAGTACTGTCTGGGCTGCTGATATACATTTTTTATCACATACCTACTTTGATAAGGGTAGACAGAGCAACTTTCTCATGCAACAAACACTTGAATGTTCATACGTTATTCTCACAGCACAACTTGTCAAGCTGCCAATAAGTCAGTTAGGTTTTAGCCCTTTTAATTCTGCATATAATTCCTCATTCCCTCCTTTTGTCATTCTATGACAATGAGGATTATCAATGTCAGGGTTGTTGTACATATTAATTTTCATATTCATGTTAGAAGGAGGATAGTAATCCTTGGGATGAGCCAAAGGGCTTTCTGTGTCATCTAATTCTGCATTCTCATCATTTGCACCTCAGTCTCTCTTAGAACCCCTTCCTTCTAGGGGACTCCTTGTATAAATATCCCTGTGGGTGTAGGGCAAAAGCGCTAGCTGACAATGGGCCCGAAACATCAGAAAAGTGCAATGATGATAGCATAATGTAGCAGTATACCGCTCCATCCTGTTAGGATGCCACTGAAGAGCCACAATCCCACTTTTGGGGTAAAACAATGTTGGTCGGCCCTGGTTTTCTGGATTTTATTTATCTCCTTTTTGAATGTGAATGGAGAGAGAGGTAATGTTCTCTGACTCATCTGGGATGTAGGTGCAGAACTCTTGTCCTATAACAGAACATGCACCTCCTTTTTCAGCCAGAACAAAATTGAGGGCCATTCAGTTCAGCAAAACCATCTGTCGTAGCGCCATCATTTCAGTGGTGATGGCCCTCACCTGATCCTGGACACCATTCAATAGTACCAGTGGTACTACTGGCCATCTCTAAAACGGCGGCCAGGTTGATGATTTCCCTGGAATTGTGGGCCGCACTGTAGGAAGGGAAAGCTATCATCCAGAAGCACTCTGGTTGTGAGATTCCTCGCTTTTGCCGTAGGAGGGAAGGGTGCTAGTCCAGGGTGTTCAGCATTCCCACATGGGGCACAAGGTAAGCCAAAAAGCAGCACCCCATCTCTCTTCTTGGGTGTCCCATCAGCAAGCTGTGTCTCCTGGGAGCCACAAGTAGGCCTTTTCTCTGCAAATCCATTGAGTTCCGTTCAGGGGGCATGGTGGTTCAGCCGTTGTATAAATGGCACAGGTGCTATTACTCGGAAACCAAGTCCCCTTACCTTTGAAATTACAGTAGCAGATAGTATTCGCTGGTTGGTCGATCTGACAGTGGTGGAGGGCCATGATGTCTGACCTCCCCATTAGATGGCTTTTTCCAGGGAGATGAGTGTACCAACCATTAAAGCAGTCGCACCCACAGTCTCCATTCGCATCACTGGTGCAATTCTGGGCCTCGCTAGTCTGAGTGTCGTCAGAAAAGCACAGACTGATCGTTGTTCACTGCTCAGCAGAACGGCTATTAGGGGAACCTCTGTCTTCCCATGGGAAGGAATCGCTGCACACACCCAGCAGGCAGATGAGTTAGCTTTCCCAGCTTAACCATAGCAAAGCGACAGGAAGGTGTATGGCTCGGTTACTACAAGTGCTTAAGATTACAAGTATAGACAGTAATAGCTTAGTGATGAATGCACACATTTGTCATGTCCCAGATATGTCCATTTTGGAAGTCCTTGTAGTTTGACAGCCGTGGGAGTGGTCAGTAACACTTGGTGGGGTCCTTTCCAGTGAGGCTCAAGCTTCTTTCTAAGATGGCTCTTTATGAGAATAAAGTTTCCTGGGCAAAATCGATGTTCATTTTCCATTTCTTCTTCTTCCCGGTGAGCTTCCTTCACCTGCGAATGAAAAACCTGGAGAGATTTGGTTAGTGCAGGATACACCCTATAATTTCATTTGACATTTGATTCAGGTCCATCTCAGGTAATTTTGGGGTGGGCAAGGTAGCCTTCCATGGGGTTCTTAACGGTCTGCCATATACAATTTCGGCTGCCAACAGATCATGTTTGGTCTGCTAATGAGTTGTCATCTGGAACAAGACTATCGGTAGCCCTTTGAGCCAATTTTGACCCATTTCTTGTCCTAGTTCAGCCAATTTGCTTTTCAGCATCCTATTAGCCACTTAAATCAGGTCGGTGGCCTAAGGTCTGTGGGGCAATGGAATGTCTGTTTAATACCCAGAGCCTGGCATAGTTGGGTATCACTGTCGCCCACAAAATGAGGGCCGTTGTCAGATGCAATTTGCTCTGGTTTCCCGAATCTGGGAATGATTTTTTTCACCAAAATACGCACCACGGAATCTGCTTTGTTATCTGCAGTGAGTTATGCTTCAATCCATCTACTAAAAGCATCAAGAATTAGAAGACAGTACTTATAACAGTGCACGCACGGTAATTTGTTAAAATCAAGTTGCAGTTACAGAAAGGATACCTTGGTAATGGGGTATATCTCTTTGGGCATGGGGTGTCTTTTCCTGGATTATGTTCTCGGCATATCAGACATCGTCGTGCAACATTCTCTACTACTTTTCTCCGGGTCCGGGCTCCACCATGATTCCAAACGTTGCCTTGCCATTCCCTCCTTGCCAGGTTGAGTGTTGTTATGTACAGAATCTACAGTATGGCCCAGTATAGCTTCAGGTACGCAGGACAGACAAGGTAACCCAGAGGTGTTCGGTCAGAGTAAAAACATGCAGCCGATTTCCAGGAGGCTTTCTCTTTTCCAGAGGTGTCTCTCTGTAAAACCTTAATTCCAGGCATACCCTTTGTTTTGGAAATGGGGGATTCAGTTTTTCCCTGGCAATTTGTCATTTGGGGAAATGTCAGTGCTCTAATAAGGGCAGTTTATTTCGCAGCTGAGTCCGCTCTGTTGTTTCCATGGTCAATCTCAGTGGTACCGTTCGTGTGTGCCGAGCATTTACTAATGGCCAATTGTGAGGGAAGACAGATGGTGGTAGTCGATGTAAATTATATTAGTGATGGGCATACCAGAGGAAGTGACGTATCCTCCTGCTATCCAAAGTTGTCTGAAGTCATGAACGACCCCAAAGGCATATCTAGAGTCTGTAAAAATATTGGCCGATTTTCCAGTGGCTGGATGCATGCTCTAGTGAGTGCAAAGTGTTCATTTTGCTGCGCCAAGTGAGGAGAAAGAAAGGAAGCGGACTCCACGGTTTCTATGTTGGAAACAACAGCATAGCCTGCATGGCGCTGGCCTTGGTTGTCTACAAAGGAGCTTCCGTCTACGTGGAAGACTAAGTCCGGGTTAACAAGGGAGATGTCAGTCATGTCAGGTCGGACTTCTGTCAATTGGTGATTTATTGTTGCAGTCATGGGGATGAATCTAGACACTCAGGTGGGCATTCTGAAAAGGTGGCTGGGTTCGCAGTAGAACAGGGGGAAAATGGAGAAGGGGGTTCTCTGGGCGAAGAACCTCCTATCTAGTGCGATGGAAATTGACAAGGCCCAGGAATTTACACATCTCAGTCGGCGTGGTGTATTAACAATGGGGGTTAATTAGCACAGGTCAAGAGCTGAATCTAGTACCTTCTGGTCTATTAAGATCTGTACTACATTGGTGCCGCACTTGATAACAAAACCTTTTAAATACAAATAATTTTTTTCTGACAAACTAACACATTAAATTTTTTAAAAATGTTTAATGTAGTGTCATTATATTTGTTCAGAATTGGACAAAATCAAAAATCAACTTTCCTCACAAGGAAAGGAAACAAATATTAAAATATGGAAGATTGCTCTCGCCACTGAATGCAATGTTATGTACTAAAATTTAAATGAACTTTTTCCCCTTCAGATGGCTTCTGTGGTTTGTTTTGTAAGACTGAACTACGACACTTCTTTCTGACAAGGCCACATTGTTAATACAACTACAATGATAAATAATGAACGTCTTTATATGATTTATAGCTTTCCAAGAAATACTTTGTCTTTGTGAACTACTAACTAATTTTAAATGGCTTTCTGAAGCTTCAGTGGATTCTAGCCAGTTCATATTGTTGACTTTAACCCTGTCGGCCACCTTTCTGGTGGGGAAGGGGCTTGGAGGAGGAGAACACAGTACTGTGGGGACTGGTTCCCTGCTGTGTTCAGCAGATCTCCCAATCGTGCTGAATAAATGGCATTAAAGCATTCTAGGAAATCGTCAGGGCTCTCACCTTTCCTGGGTTTACACTGGAACTTAGTTGCATCTATGGGGAGGGGGTCAGAAAATGGGACAAGGCGTCCAATATCTTCAATCATCCGGGGTTCGGTTTGCTAGGTCGCGATTAACTGGTCGTAGTGGCCATGTCCGAGCCGAGTGGTGAATCGTGTCCGATCAATTGGAGTAAGGGCAGCCTTAGCCAGAGGGAACAAATCTCGGGAGTTAACGGAATAAGTAGTCAGGACAGTTCTTAAATAATTACAGAACCCTTGGGGGTCGACCTTTCTGTCAGGGGCGGCTTTCAGTGTACCACAGAGTTCGGAAGGGGTCCAGGGCTTATGGATTTGCATCGTAGGTACTTGTCCCACCACTCCGGCTTCGGGGTTAGGAATGGTCCTCATTGGCAATTGATGTTGAGACTGTATCGGTCCTGCTAAAACCAATGGCCCTTGTTCAGGGGTCCAGTCTGACTGCGCGTGCTGTCAGAAACAGGCATTGAGCTTCCCAACTGTTCTGGAGGAACTACATCGGTCGGTGGTGATGCAATGACTGCCGAGTTTGCGACAGAGTCAACAGGGCGAGAACCATATGGGGGTGAGGAACCTGATCGTGGTAAAACAGGCACCGAGGCAGCTGTGGATAGTACAGTGGGATCATTAGGTCACCTTACCCATTTCCCAATATTCATCAGTATCGTCTTCGGAATTGGTTGGTGTGCCTAGATAGAGGCAGGTTACCCCAGAATTATTTTTATTTTCTGTTTCCCTTTTCCTTTCATTCTTTTTTCCAAGGTGAGTGTGGTTTGTCTCTGGTACAATTTCTTCCCCCGTCTCCTTTGTCTCCCTTATCCCATTCTTCACAAATCACTCTCAACTCTTGCTAACTCCTAGGATTGCCTCTCTTATCATGTACGCTTATCCCTCTTTGCTTAGTGTTATTGGTCCAACAATTGAACTTATGTCAGCAGTCTTATAGTTTTGCCTCTTGTCGCCATAGCCAATCAGGAAACCCTACTCTTTCCCTGCCTTCCCTTTCCATATTCCCTATTCCGCCTGCCGTACTAAATTGAAATCAAATGTACCTCCTGTAGGACAATTGTCTCTTCCCAAATGTTTAGACAATTGGAACAATGTTTGTCTCAGTGCACACCCATCGTATTCCAGGGGATTCGAACCACCTGTCTTGACTTACTATTCTGGGGGACTTGAACCGCCCATCCTTTCTGTTCCCTTTGGGTCCCGTCTGTGGATTTTCCCCACCAAAATGAGGGAACAAACAGAGTCGTCAGAGAGCAGAGAGGAACCAAGGTTAAAGCTTACCTTCTGGGCCCATTCGTCTCTGATTCACCCCAGGTTTGTCTACTTATTCAGTTTTGGCGAGGGGTCTACCACATATTGGGACCCTGCTCGCTGCTGTGCCAAGATGTCGATCTGCCTCTCTACCAGAGGCCTTCAGGTTCAGACCCAGGGAATAATAGTCCAATACAGTTTACTTACAAGTGCATACTGTTTATTAGCAAGTTATCACAAATGTACTTTGATAAGGGTAGACAGAGCAGCTTTCTCATGCAACCAAGACTTCTTTGTTCATAAATAATTCTCACAGTAGTACTTGTCAAGCTGCCAATAAGTCAGTTAGGTTTTAGCCCTTTTAATTCCTCAGTTGTACCAAGTGCTTCTCTCTAGGCCACTCTGGTGTTCTACTTTCCCTTTCCTTCCTGGCCCTCTGCTGAATTCTGAAATATTTCCAGTCTTGGGATTTACCCTTTTTTTGGGCAATGTTATAGCCCATTTCCCTTTGCGTGATTCAACCTGCTATCAGAAGGCATATGAAGGTAAATGCTTGCATCACTAGAATAGATTTTAAGCCTCATTTCTTTCAGCCAATGTTGTGTATGCAGTATTCGTGCCAGCTGTGCATATTATGATATCGTATGAATGCAATTAGCTAATTCAGGTCCATACTTGTTCCTCTCGAGTTGAAATTACAAAGAGCTTTCAGTCATTCTTACATTTCTGTTCCTAAATCTTCAGCCTGAAAGAAGCCCAATAATTACTGACTGGCTGTTTTTACAGATTAGATTCATCTGATCATGTTTCCGTGCTTTCAGTCACTAATTCTATTCTCATTCTGTAAAAGGTGTTACTTTACCCAGCTAAACCCTCAGTGTGGGAAATCAGTTCTTTATCCTTTGGTTGCCAGGAGCAGCTGTAGCCTCAGTCCAAAGTTGTAAGGTGTTCGTTTTAAAAGTCAGTTCAAGTTGATTTGTTTTATTCAACGTTAGCTGCCATTAGTTTGTGGGTTTTGTATTTTACTCTGCAAGTTCAGTACAGCCGACCTGCATTAAACAATAATACAGGTTTGTGTGTCCACTTAAGTGGGAAAACTTTTAGGTAATGCAGGAATAGGATTTGGGTTGAGCTCCTAAATGGCTGACAAGATTCAAGAACATTTATTATCAAAGAATGTACAAATTATACAAGCTTGAAATTTGCTTGCTCGCAGGGAGCCACAAAGCTAGAAACCCAAAAGAACCCAATTTAAGAAATAAAAGACCAGCACTTGATGCACAAATGAAAGAGAAAAGAGAGGAAATATCATACAAACAACTGAAGCAAACAGCATTCCAAACCAAAAATGAGTCCTCAGATCTGAAACCGTAGGCCCAAAACCTTACCTATCAGTTCATCATATTAGCACAATCATGGCTTCGCCTGTCTAAGTAGACAATGGATGTGCCTGGTCCGGGACACAGACCTGGGCGATAAATATGGAGATCCTGGGCTGCCCAGACATCAAGATCCCACTCTTGGCCTCGTAGATGTGGTCCAAAGGAATGCAAAGCAGTGTATTTGGCATCAGTGAGTTGCTCATTGGTGGAGAAACTGGAGGAGCTGGAATTGGTATGGACCGTGTTGCTGAAGTTGGAGTTGATGCACGAAGGCACTGTCCAGTCTAACAGCAAGTGCTTATCATAGACGCTTTTCAATAGATATATAATTATTGATCCCAGAGGTAATTACAGTGTCACAGTAGCATTATAAGTGCACAGATGTACAATAGTAGAGGAGAAGTAAGAAGAATAAATTAAAAATAAGTTACCTTAAACAGTCTAACACAAGAGGTCATCACTTCCCCGGCTATAGGTTGTCTCATTATAGACCCTAATGGCCAAGGGTAAGAATGACCTCATATAGTGCTCTTTGGAGCAGTGCAGTTGTCTCAGTCCATTACTGAAAATGCTCCTCTCTTCAGCCAAGGTGGCATGCAGAGGGTGAGATACGTTGTTCAGAATTGCCAGGATTTTCTGTTTTCCTTTGGATCCTTTGTTCTACCACAGCCTCCAGTGTGTCCAGTTGGACTCCTAAAACAGACCCAGCCTTTCTAATCAGTTTATTGAATCTGTTGGCATCATCCCTGTTGATGCCATTGTCCCATCGCACCACTGCACAGAAGATTGCACTCTTGACAAGAGACTGGTAGAACATGTGAAGAAGAGGCCTGTATACTCCAAAGGACCTCAGTCTCCTCAGGAAGTAAGGTGACTCTGGCCCTTGCCAACAGCCTCTGTTGATGCTCCATTCAAGACTGACATCTAGGTGTAGCCCCAGGTAATTGTAGGTCCCCACCACATCCACGTCCTCACTGACAATAGTAACGGGGCAGTGCAGGCTTGGTCTGCTTAAAGTCCATCACCATCTCCTTTGTTTAGCTGCAGATGATTTAGCTTGCACTACTTAACAAAGTCCACCACCAGAGTCCTTTATTCATCCTCCTGTCCTGCCTTAATACAGCCATTGCTGAGTCATCAGATAATTTCTGCAGAGGACGTGACTCAGTGTTTTATCTAAAGTCCGAGGTATACGGGGCAAAGAGGAAGGGAGCCAATACAGTCCCCTGTGGGGCTCCAGTGCTGTTAACAGCCAGGTCTGACACACAGCTCTGAAGCTGCACTAACAGGTCTGCCAGTCAGGTAGTCCATATCCAATATACAATGGAAGTGCCACTTTGCATTGAATGGAGCTTTCCCCCAGCAATGAGGGCTGTATGGTACTGAAGGTACTTGAATTCAAAAAGCAGTGCTGCCTTGCTTATCCAAATGGTAGTCAGCTTTGTTCAGTAATTAGAGGATAGCATCTTTGACTGCATTGTGCTCCTGATCGAGGGCTGATCTGACCAGGAGTCCATTGTCCATTGTCCTCTCCTTCTTTAAATCAGTTAACAAGACCAAAATACTGATGCCCTGTCATGACCGCAGTCTTAATTCTGTCGCATGTACAATTAAGTTCCACTTTCCCCCATTAATCAAATTTCCACAACCTTTGCCTCAGTATCAACCCTGCACTGTCCCTCTACCCTTGTTCCCATTCCATGATGCTTCCACAACTTAAACCTCAACAATTCTGAGCTGTACAACAGCCCTGATTTTATATCACTTTCTCCATGGGTTAACAAGTATTGTCACAGCAACATGGAGGACGTACACTGTACATTCAAGTTCATTTGTCGTTCAGTCATACATGAATACAGCCAAATGAAATGGTGTTACTCCAGGGACAAGGTGCAAAACACAGCACCCACAGTCACACACAGCACAAGGTACATATAAGATAGCAGTAAAATACAGTCACAAAGAGAGAAAATATATATAGTTCAAGTCCCTGAGTCCATGAACGTTGCAGCAGTCTAGTCGAACAGTATACTGCTCGTCTTCTGCTGAGCGAACACTGGAGAGCAGCACCAACTCAGATGCCTCTCTCCTGGATGGCTGCAGACAGGCTTGAGGCCAAAACCTTGCTGTGATCGAGGGGGTGCAGCACCCTCACTGTCCGCACTCACTGTGTGCCAATAGACCAAGTAACCTGGCATCAGCTATCTTTACTGGGGAAAGCAAAGTTCGAATTTTAAAGATATTTATATGTAAACAGCATTCCCAAAGAACAAGCTGCAGTTTTTAAACTTTAGCTCTGTCAGTCATATTATTGCATTAGTTTAATATCAGAATTTAGTATAGAGAGAGTTGGCTGTCAGTGCTCAGACATGCGTTTATTCACCTGGTAGCAATGACAGAAAGGACTCTGAGAAAAAAGTATTATTTCAATGAGCAATTTAACCCTGGATTTGGATTAAAAGGAAAGACAACAACTGGGCTGTAAGATGAAGACAGGAGGGTACGCAACTGAGGGGGGTGTTTATCTGGGACGCCAGGTAGCACCGTTGACCCCTCTGGAGACGTCATAGGCTTATCAATGAAATGTCAAAGAAGGAGGGTGCCCACCTGATGACCCCAATGACATAACTACCCTCCTCATCACCACTCCAAGCCTACTGCCAACATCGAGAGTGCCGACTTTATCATTGGGAGTGAAACATCAAGTCCTAGTAGCTCCACTACTCTACTGACCCTGTTAAATTCCAGTTTAAAATGGCGCTACTGAAGGTGGGCGAGAACTTGCTGGCAGTTTTCAAAGCCAGTAATATGACAAAATATTCTATTAATAAACAATTTTTGTGTGGAAAATTGTGGTATACAATCACCACAAACAATGAAGAGAAGATCAAAGATCAGACTGATCAGAGGGTTGCGGCATATGGGTGAGAGATGGCATCGGAGCATAGTCGAGGCATATTTGAGATGAAGTCAGAGTTCGAGAGAGCAGAGAATATTTAAAGTCGAGTTGTCTCAGATCCCATCCATTTAAACTGGGAATGAGGTTGGATCTATCGAAGCACCAGGCCGATTTAGAAATGGTTAGCGTGGGCCCAGCTGCTCCAGGCTTGGTGTCTGTGAACTTGTGCCAATTTGCCCCATTGTGTGATGAACTGAGACTAGGCTTATGGGCCTACTCCGACTGCTCCGGGCTCCGGGTTTGTGGACTCATTTTGTTCTGAATGCTGATGATGGCTTTATTGTTTGTCTGCTTTGTTTATTTTTCCTTCTTTCTCTGCACATGGGTATTGGCCTTTTTAAAAAATTGGGTTCTTTAATGTTTCTTGTTTTATGTTTGCCTGTAAGCAGATGAATCGCAAGGTTGTATAATTTATACAGTCTTTGATAATAATTATACTTTGAATGTTTGAGTTTGTTGCAAACACATTATTGATTCTCCTGCACCCAATACAACATAATGCCATGCATTACTGAGAAAGTGATGAGCCATTTTGGAAATATTTTTTTAAATTGTGATCCAGTTCACTAATTCCACTCGTTCAGGACCTCAACATCTTATTAACTGTCATCTAGTTAAAATAACAGTACATTTGTTGGGAATGACCATTTTTAGTTAGATCTGTGGATGAGCAATCATTATTTCTAAATGCACAAATCTTCTTATCTCAACCAATGAGAGCTAATTGGAAGTGAAGAATGAAATATTACAATTTATTAATATTTTTTCCTCTAGATGAGCTGTCAAAAACTTTGATAAGGAGCTATAGTGCCCTTGGTTACACCATCCAACTCACCTGTGAGGTTGATGGAAATCCTCAGAAATATGAATGGCTGAGAAATGGAGGGAAAATCTCCCAGCATCACTGGCTAACTAATGGAAACAGAAGCCTTGTTATCTTGACGGACTTGACAGGTGAATGTGGAACATACACCTGTGTTGCTACCAATCCTGTCAGCTCTCCCCAGGCAAATTACACCATAAATCTCCCAGGTAAGCTTCATTTATGGATGTAGATGTCCTCTTGAGAGCAAACGTTATGATCTTTGTGAACTTTGCAATGCATCTTGTTTATATCGCACTGTATCAAGGACAGCACACAGCAGATTTAATGGAATTGTTACTGTGACTTAAAAAGGGCTTTGACAGGGTGAGGAAGGGTAACTTCTGACTGGGAAACAGGATCTTTAATTAGTTGTCACTCAGAAAGAGGAAGTATCAGGGGAAACTCTTTACTGGGGTTGGTGGAGCCTGGGCTGTTCTGTGACATGGATTGATAGATAGATAGATAGATAGATAGATAGATAGATAGATAGATACTTTATTCATCCCCATGGGGAAATTCAACATTTTTTCCAATGTCCCATACACTTGTTGTAGCAAAAACTAATTACATACAATACTTAACTCAGTAATAATATGATATGCATCTAAATCACTAACTCAAAAAGCATTAATAATAGCTTTAAAAAAAAAAGTTCTTAAGTCCTGGCAGTTGAATTGTAAAGCCTAATGGCATTGGGGAGTATTGACCTCTTCATCCTGTCTGAGGAGCATTGCATCGATAGTAACCTGTCGCTGAAACTGCTTCTCTGTCTCTGGATGGTGCTATGTAGAGGATGTTCAGGGTTTTCCATAATTGACCGTAGCCTACTCAGCGCCCTTCACTCAGGATTGAGTGAGACAGTGTTCATTGATTTTACAACACTGCAGTTTATGAATTCCAGTCGGTTTCTGATCCAAATGTTTCTCTTGCTGGTCCACAGCCGCCAACCACTTAACTCATGGATTCACAAAGCATGGGAAAGGGCCTTTCCTACCCACCAGGTTTGCAGTGTGATTCAAGAGTCACTCTCAGCCACTTTCCATCAACTGACAATTTATTCTCAGTCATTGAGACCTGTTCCCAATGGGTGAAATGCCCACAGTTCTATTTTGTAATTTGCTGACAATCTGTAGTGTCTTTTCCTTGGTGTCAGATCTGCCTTAGGTGGTGGCATTCTCAGCTCTGAATTACAGGTTGGGGTTTCAGATTTCATTGTAATCCCTTCAGCACACAATCCCAGATAAAACCTGCAGGAGGGCTAACAAAGTGTTCTCTGAGAATGAATGCTTCATTGAGATCCTGTTCGTTTTGCTTGGGTGGAGAACCAGTCCACTCATTTCAGAAGAGAGGGGAGGTGCTTAACTCAACCAATAGTCACAAAGTTGATTCTCTGTTTTTTTCACATTGAACTTCTCTGAGTTCTGATTTTGTTCTGACATTGCGAGAGTGACTGCATTTAAGGTATTCTATCACCTGGGAACTTTTTGGAACATATTGGAATTTCAAAGATGCTGTTAAGTTTTTTTTAATACCTATTGATTTATTGACTCAACCCACTATGAAACTAAGTGCATGGAATATTATTAATGCAGGTGTTACAGAATATCATGTGCACCACCCATTCTTGCTTTGAATGGCAACTGTTTCTGACAGTAATTCACCTGGGCAAAAAAGAAAAAAATCAATCATTATGGGTTTGAAACTTGAAAACCAGATCCAAGCAGGACTGGCATGTTCACTGCCTAAAGAACTTCAACACAACAGTTGGGTTGTGACTGATGTAGGGGCACTTCTGGTCATTTTTGCCAGTAATGTGTAATTTATTATGTAAGTGTTTTAATTGCAGGTATTTCCAGTGAAGACTCTATAATTATTACTGCATCGATCTCAGGGCTGGTAGTTTCTTTGGTATGTCTTGGTGGATCATTGCTTCTGCGGTGTTTGGAGAAGAAGCGAGGTATGCGTCAAATGTTGAAAATGTTGGGAAATATCAATATCTGTCACCAAAGTTAGTTTGTGCCTGTTACACCTCTGGAATTTAAGGCAGCAATGAATGACCTCCATGTCTGTCTGTCCTTGGCCATCTTCTTTTGGTCTCGATATTGGTGGTGTTCAGGACTGGCTTGACTGTGCCAGTAGCTTCCTCTCGGTTTTCACTACTGTCAGTCATGGAAATCCGGTTGGATATCAGGAATACAGTCGCACACAGATATAGGAAACTTGATTGCTGTTTCTGTAAATTTTTTTTGACCATTCAGTGTTGTTGGCCCTGAGCTGAACCCCTGAACCTGGAGAACCGATGGACTACTCTTAGTCTGGCCTCTTCCCTTTGACCAGTTTGGCATGGGTGACTCTACCAAGAGTCAATGCACAAAGCCCAGATTCCAGGCAACATACCTCTCTGGGCCATTGAAGCACTCAAACCTCCAAACTTGACAAGTTTACTGTCCACCAAAGATGGCTGCCTATTACCATCATGGATGAACTGCCAAGTCCTGAAACACATAGCTGTTAAAATGGTTCTGATACAAGTAATGAGTTTGTCCTTACTGGTCTTCCAGTGGTGGATGCATCCATCTATAATAGTGTCGGTAGAAGACACTGTCATACAGTTCCTGTGGAAAAATTTCTACTTTTGCACAGATCAAACGTGTCATTGACAGTTGTAACACTGCACATTTCAGGATATACAAGTTCATGTCTTATCATTAGCCTTGTCCCAAACATGAACTAAAAATAAAATTCATGGACATCAAAGGGACATGATACCTATGACTAGTTGTATATTGCATGAAAGAAGCTGCTTGTAATTCCACTTTAAATATATGCACGGACTTGACCTCCACCAGAGTCTGTGGCAGAGCATTTCACAGACTTGATATCTCTGGCTAAAAAACATCCTCCTTACTGCTGTTCTCCATTTTGAGGCAGTGTCTTCTAGTTCTGAGTACCCCAACCACAGGAAACACCCTCTCCGCATCCAGCCTCTCTAGCCCTTTGAACGTTTGGTAGATTTCAGTGAGATCCTCCCGCATTTTGCCAAATTCCAGTCAGTACACTTCCAAAGCTGCCAAACGCTCCTGATATGTTAACACCTTCAATACTGTAATCATCCTCATGAATCTCCTCTGGACTCTCTCCAATGACAACACATGCTGTTTGAGGTATGGGGACAAACTGTTAACAATACTCCAAGTGCGGCCTGACTAGTGTCTTAAAAGGCCTCCGCATTATCCTGTTCTTTTATATTCTATTCCCCTTGAAATAAATGCCAGCATTGCATTTGCTGCCTTTACCACAAATTCAACCTGTAAATTAACCTTCTAGGATTCTTACATGAGGACCCCCAAGTCCCTCTGATGTTTGAACCTTCTCCCCATTTAGATAATAGTCCGAACTATTGTTCCTTTTCCCACAATGCATTATTATACATTTCCCAACGCTGTATTCCATCTGCCACTCAGTTACCTAGCTCCTGTAGTCTAGGAGTGACTACCTGCCTGTAGCTCCTGTCCATCACTTCCTCATTCTCCCTTGTGAGTTGAAGGTCATTGAGCTGTGGTTCCTGTTCCTCTAAATACATTTTCTGAGCTCAGTGCACCTGGTGCAGATGTGGTTATCTGGGAGACTTGAGTTCTCCTGACTTCCCACATTTCACACACAGTACAAAACACTGCCCCCAGAGCCATTGTCACTACACTACTATGTCCTAATCGATGAGGAATGAACAAATAAGAACAGGAGGAGGAAAACTTACTGGATACGTTCCCTTGCCCAAGCCCGAGGAGCCAAAGCCGCTCTGAAACGGGCACACTCGGAATGGCCGCTGAGCTTACACTTGCGTTACTTTTATCACCCAGTCTAATGAATTCCTCTTGCTGATTGGTCACCATCCGACTCAGAGAAACTGGTGCGAAGCTCTGCTTTAGAAACCTTGATCACCTACCCTTCATCAGAACTGGAAAGAAAGGGGGAAGAAAGCAGAATAAGAAAGTGGGGGGAGGGGAAGGAGTACAAACTGGCAGGTGGTGGGTGAAACCAGGTGAGAAAGAAGATGGGTGTGTGTGTGGGGGGGGGAAGGGAAGAAGTAAAAAGCTGGGGGTGATGGCTGGAAGATGTAATGAGCGTCCAAACAGATGGCACAAACATCCATTCTCTAACTTCGGGTAATTTTCCCCCCTCTCCCTCTCGATTTTATTTTCCCCATTCTGGTTCCTCTTTCACCCCTTCTCTCCTGTCTGTCACCTCCCTCTCATGCCTTATCTCCTTCCCTAATCCAGTGTCCTCTCCTATTTGATTCCTCCTCTTTAGTCCTTTACTTCTTCCTCCTATTACCTCTCAGCTTCTTACTTCATCAACTTCACCCACACACCCACCTTTCCCCTCACCGAGTTTCACCTATCACCTGCCAGTTTGTACTCCTTCCCCTGACCACCCACCTTATTCTGGCTTTTTTCACTTTCCTCTCCAGTCCTAAAGAAGGCTCTCAGCCCGAAACATGCTTATTCCTCAGTCTGATCTGCTGAGTTCCTCCAGCTCTTTGGGTGTGTTACTAAAACAAGGGAAGCTTGAAGCGGCGTGGTGGAAATAGTGAAAGAAAAAAGGCATTCAGGAGTACCCTCTCAATGGTGTTTATAGAACATAGAACATAGAATAGTACAGCACATTACAGGCCCTTCGGCCCACAATGTTGTGCCGACCCTCAAACCCTGCCTCCCTTATAACCCCCCACCTTAAATTCATCCATATACCTGTCTAGTAGTCTCTTAAAGATGGATAATACTTTAAAGACCTAGTGAAGTGGTGGATTTCCTTGGACCTGCTGCTACTATGGTCTTTGGACTCAGTTCATTGAACTACCTGGCATCCTTGACCTTCATTGAAAATGTGTGTCTGTGTTTCTATTCTAAATATTCCATCAGTCCTACCTGCAGAGAACAGAACAGAGAAAATATTTCTGATCAGAACAATGTGCCATGCCTGTATGCATTCACACATGCTGTTCTTATCCAAGGTAATGCAACTGGTTCCATTGTCGAATGGATGTTATTGGATGTTGCACCCGAGACTGATTACCATTCTCATTGTTCTCGGACTGGGAGAACAATATACATTTTAAACATAGTAGATTACTGTAGCAAAAATAACTTTATAGTAACCATCATCTGTATGACGAACACTTGTTCCTGGCAATAACTTCCTCATATTTGACTGAGATTGTTTTGGTGTAAGGGACCTAGACGGGGTTGAATTTGTTAAATGTGTCCAGGAAGAGTTTTTAAAGTAGTCTGTAGAAATTCCTACCAGGGGCAGGGGTGTACTTGACCTTACTTTAGTGGAAGTTTCTATAAAGCAAACTTTAGTCAATAGTGATCTCAAATGAATAAACTTTAGTCATGAAAATGGAGAAGGTTGAATTAGAGATAAATCAGTCGAGGGCTGATTTCAGTAGTATGAGGCAGAACCTGGTAAAGATGGACTGGATGCAGCTGCTGAAAGGGAAACAACAGCCGACTGCAGGAAGCAGTCTTGGTGAGTGGAAGAAAGAGAGAGGAGCGACAGAAAGAGGAGGCATTTTATCAGGTTGTTATCAAATTGTTATTATGAGATTTGAGGTTTATGGAGAAACTACAAGAGCAATTAAAAAACCATTATGACGGCCAAAGGGGGCATTAAATGGCCTTTGAGCAAAAGAGTAGGTCCCCTTGAGTGACAGTGGATTTGAACTGTTTTTTATTGTATCTCCACAGCGTCTTTGAGCTTGATGATTTTCAGAGTTCTGTCTCTTGCTGCTACCTTTGTTGCACTTGCCTCATGGATCGGGATTAAAGGTAAATCCACAAATAGTGAACCCTGTCACTTCATTATCTCAAGGACGTTTAGAAATAATATCCACATTAAAGTTATGGATGATCAGCCTGTGTGAACTAATAGAATTGAAGTAGAAATCTGTCTTCGATCTCACTGGCTCATTAGTTATTCAAGAGGAGTTTTGTGTTGAAGGCATGAGGGAGGAGAATCTAGAGCGTCTGTTTCAGAGTTTGGTCACCGCTCAAAAAGAGCCACAAAGTCACTGGCTGACATAAGTACTGCTGCCTCATAGTTCCAGAGAACCAGGTTCAGTCCTGACCTTTTGGTGTTTCCTGAGTTCTGATTGTACAATCTCCCTGGGACTGAATATGTTTCCCCTCAGGAACTCTGATTTCCTCCCATAACCCCACGGTAGAAGGCCCAATGTGAGGAGAAATCTAAACATGCGCATCAATGGATCTTGTTTCAACAGGGAATGAGTGAGGCCTCTGTTGGTCAAGATCGACCATAGATGTTGCTGTCTAGCTGTCTAGATATGCAGGCCTAGGTAGTGTGATGTGGAGAGCAATCTGCTGCCAATGTACAACTCTCTCTCCACGCATCTGATGAACCCAAAGGAACAGCAGAGACCGATAGAGTTTGATATCAACAGTATTGCAGGAGTTGCCAGTCAGCGTTGGACTCAATGTGGACCACCTTAAGGACTCCAGCTCCGGATTTTTCCCTCAGGGTTTATCCGCCATGAGTGGGTATAGCTGCAAGGCAGCAGAGGTTTGAGATCAGAATCTTCCTTTTAGATGAGCTGCCAACTATGGCTGACAAGACCCATCTGCCCGAATGCCTCAACAGTAATTGTAGCTATGTGGCTACAGATAAACAGCCTGAAAGTGTGATGGAAATGAAACCAACCCTATTTTAAGCAATGGAGATAAAAGTCTGTTAGAAGAAAGGAAATTAAACCAAACTGTGGATTCAAAATCTTCTACGGTTACGAGTGACAAGTGATCT
Source organism: Hemitrygon akajei (assembly GCF_048418815.1). Classification (NCBI taxonomy): domain Eukaryota; kingdom Metazoa; phylum Chordata; class Chondrichthyes; order Myliobatiformes; family Dasyatidae; genus Hemitrygon; species Hemitrygon akajei. Next base: position 153,572,624 of record NC_133125.1, read on the forward strand.
TCTTTTGCAAGATCATAAATTATGAAGCAATAATAGAGCAGATGTTTCCTGTTTGACTGTATACTGAATAGGCACCAAATTGTGCAAGTGTTTAAGTAGCGAGAGTCAAGAAGTATTAATGTATAACATGTGAATGGTCCTTTGACAGATGCATTATTTGCCATTAGAGAGTCAATAGAATGATTACGTCTTTGAGTACACACAAAACACCCTGATTGCAGTAAAGATCCAGTTATCCCTATCTAATTCAGAAATCCCAATGTTTTGGCAATGAACTCAACAGGTGAAGGTCACTTATTTTCCCATCCACCCACTAGGGCTCGAGTGTGAGTGCTCACTTTCCATTCAGAGGGGTTCCATTTCCTGTGCTGTCACCCATTCATGGACTCTGGTTCCCATACTCCCCATCCATTGACCTGAGTCCATTTCGATGCTCCCTTTCACACTCTAGGGCTCCAGTTCCTGTATTCACTTTAAGATCACCTGCTTCTGTTTTTACATCCGTCCTTTAAACGGACCGAGTTTACCAGAAAAAGTATTATAATATCGTGTGACTCATGACTGCACTGCCAGATCCAGCTCAAAGCACCTCATCAAGATTGTTGTCGATACAACGGTGGTTGCCCTCGTCAGCAACAATGATGAATTTGCAGTTAGAGAGGGGTGTAGAAAGGCTTGTCAAATGGTGTAAGAACAACCACCTGAGTCTTAATATGGACGAGAGAAAAAGATGATTGTGGACTTGAAGAAGGCGCAGGTTGACCACCCTCCATTGCATATCAATGGCTCTGCCGTCGAGAGTGTGAAGAGCACAGAGTTTCTTGGCATGCACATTGACTGATCCAACCTGGGCACAAAACACTACCTCATTAAGTGGGAGGGTGAACAGTCTTGGTCCATGTAGGTATCAATTACATGGGTAGGATGAGTGACAAGGTTCTGCACAGGGAGGTCAGGCAATTAGGTACTAAGTTAAAGGGCAGAACCTCCAGGGTTGTGATCTCAGGACTGCTACCCATGCTATGTGCTCGTGAGGCCAGATCATGGAAGATTATACAGTTTAATATGTGGCTAAGGGTTAGTGTAGGAGGGAGGGTATAAGATTTTTGGATCATTGGGCTCTCTTCCAAGGTCGGTTTGCACCTGAACTGGACGGGGACTATCATCCTAGCAGGAAGGTTCGCTGCATGGTGGAGTTTAAACTAGCATTACAGGGGGATGGGAACCAGACTGTCAGAACAGTTAGTGGAGAGGTAGTGGAGGCAGATGTAGGTAAGACCTCAAAGTTAGGAATCACAAGGTTGAGCATGATGTGACTAGTGCCCTGAGCAACATATATTTCAATGCAAGAAGTATAGCAGGAAAGGCAGATAATGGTGCTGAAAATGGTTTACAGACAAAGGCAATGTGTCATGAGGAGAGGATGCTGACCGGGCAAAATTGCAGTTAATTGGATGAGTTGCAACAATAAAGGTGGACAGAATCGAAAAGGTTGAATACAGGACTGAAGGTGTTGTATTTGAATGCATGCAGTACACGGAATAAGGTTGATGAACTTGCAGCACAGTTATAGATTAGCAGGTGTGATGTTGAAAGCATTCATGAATCATGGCTGCAAGATTATAGCTGGGAGCAAGGACACACATTGTTTCAAAAGGACAGGCAGGAAGGCACAGGGGGTGGCATTGCTCTATTGGTTAAAAACATGAAATCAAATCATTAGAAAGAGGTGACGGGGATTAGAAGGTGTTAAATCATTGTGGATAGAGCTAAGGAACTGCAAGGCTAAAAAGACCCTGATGGGAGTTGTATACATGAGACCCCCAAACAGTAGTATGGATGGACTTACAAATTACAATGCAAGATAGAAAATGCATACAAAAGATCAATGTTACAGTTGTCATGGGGGACTTCAATATGCAGGTAGATTGGGAAAATCGGGTTGGTGCTGGAATCCAAGAGGGCGAATTTCTGGAATGCGTTTTAGAGCAGCTCGTGGCTGAGCCCGCTAGAGGATCAGATATTCTGGATTAGGTGTCGTGCAATGAAGCAGAATTGGTTAAAGAGCTTAAGTTAGAAGAACCCTTAGGGGAAAGTGATCATAATATGATGGAATTCACTTTGAAATCTGAGGAGAAGCTAAAGTCAGGTGTATCAGTTTTACAGTGCAGTAAAGGGAATTACAGATGCCTGTGAGAGGAGTTGGCCACAATCGATTGGTAAAGAACAATGGCAGGAATGATGGCAGAGCAGCAATGGCTGGAAATTTTTTGGACGCAATTCAGAAGGCACAGGATATATGCATCACAAAGAAGAAGAACCATTCTAAAGGAATGATGACATAACCACGGCTAACAAGAAAAGTCAAAGCCAACATAAAAGCCAAAGAGAGGGCATATAATAGAGGAAAATTTAGTGGGAAATTAGAGGATTTGGGAAGCTTCTAAAAACCAACAGAAGGCAACAAAACATGTCATTAAGAAGGACTTTTAAGATGGAATATGAAAGTAAGCTGGCCCATGATATTAAAGAAGATACCTACAGTTTCTTCAGATACATGAAGTGTAAAAGACAGGCAAGAGTGTATAACAGACCACTGGAAAACAATGCTGGTGAGGTAAAATGGGGGACAAGTAAATGGTGGACGAACTGGACATGTATTTTGCATCAGCCTTCATTGTGGAAGACACGACATGTATGGTGGAAGTTCCAGGTGTCAGGGGTCATGAAGTGTGTGAAGTTACTATAAGTAGAGAGAAGGTTATTGGGAAACTGAAAGACTTGAGGGTAGATAAGTCACCTGGACCAGATGTGAACATCCTATGGTTCTGAAAGAGGTGGCTTAAGATGTTGTGGAGACATTAACAATGAGCGTTTAAGAATCACTAGATTCACAAATGGTTCTGGAAGACTGGAAAATTGCAAATGTCACTCCACTGTTCAAGAAAAGAGAGAGGCAGAAGAAAGGAAATTATAGGCCAGTTAGTCTGACCTCAGTGGTTGGGAAAATGTTAGAGTTGATTATTAAGGATACTCAGGGTACTTGGAGCCATATGATAAAATAAGCCGGAGTTTCCTCAAGGGAAAATCTTTCCTGACAAATCTGTTGGAATTCTTTGAAGAAGTGACAAGCAGGATAGACAAAGGAGAATTGGTTGATGTTGTGTTCTTGGATTTTCAGAAGGCCTCTGACAAGGCACCACATATGAGGCTGCTTAACAAGCTACAAGCCCATGGTATTACTGGAAAGATGCTAGCATGGATGGAGCAGTGGGTGATTGGCAGGAGGCAAAGAGTGGGAATAAAGGGATCCTTTTCTAGCTGGCTGTTTGTGATTAGTGCTGTTCCACAGGGGTCTGTGTTGAGACCGTTTCTTTCTACGTTATATGTCACTGACTTGGATTTTAGAATTGATAACTTTGCTGCAAAGTTTGCTGACAATATGAAGGTAGGTGGTGGAGCAGGTAGTTTTGAGGAAGTAGAGAGGCTACAGAAGGAGTTGGACATACTAGGAAAATAGGCAAAGAAATGGCAGGTGGAATAGAGTCGGGCAGTGTATGGTCATGTTCTTTGTTAGAATAAGTATCGACTATTTATTAACAAAGAACATAAAAATCTACAGCACATTACAGGCCCTTCGGCCCACAATGTTTTGCCGACAACGTACCCTACTCTAGAAACAGCTGAATATTTCCCTAGCACATAGCCCGCTATGTTTTTTAAGCTCCGTGGACCTATCTAAGTGTCTCTTAAAAGACCCTATTGTATCTGTTTCCACCACTGCCGGATACAATAGTAGTGGATTCCAATGGCAGTGCATTCCACAGACCTACCACAACTCTGTGAAAAACTTACCCCTGACATCCCCTCGGTACCTATTTCCAAGCACCTTAAAACTATGCACCCTCGTGTTAGCCATTTCAGCCCTTGGAAAATGTCTCAGGCTATCCACACAACCACCTTATACACCTCTATCAGGTCACCTCTCATTCTCTGTTGCTCCAAAGAGAAAAGACAAAGTTCTCTCAAACTGTTCTCATAAGGGACACCCTCCAATCCAGGCAAAATCCTTTTAAATCTCCTCTTCACTCTCTCCATATTATCCATATCCTTCCTGAAGTAAGGTGACCAGAAATGAATACAGTACTCCAAGTGGAGTCTGACCAAGGTCTTATATAGCTGTAACATTCCCTCACTGCTCTTGAACTTAATCCCATGGTTGATAAATGTCTTCTTAACAACACCGTCAACCTGTGCAGCAGATCTGAGTGTCCTATGGACATGGACCCCAAGATCTCTCGGATGCTCCTCACTGCCTAGAGTCTTAGCATTAATATTATATTCTGTCTTCAAATTTGACCTGCAGAAATGAACCACTTCATACTTACCTGGGTTGAAGTCCATCTGCCACTTCTCAGCCCAGTTCTTCATCCTAATGATGTCCCACTGTACCCTCTGACAACCCTCCAGACTATCCACAACACCCTCAAATGGAGAGAAAATACAAAAAAAAGGGATTTGGAAATCCTTGTACAGGAATACCTAAAGGTTACTTTGCAGGGTGAGTCTGTGGTGAGGAAGGCAAATGTGATGTTTGTATTTATTTCAAGGACTAGAATATAAAATCACGGATGTAATGTTAAGACTTTATAAAGAACTGGTGAGGTCTCACTTGAAGTATTGTGAGCAGTGTTGGGCCCCTTATCTAAGAAAGGATGTGCTGAAACTGGGGAGTGTTCAAAGGAGGTTCCCAGGAATGAATGTCTTGGCATATGAAGAGCTTTTGATGGTGCTGGGCTTATAATTGCAGGAATTCAGAAGAATGAGGGGTGACCTCATTGAAACCTATCAAATGGTGAAATGCCTTAACAGAGTGGATGTGGAGAGGATGTTCCCTGTGGTGGGAGAGTGTAGGAGCAGAGTGTCAAAGACGGATTGATGCAACGCAATAGTCACAATACCTTTTTGCATTTACCTTTCAAGGTCAGCAGTACACTTGGACTAGGTTACCCCAAGGGTTTGTGTGCTCTCCCAGCATTTTCTCACAGATTTTTCATCGGCAGCTTAGAGATTTACAATTTCCTGGGGGCTCTACGGTAATTCAGTACATAGATGACCTCCTACTGGCAAGCCAGTCAGAAACAGCAAATGAAAAGGACACCGATACACTTCTGAATGCCCTGCACTCATGGTGTTACGTATTCCCTCCCAAAAGGTAAAAAGAGATCCCAATGGCAACTGAAACTTCTGGGAACCCTTTTGAGTGCAACCGAAAGACAGCTCAGTCCTGAAAGGGTAACCCCGATTCTTGTGAACCCTCTCTGTCCACTACGCCTAAAGCCGTGCGTGCTCCTTGGTCTGGTAAACTTTTGTCGGCAGTGGATTCCGAATGTCACCCTATATATGCAGCATTTGAGCCCCCTGACGTCTAGCACGCTTAAAGAACAGACCGAGCAACAAAAAGAGGCCTTTGAGGAATTAATGAAATCCTTCTCAAGGGTGCCTGCTCTTGGTCGCCCGCTCTATGACCGTCCGTTCTAGCGTTTTGTGAATGTTTTAGAAGACTGCGCCACTGCAGTTCTCACTCAGGCTCATGGGGACAGGCGTAGGCCTGTTGCCTATTATTCCACCAAGTTAGACCCTGTAGTTCAGGGGTTACCCCCTCGCTCGCAGATGCTCCAAGCCATTTACTGCCTAGTTACAGCTGCTTCCAACATCACTCTCCAGCAGCTGGTTACAGTGTATTCGTCTCATGCTATTGTAGCCTTGCTGACTTCCCACCAGACTCAGCATCTTACACAGGCCAGACTAAGTCACTATCAAATAACATTTCTAAATAACCCACTCCTCACCTTTGCATATTGTAATGCCATCAACCCCGCTACATTTTTGGAGATGACCCCTGTTGAGTTGACTGAGCCTCCTCATGACTCTGTGCTACGGAACCATTTTCTCAGCACACCTCGCTCCGACCTCTCAGATGCACCTGCTCCAGGGGCAAAACTTACCCTTTACGTGGGTGGCAGTTCCACAGTCTCTGAGACCGGGGAACGCCTCTGCAGTTACGCCGTTGTTGACAACGATCCCACGCTTGAAAGTGGCGCTCTCCAGCCTCCAGTCTCTGCCCAAAAAGCTGAACTTTTTGCTCTCACTCACGCCTGTATTTTAGCTAAGGACAAAAGGGCCAATGTTTATACAGACTCTCGCTACGTGGCCCATGATTTTTGACAACTTCGGGCACAGCGGGGATTTCTCACCTCCTCCACGACCCCCATCCAGAATGCCATGTATGTAAAGAATCTCCTCCAGGCTATACTCCTCCCCGAAAAATTGGCATTATTAAATGTTCGGCTCAGCTAAAAGACGACTCTGCAGTGACTAAAAGAAACAACAGGGCCGACCTGGCAGCTAAACATGCTGCACAGGAGGCGACTATCATAGTTTCCGCTACTGTGTGATTGGCTTTCACCGCCACTAAATCGCCACCAGTGCCGGGCACTCCAGACAGGGTTACAATTCAAGCTCCAGGGGGGCGCTCCTGATTCAGATAAACAACTCTGGAAGACACACGAATGTGTGCATTCGGTGTCCACAGGCCTCTGGCAGACCCCAGTTGGCCAAGTTTGTATTCCTGATGCTTTGTTTCCAGTGCTTATTGATTGCCTGCATACGGACACCCATCTTGGCAAGAAGGGAATAAGCATATTTTGCTCCGCACATGGTAGCACCCAAGGCTGGAGGAGGCTGCCACAGCAAAAATACAAGCCTGTTTGATCTGCCAAATGCTTGAAAAGGCAGTAAAATGTGCCCAAGGAAAAACTCCTTGCCAAGTGGTCCTTTTGAATTTATTCAGCTTGATTTTATTGAATTACCGCGTGTACACTGTTATAAGTACTGTTTAGTGATTGTAGATGTGTTCAGTAGATGGATTGAAACCTTTCCGACCACCAATAATAAAGCTTCCACGGTGGTAAGGTTGTTGCTTACAGAGATTATACCGAGGTTTGAGGTACCCAGACGGGTAAGTTCAGACAATGGTCCTCATTTTGTGGGGAAAGTAAATACAGAGCTATGTGAGGAGCTGCACAATGAACAGCAGTTTCACTGTGCCTACCTCCCGAGGGCAGCAGGAGTAGTGGAACGGGCTAATGGCACCTTGAAAAATAAGCTGGCTAAGTTAATGTCCGAAACCGGATTGAGCTAGCTGAAGGTCCTTTGTTAGCTTTATACCATATGAGAATTACCCCACATTCCACTACAGGGGTATCTGCAGCTGAAATTGTTCATGGGTGACCTGGAAGGACCCCATGGGATGCTGACATGCAGCCTCCCACCCAAATTGACCTTAATGTCATGGAGGATGAATTGCAGAAGTACTTTTGTCAATTAATGTCCTCTCTAAAGTTTCTCCACTCCAGGGTTAACTATACCCTTAAGGATTCCAAAGGGCAGGGAGCGGAGTGGCCAGAGTTGAAAACTGGAGATTTGGTACTGATCAGGGATTGGGAGCGTCCCAATCTTGGACCCTGGTGGAAAGGACCATCCCAGATATTACTGCAAACTCCGAATGCTGTTAAAGTACAAGACCAGCAACATTGGATACACCTCAGTGACTGTAAAAGATGGCTTCCTGGTGGCAATTAACCATTTGTGGACTCATTTCTTTACTGTGTGTTACAATTGATTCCTTAGAGGACAACTTGTTTTATCAAGTACATAAACAACTGCACGGTAACTGTACTGCTTGTTATCCTTTGGTACTATCTGTGGAAGAACTGTTTGTAGCTAGCCCATTAGGGCTAACCTGGAAGAGATGTGACCTAATAGTGGAGGGTAGATAAGGGGCAGAATGTAAAGGGGTAGAAGGGAAGGTTTCAAAGAGGGACTTGGGGAAAATGTATTGAGGGAATAGGTGATAACTATGTGGCGGACCCTGAGTGTTTGGGGACCCATGAACTCCATGTAGTGGGGGATGGGGAAGAGTGGGTACCTGGTACATGCTGTCAAAGCACCAGGGATTATCCCATAGATGCTGTCTGGCCTGCTGAGTTCTACCAGCATTTTGTGTTTTTAGGGATTATCCCTTCTGTTTTATGGGAAAGGGATGGGGATGCATGTTCGCCAGGGTACCCCAGGCAAAACTTTGCCTGGAGAAATAGTGTTTGGACCACCGATGTAGGAGAGACAAGGGAATATTCTCTTGTGAGTGTATCCAAAAACCATGCGTGCCCCTCTCTAAGGGGAGTTCAGTATGTATGTGGATATTGTAATGGGACTCGTGTCAGCCGGTTCAGGGACTTTTGAATACTCCTCACTGTATCCCGAGGAGTACTTATGGTATGATACAATAGTACTTCGTAAGAATTCTTGTTATCGGACCAAGCCCGGATACGTGTTCCTATTTACTGGCACCTATACTATGGACACCACCACTCTACCTACCCTCTTTACAGTAGGAACAATTGGACCAGTCTGCTCCCTGCCCCCAGAAGGCTCACGTTCGACGACGACTGATAGCTCGAGCCGTGAGTAAGGAATTCTGTGCTGACTGGAGGAATCCTGTTACTCTGGGCTATGGGTTCCTGAGCACTCTCTCTCTAGGGGGTTCTGTGGGAACCATAGCTGCAAAGAACCGTAACTACCTCATTTGTGGGCTAATGGCATTGGGAAACAGTATGGTGGAAGGCCTGGAGGCTGTTAACAGGGAGCTGGTGGAGTTACAACTCTATGCACAGCAAACCAGGTATGCTGTGGATTATCAGCTGGCCCAGCAGGGAGGGATCTGCGCCACAGTTGGAGACAAATGCATCACTCATGTTATTATTGAATCATATAATGTAACCCATGCCATCCAGTCTATTAAGAAACAATTGGATACTTCAGGCAAGGTTTCAAGGAAGGAGAGAGCTGGATAGGGTGGTTGCTAGGAGGATCTTGGGGGGCTTATTTACTGCACGAGTTGATTGTTCTTATTGTAATAATTGTCATGTGTTGTGTGATAATGACCTGCCTAAATACTGGCTGTAGAATTTTCGTGGAAAGGCTGATGATGCCCTTCTCGAACCCCATTTAGTTGGTTATCATAATATGATAAAAGTGGGGGGGGGGAATGATGGAATAAAGGGATAGGTAATTAGGGGTATGGATTAGAAGGGATTAAAAGACAATGATTAGCTAAAGATCAATTACCTTTTAGGTACCATGTTGGTTGCTGTACAGCCAAAAAGGGAACTCTACCCAGCAGCAAGTGATGTACCAAACATTGTTCCCTAACAGCATTAGACATAGGTCTAAATAAAGAATTATTTAGTCACACAGAACATTTTTGACATATAACATAAATAAATAGGGGAAGGACAGCTTGCGGGGGTTTTTAGAACTTTGGGGAGTAGGGGCAGGTGTCAACATAAGGAACTGAGATTGTATCCAAGCTGGCCTTGGCAGAAATAATTGTAACTAACCAATAATGATTTTACATCTAATTGTATCTTAGCATGTGATCGAAACTATTCTAAATCTGTATTAACTCGCGTAATAATAATATTTCCTGTAATGATTGCTGTTATAAATTGTTAAGAATTCTGCTTCGAGGGAGGGCAGTGTCTGGACTGTCTCTTTGGGAGATCAGTGTGTAACTTCCCCCATAGCATGCTATGAATAAAAAGCGAAGCTTGACAAAGTATCACTTGTTTTATGGTTTCATTGAGTTTGTGGTACCTTGCGTTATTGCATCGGGTCGACCCCCCTTTGACAAGAGGACACAGCCTCAGAATAGAGGGGCATTCTTTTTAGAACGGAGAAGAGGATGAATTACTTTAGGCGGAGAGTGGAGCATCTTTGAAAGTCTTTGGCATATGCAGCTGTGGAGGCCAAGTCTATATGTAAATTTAAGGCAGAGCTTGCTTTCCTTATTGCTCAGGACATGGAGGAGTATGGGGAGAAGGCAGGAGATTGGGGCTGAGTGGAACATTGGATCAGCCATGATGAAATGGCAGAGCAGACTCAATGGGCCAAATGGCCTCATTCTGCTCCTATATCTTATGGTGCTGTGGTTCCATCTGCCAGCATCTGACCTGTCTCCCTCCCTTCTTACTACTATCCTTGGGTGTGACGTGCTGGAGTCTTGATCCCCTGCACTCGCCTCAGCAATGAACTGGCCAGTGACCGTGATCTCACTTTCAGGGCTGTGGTTTATTTGCCACATGTTATTTGTTTACTTTTTATATTGTTTACATGATTTGTTATTTTTTCCCACACATTGGATGTTTGATGGTCCCTGCCGTGGGTTTTTTCATGGATTCTATTAAGTGCTTGCTTTGTGGCAGGCTGCACGAAGATGAATCTCCAGGCTACATCTGTTACACATAATTTGATAACAAATGTACCTTGAACTTAAGGATTTTGAACAATGGGTGTGGAATTCCACCATTTTACTCCTGTATTGGTGCAAGTGAGCTCCTGAATCTTTTTCAACGTCCTGACATTCAGTCCATTTCTAGATTGTGTCATGTCCGTGATGCTGGTGTCATCTTCAGTGTGGCCATCACACTATCAGTGGATGAGTATATCATTCAGGTTGGTGAGTGACTCGGAGGGGATCTGGAAATAGGAGTGTGTCAATGTACTTGTGGTCCCTGGTGATAGAGGTTGCAGATTGATAGTGGAGTAAGAATAGCCACGGCCAATTATTATTTCATACCCATTGCACCAAGAATCATTGGTAGAAGCAGCAAATGTTTCCAATGGTGGCTGGGTATCAATGAAACCAACTGCTTTGTTCTGTGTTGATTGGTACTGAACTGGACAAATGAACACTGTTCCACCATATTCCCAGCTTGTGGGTAAACTGATTTCAGAATTCTCAGCCTTTGCCCTGTTCTTGTAGCAACAGTATTTGTGTGGCTGCTGCATTTAAACATCTTAAACTGTCAGTGCTGGTGACGGACAAAAGTTGAAAAAACTACCACCAGTTCCCCAAACATTCACATTCCAGTGCTCTTAGACTCTCTGTGGAGATGGATTTTTCCTGATTCTTTTCTCGTGCAAATGTGATTTGCCACGTCACTCTGTATTTGTGTATACAGACGTGAGCTGCGTGATGTTCTGCGGAGCTACAAATATAAGTGAACATGCTGAGTTCAAATCTTCTGATGTCTGATACCACTCTGACAAACTGCTGAGATGATGTCCGAAAGTCAGAATGATTGACTTTGAGCAAATACATCCGTCTATCTTTGTGTGACCTATGACTCCAAGCAGTGGAGAGATACTTTACCCTTGATTCTTCTGGACTTCAGTTTTGCAAGGGCCTCATCAAAGTTGCCTTGATGTCACAGGCAAGCCTCTAGCATTCGTCTCTCTTGTCAGTGTTGAGATCTGAAAGCCGTGATGAGAGCTGAATGCAAATGATTCTGATAAAAACCTGAACTGGGCCTTTGTGAGCAGGTTACACGAGTGTAAGTTGAAGGCGTTCCGTTTTGGTAAAATTCAAGCTACAGTTTGAGAGGGAAGAGATAAAGTCAGACCTTTCAGTACTAAAGTAGGGTGAATGAAATTAGAGGCATGAGAGAGACGAATTGGCTAAAGTTGCTTGGAAGGGGACACAAGCAGGGATGATGACAGAATGGCTCAAGTTTCTGGGAGCAATTCGGAAGGTGCAGGATAGATGTATCCAAAAGATGAAGAATTCTAAAGGGAGGATGGAGCAACTGCTGCTGACAAGGGAAGTCAGACGTAGTATAAAAAGAAAAGAGGGCATATAATGTAGCAAAATTTAGATGGAAGTTAGAAGATTGAGAAGCTTTTAAAATAAACAGAGGGCAACTAAACAAAGCAATAAGGAGAGAAAAGATGGAAAAGGAAGGTAAGCTAGCCACTAGTATAAAAGAAGATATTAAAAGTTTTTTTTGTCAGATATATAAAAAGTAAAAGAGATGTGAGAGTAGATATCTGACTACTCGAAAATTATGCTGGAGATGTCGTAATAGGAGACCAACTAAGTAAGTAGTTTGTGCCAGTCTTCTAGCAGTATGCCAGAAATTCAGGAGTGTTAGGAGGCAGAAGTGAGTGTAGTTGCTATTACTGAGGAGGAGGTGCTTGGGAAAATAAAAAGCCTGAAGGAAGGTGGGTCACCTGGACCAGATAGACTATGCCCCAGTGTTCTGAAAGAGGTAGCAGAAGCAATTGTGGAGGCATTTGTAATGATCTTTCAAGAATGGTTCCAGAGGACTGGAAAATTGCAAATGTTCTTTCACTCTAAGGAGGGAGGCAGAAAGAAGGAAATATAAGCCGGTTAGCCTGACTTCAGTTGTTGGGAAGATTTTGGCGTCCACTATTAAGGATGAAGATTTGGGGTACTTGGTGGCACGTGATAAAATAGGCCAAAGACAGCATGGCTTCCTCAACTGGAGGTCTTGCCTCTCAAAATCTTTGAGGCAACAACAAGCAGGTAGACAAAGATGAGCCGGTGGATATTCAGAAGGCCTTTGACAAGATCCTGCACATGCGCCTGCATAACATGATGTTTCAGAAAAGATACAAGCACGTATAGACTGGTAGGAGGCAAAGTGCGGGAATAAAGAGGGCCTTTTCTGGTCGGCTGCTGGTGATTAGTGGCATTTTGCAGGGGTCAGTATTAGGACTGCTTTTCACATTATATGTCAGTGACTTGGATGACAGAATCGATGGCTTTCTGGCCAGGTTTGCGGACAATACAAAGATAACTGGGGTGGGGGCAGGTATTAGTAAGGAAGCAGGGAGTCTGCAGGTGGACTTTAGCAGATTGTGTGAATGGGAAAGGAAGTGCAGATGGAATATAGTCTAGGGAAGTGTACTGTCATGCTGTTTGGTAGAAAAGGCATAGGCTATTTTCTAAATGGGGAGAAAATTCAAAATTCAGAGGTGCAAAGGGACTTGTGCAGGATTCCCTAATGGTCACCTTGCAGGTTGAGTCAGTGGTAAGGAAGGCAAATGTGATGTTAGCATTCATTTCGAATGCACTAGAATATAAAAGCAATGATGTAATGCTAAGGCTGTCAGGCCAGACTCTTGGAGTATTGTGAGCAGTTTTGTTCCTCTTATCTAAGAAAAGATATTCTGGCACTGGAGAGGGTCCAGAGGAGGTTTGTGAGAAATATTCTGGGAATGAAAAGGTTAACTTGTGAGGAGTGTTTGATGGTTCTGGGCCTGTACTCACTGGAGTTTAGAAGCATGAAGGGAGTCTCATTGAAACTTATCAAATATTGAGAGACCCACAGAGTGGAAGTGGAGAGGATGTTTCCCATAATGGGTGAGTCCAGGACCAGGGGGCACATCTTCATATTACAGGGACGTCTATTTAGAACAGAATGAAGATGAATTTCTTCAGCCCGATGGTGGTGAATCTATGGAATTCATTGCCACGGATGGCTGTGAAGGCCAAGTCATTGAGTATATTTACAGTGGCATTTGATAGGTTCTTGATTAGTCAGGGAGTCAAAGGTTATGGAAACAAGACAGGAGAATGGAGTAGAGAAAGATAATAATTTAGCCATGAAGAAATGGTGGAGCAGACTCAATTGGCCAAATAGCCTAATTTTGTTCCTTTGACTTCTGGTCTTATTGAGAGTAGTTGGATAAGGTTTGTAGTGCTTATTGTAGACAAGATTTACCTACTGACAAGCACAGGGCAAAATGTCAAAGAGAATAAATGCAGTCAGCAATATCCCTAGAAGATGTGTAAAAAAAAGTGTAATCCTGTGCTTGTGACTTCTATTGGTGCTGCTCATCAGTTTAATTTCCCAAAGGAATGAACAGCCAATATTGTTGAATCTTTGCTCTCCAGGTGCCAACTTTATCCCCACCGTTGCATTATGCATGGTGAGTGTTCGTCTTCTGGCCATTGTTGCACCAGTTGTCATTCAGAAGTCCAGCTGCTTGTTTACTGAGGAATTCCAAGAAAAGAAAGGTATGGAGCAATTTGCCTATTTAATAAAATTTCCAGATTTAAAGATAAAACCATATATTCCAAACCAATTATCATTTGTATTTCATAGATTCTCATCCTTCCACTTGCTTGAAAGATATGACTGTGATCCTCATTTTGGTCAGTATTTTGATGGAGGAGATTCAGCAAAGCAGTAAGTTTACTACAGTGTTTGCTTACATGATATTGTACATAAATTAATTCCATATTTCTTTGTGACACAGAAGGCCATTCTGTCCATAAGGTCAATTCCAGCTCACAGCAGTGCTACTTCCAGACAAATTCTCCTGCTGCTCTCACTGAGAGAGAGAGAGAGAGCATGGAACAAACACTTCTGCCCATGGAACATGTTGATCATCAAGCACCACTGCTTTCCCCCATCAGTCTTTGTGTCCACCTGCTCATCACTTCTCCCCAATGGCTGCCATTATCCCCTTACTTGCTTATTTTCCAGCACTGGTTGCATTCATGTTAATGCGTATTTCCCTCCTATTTGTCTTCAGATTTACCCTCCTGCCCCACCACCTGGCTACATCTGCCTGTTTGTTTTCTGTCTGTTTCCATCTATCGTTCATCTGACTGCCGATGCCATCCCTCTTTCCCTCCCCCCTGCTTTGTTCAATCTGCCTTTCATGCTTCACCCCTCCTTGACGCACAAATCACCAAATGGCCCGTCTCATTCTTCTCCCTCTCTCCTTTATACTCAGTATCTCTCTAGTCCTGATGCAGTTTCAAGCAGAAAAGTTGACAGTTCCTTTTCCCTACAGATGCTCATCAACCATCCAACAGACTGTTTGTTGCTCTGCAGACTTTTATGTTCTTTCAGATAATTCAGCATCAAGTTTTGTTTGATAATGCTCCTGAGGAATTGTCTGGAATGTTCTACACAGTAAAAAGCTACATTAATGCAAGTTTTTATATTTTCCCACGTGAGCTGTGCATTGTGAACTCAAGTGTGTTTGATGCTATACATTCACAGAACAAAGCTGTCACACCAGCATTTACACACGGACCGTACCTGCTGCGCTGATAGTCGGCTGTGTTACAGTCATCTTGGTGTTCCTTGCAACGTATCGCTGTAAGTATCAAGTCTTATAATCATGTTCATTTTGTATGAGGAAGAGGAGGTCTCACCTCTGCTGGATTCCTTTAACAGAAAGCTGAGAAGTGGTTGTTCCACCAGAACTTGATGATTTGTTTGAATTTTCTTTATTGTAATTTTACTTCCATCCAGTGTGCAACTGTTTGTGAGGATGGTTGTAAATTTAGTCCCGTCTCACTACCTCCTCTGTTTTGTCCATCTTGTCCATTTTGTGGTTTCTGTCTCTCTTTGCCATCTGTTTTCCTGCTGCTATATGAGCATAAAGATTTGATCGCAACACATAACAAAAACTCTTCTCTTTGTCGCAGTGCCTCGATTTGGAGGACGCCATGTCTTGCGTGAAGTTGATGCTGCACCCGGATTTCCTCAGAGCCTTTAAAAATGGCTGAGAAATATTGTCCATGAGAACACGTGTTCTCATATGTGTTTACATAATTTACATAGTTTACATAATTTCATAATTTACATGTGTTTTGTTCCTGTGGATGGGAACGTTTCAGGACACAGTATTTCCAGCTAACATGATGCATTGATGCAGGATCATCCCCTAAATGTGAATAAACAGAGAAACAAACAAATCTACAGCACATTCCAGGCTCTTCAGCCCACAATGTTGTGCCAAACACGTAATCTGCTCTAGAAACTTTGGAAAAGATTTTCTGTCTACTATTAGTACCCCACCCTGATTGTCTTTTGTAAAGTACATACATGAACAGCTACAGTCTATCTGGTGAAAACATTCTCAATCTGGCTCAAGGAGGAATTCGTGGATTTAGAGCAGATGACAAAATATATCCATATATATTCAGTGGCCTATTCATTAGGTTCAGGACTGGAACCCTGTGTGGCCTTTGGTTGCTGTAGCCCATTCACTTCAAAGTTCGACATGTGTGTTCAGAGATGTTCTTCCGCACACCATTGTTATAACGAGGGGTTATTTGAGTTACTGTCACCTTCCTGCCAGCTTGAACTAGCCTGGCCATTCCCCTTTGGCATCTCTCATTTAATAAGGTTTTCACCCACAGAACTGCTTCTCACTCAATGTTTCTTGATTTTTCATATCATTCTTTGTAAACTCTAGAGACGATTGTGGATGAAAATCTAAGGAGATGAGTTTCTGAGATACTCAAACCACACAGTCTGCCACTAACAATCCTTCCATGGCTAAGTCACTTAGATCACATTTCTTGCCCATTCTGATGTTTGGTTTGTACAACAACTAAACCTCTTGACAATGTCTGCATGCTTTTATGCATTGAGTTGCTGCACATGATTGGCTGATTAGATATTTGCATTGATAAGCACCACCAATAGAGTGGCCCCTAAGTGTATATGAACTATGGCTTGGAGATTTCTGTGTTTCTTTTGCTGTCAGTTCTCAGTGGTGGGGCTGACATATTTGGGGGGCATTGTCACAGTAGTCTGGGGTGAGTCCATTTTATAGATAGCACACCGCTGGTGGTGAAAGGAATCAATATTCAAAGTGGTTTTCTGGGTGGTACCAAACTTCCTGAGTGCTGTTGCAGTGCTAATCAATTGAACAACTTAAGGTTATTCCATGTCACTGCTGATGTCAACCTTCTGATGAAGAAAACCTTTGGAATATGAATTGAGATATTTATGCACTGATATCCAGCTTCTGACTTGCTCTTGTCAAATCAATTATAACAAAAGTTGACATTCTGCTAGCGAAGTTGAGCAGGAAAATCCTGATAGTTCAGCATTTGGCTGTTGTGTTAGTGTTTTCAGAATCCACTTGTTACTCCAGCCTAGGTCTGAAGTTCCCATTCACCAGCTTGTTCTCTAGTTCCTGTGCTCCCTATACCAAAACAAAGCTCTGATTGCCACAGGACTTCTAACGTATTGGAGCCCTGATTCCTGTTCCACTTATTGGGCCCCTGGTTTCCCTACTGCTTCTAACATTATCAGGGCCATAGACTCCATGCTGAAATATGACTCACTGGAACCCCCATTTCCTACACTCCAACTACAGTCACCAGAGCTTGAGTGCAATCTTACTGGAAAAAATAAATATCAAGCTGTGTAACGTTAAACAAGTTGCTTTTTTGGAAGTCCAGAAAATCTGCAAATTGACCATCAAAGACCTGAATGTGCTGGACTAGCAGAGTTCAACTGCAGATGGCTGGCCCCTTTGGGATTGTAATCAATGGGTGATTCCACAGGATGTTGGGAGTAGGGGTTTTGGTAATGTCATCCCATTGAATGTCACAAATAGGTTGCTGCAGTCTCTGACTGGAGATGATACTTGCCTGGAACTTTTCTGAAGTGCTTATCACCCATTCCTGAATGGTGCTGAGGTCTTGTGGCAGGCAATTATTTCCTGAGGAATTTTAATTGAAATTAAGCATTCATTAATATCTCAACGGCTGCCATTTTAAAGGAATGCAGCTGAAGATGGTTGAGGCTAGGAACTTCTGTCGTGGTTTCTCATGCCCCACAAATGACCAAGAGACGAAGAAGATTCTTCAAGAAGGGTTAAACTTTAATTTGCAAATCAAAGCTGAGCTAGTCACTGATTGCCCACTGATCCTCGGACCCAGCATTTTTTATAGCAATCTCCTGGTCCAGTTGCATTAGCATATGTAATCGGTCTATATACATCTTGCCACCATTGTTTCTACCAATTGACTTAATCATGTTCTAATCTACATCTCTTAGCTACCTCTCATTAACACACCATTGTCTTCTACATTCTTAGGATTTTGTGACTTAATCATGTTCTAATCTACATCTCTTAGCTACCTCTCATTAACACACCATTGTCTTCTACATTCTTAAGAATTCATTCTCCTACTAAATTGAGTACATGCATATCAAATAGCAAGTTGCAAAATTTATACTTTTATACTCCAATTGAGCTCCACCAAACACAATATCCAGCTTCTTGTGGCAACAATTGGAACATTTTCCCCTTATCACCACATTTATTTGAAGTGTTGACTTGATGTCAAGTGCAGACACACTTGCTTCACCTCTAGATTTTAGCTTCTAGATTCAGGTTTGAACCAAGGCTGCAGTAAGGGTTGGAGCCAATTCGCCTGGGAGAAATTCAACCTGAGCTTCAGTGAGCACAAAGCCCAGTCCATTCAAATTGAAACATTTGAGTTAAAATAGCTTGTTTCAATCTGAATGCATCACTACTGTGCGTGGGCTTGGAAGAGGTTAAAAGTCAGTGCAGAAAACAAATGTGATTTAATTATGTCTGATAAGCAGGAATGCAGAAGCGCCTGACAAGATTAACTGCTTGTGGAAAACAGAGCAGATATGCGAAGATTGTAATCATTGAAGTCCTGAGATATGGACTATTGTTTTACAGAAATGTGTAAAAAACAACTCCAAATATGGAATGGGAAAACACTGAATCTAAGACTGTGTACCTCCCGAGTCAGGGAGGGGAGGGGTAAGGAAGAAGGATAAAACCTGCTGCCCTGTAAGGTTCGGGGTTCCCTTCTCTGAAGGCACCCAGCTCTGCAGAACTGTTAATAAACTTTGTTTCCTTGAATTGGTCTTGAAGCCATTATTCGGGAGCGTGGCTCGTTTCTGACACATAGGAAGTATGCAAACTGGTTCTTTCACTCAGCTTGCTTGCAGTGAACAGTTCCTGATGTTTACAGTTTCTGTACTATAGATTTACTAAGTACACCCACAGAAAAAGAATCTTAGGGTTTTGTGTGGTGACATGTACCAACTCTGCTAATAGATTTATCCTTCACTGTTGCCATTCCAGCTGTTGTTGATATCATCTATCATTTTTAGACTCTTTATCTATTCAGGCAAGTCCTGGCATGTGTTTCCTGTAGATTTTCACATGGCATACTTGCTGTCAGTCCCAATAATGAAAGTCTAAGTTCAAAGCACCAAATCCATATCTGAAGATTTAAGTTTATAGTTGTGTTTACACAGTTCAGACGTACTTCAACAACCTTTTTTATTATTTGCTTAGGTAAATGGTACTGGCTCACAACTGTCAATTTTGTCTTCGTTTACACAGCTGCATACTGTAATTTTAGTTGTTAATGGTGAAAAGCACTGACTGTTTTTAAAACAGAAGAGATAGGAACAGGCAATTCAGCCTTTTGGGACTGTGCCATTCATTGAGATAATGATATACTGTCCATCAGTTCCATTATCCAGAACTATTCTCTTATCCCTATATTTCCTCACCATCCAGAAATCTGTTTATCTCTATTTTGATTGCACTCAAAGACAGGATCTTCACACCCTTCCAAGCAAGAAGAATCTAAAGATTTACTAGCTGTTACATGAAGAAATTCCAAGGAACACGCACAAAAATGCTGGAGCAACACAGCAAGCCAGAGAGCATCTATGGAAAAGAGAAAACAGTTGATACTTCAGGCCAAGATCCTTCATAAAGGTTGGAGAAAAAGATAAGAAATCAGATTACAAAAGTAGGGGGAGGGGAGGAAGATGTACAAGGGGGTAGGTGATAGGTGAAAGGGGTAGGGATGAAGAGCTAGGAAGTTGATTGGTGGAAGAGATAAAGGGCTAGAAAAGGGGGAATCTGATAGGAGAAGACAAAAGGCCATTGAAGGAAGGGAAGGGGAAAGGAGCATCAGAAGGAGGTGATGGGCAGGTAAGGAGATAAGGTGAGAGAAGGAAATGAGAATGGGGAATGGAAAGGGTTAGGGGGGACAATTAATATTGGGAAATTGATGTTCATGCCATCAGATTGGAGGCTACCCAGATGGAAAATAAGGTGTTTCTCCTCCAACCTGAGTGTGGCCTCATTCTGGGAGTAGAGGAAGCCATGGTCTGACATGTCAGAATGCGAATGGGAAGTAGAATTAAAATGGGTGACTACTGGTTGATCTGTCTTTTTCTGACTGACCGAGTGTAGATGAAGCCGTCTCCCAATCTATGTCGTGCCTCACCGATTTACAAAAGGCCAATCGCTTCGAGTACCAGATAGAGTAGATGAACACAACAGACTCACAAGTGAAATATTCGCTCACTTGGAAGGACTGTTTAGGTCCTAAATAGTGATGAGGGAGGAGACGTAGGGGCAGGTGTGGTACTTGTTCTGCTTGCAAGGATAAGTGCAGGAGAGAGACCAGTGGGGAGGGACTGATAGACTAGAGAGTTGCATAGAGAGTGATCCCTGTGGAAAGTGGTATTTCTAATCTACCTATGCCCCTTATAGTTTTATATGCTTTAACAGCTTGCCCCTCTGATATTCTGTAAACAATGCATCGTCTGCTTATGGCGAATATTCTCCAGTCCAGGCAACATCCTGGTAAAACTCTCCTGCATCCTTTCCATACACTTCCTATTACGAGCAGACAATGTTCCAAATGTGACTTAACCAAAGTTTTATACAGTTGCATCATGGCTTTCTCATTCTACCCTGACTGAGGAAAGTATGCATGTCGATTGTTTTTGTTTTACTGCTCTATCTACTTGTGTTGCCACTTTCAAGGAGCTGTGGATTTACACAATATTCTTCTACATATCAGTCCTCCTAACAATCAGTTGTACCATTTACTGTATTCTTATATCTTTGGCCTCTCCAAATAAAGAAGAGGGATGCTTATGTGAGAATGCTGTTCTTGGATTACAGTTCAGCATTCAATACCATAATTCCTTCGAGGCTCAACAAGAAGCTCAGAGACCTCGTCCTTCACCCTGCCTTGTGCAGTGGGATCCTGGACTTCCTGTCAGATCACCAGCAGGTGGTAAGAGTGGGGTCCCTCACCTCTGCCTCTCTGACCCTCAACACAGGAGCCCCTCAGGGCTGTGTCCTAAGCCCCCTCCTTTACTCTCTGTATACCTATGACTGTTTCAGCATCCAGTTCCAATCTGCTAATTAAATTTACTGATCATACCACAGTGATTGGCCTAATCTCTATAGGCAGCCTCATTATTATTTGAGAAGTCATCACCCTAACACAGTGGTATCAAGAAAACAACCTCTCCCTTAATGTCACAAAAACAAAGGATCTGTTTGTGGATTACAGGAGGACTGGAAACAGGCTAACCCCTATTGACATCAATGGATCTGGGGTTGAGAGGGTGAACACCTTTAAGTTCCTTGGCATCTACATCACAGAGGATCCCACATGGCAATGTTGTCAGAAAGGCACCACAGCACCCCTTTCACCTCAGATGATTGAAGAAGTTTGGTATGTGCCCTCAGATCCTAAGACTTTCTACAGGGGCGCAATTGCGGGCATCCTGACTGGCTGCAACACTGCCTGTTATGGGAACTGTACTTGCCCCGATCACAGGACTCTGCAGAGAGTGGTGCAGACAGCCCAGTGCATCTGTAGGTGTGGCCTTCCCACTATTCAGGATATTTACAAAGGCAGGTGTATAAAAAGGGCCTGAAGGATCACTGGAGACCTTAGTCACCCCAACCACAAACTGATCCAGCTGCTATCATCTGGGAAACAGTACTGCAGCATTAAAGCCAGGACCAACAGGGTCTGGGACAGCTTCTTCCACTAGACCATCAGGCTGATTAAATGATGCTGATACAATTGTATTTCTATGTTATATTGATTGTCATGTTGTTGTTATGTACCCCGTAACTGGGTGTCTAAGCAGCAGAGAAGGAAGAATCCGTTGGAGTCTGGTGGTACTATATTCAACAGTGTTTATTAGTAAAATAAGCAAATCAATATCAATAATGCAAATATATAGATAATACACGTTAGCAATAATAAACCTAAAAGTGTGGGAATAATAATAAGCAATAATAAACAAGCTCTATCGATGTCTAGGGGTAATGAATTGTCATATAAAAGTATAAAGTTTAGTTCAGTTCATACGTGCTGAGGTAGATGTTGGTTGTTGTGTTGTAATCGTTGGAAAGAGAGAGAGAGAGAGCAAGCAGTAACAGCTACAGGCAGGCAAACCTTCCTTTACTTTCTTGATCCGTTGTTCCGTGGTTATTGTGGCCATTCAGTTATGACCCCTCTGTCCTTCAGCTAGACTGTTCTTCTGTGCTGGACTCGTCACTCTGGCATGAGTGGACACACACACTAGCCCCCACCAACCCTGCTGTAACACTGTGAGTTCAACTGACTAACCTCTTTGTTCGGTCTCCGATGCCCCACACCTTACCGTGGGTTCCAACACTCAATCAGTGCTCAATAGTGTGTATCCTGGTGTGTCTGAGGGGTGTCTCCCCAGACCTCACTTTTATCCTTATTCACGGGGTCTCAGTTGTCAATCAATTTTGAATGGCTGTGTCCATTAAACCAGCCCACTCCGGCTGTCCACTGAGGAATTTTAATGAACAGAATGGTATAAGATAAATAACCCTCTCAGGAGCCATAAGTCTCTCAGAAGTCATAATACGGTGAATCAACAAGTCTTACTCCCCTGCTTTATCTCTCTCTTACCTGTAGCAGATGTTCCAGTATGTTTTCTTTTACATTTCTCTTTCTCATTAGCAGCATAGCAACAGTAACGGTTTGTGATTCTCCTGGGGTTGGGGTTGGGGTTGGGGTTGGGGTTGGGGGGGGGGGGGGGGGGACATGGGAACTCTGCACCCTTCTGCCCATCAGAGCTGTTCATCCTTCATGACATTGTATATACTATTTATTACAAATTACTATACATTGCACATTTATATGGAGATGTAATGTAATGGTTTTCATGCCTCATGTATGTGAATGATGCAACTAATAAAGTCAGTTTTATTCAACAATTGTGTTCTGGGTAAGCCTAGTAATTTCTAAGTTAGAGACATGTTCAGCACAACTCTGTGTGCCGAAGGGCCTGTATTGTGCTGTTGGTTTTCTATGTTTTATGTTTCTCATTCACATCTATCATATCTCCACCAAAATTTTCACTGAATCTAAAGGATAGCCTACTGCATCATTTGACAATCTTTCTCAATACCCACGATTTGACCAACGGGCATGTAGATACAAACAACACACAGTAAATCACATAAAATATACAGGACCGTGAAGAGAGGAGGGGGGAGAAAACTGCAAAAAAAAGGCCATGATGCAAAAGACAGACAATCAGAGGCAAGTTGGTGGTAGTACTAGTGTAAAACAAGGTCCATAGTGTTTATTGCTGAGGCAGGGTTGGGGTTGTGCAGGGCAATTCAAGAACCTCACATTTGTCAGAAAGTAGGCTTCTGTACCTCCTGCTTACCATAGCAGTGTTGTAAAGATAGATAGATAGATAGATAGATACTTTATTCATCTCCATGGGGAAATTCAACTTTTTTTTCCAATGTCCCATACACTTGTAGCAAAACTAATTACATACAATACTTAACTCAGTAAAAAAAATATGATATGCATCTAAATCACTATCTCAAAAAGCATTAATAATAGCTTTTAAAAAGTTTTAAAAAGTGAACAACGTCACCAGAGAGACACTGAAGCTAGTGGATATAGAAGTGTTTTATTTAGCAAAAAACGAGCAACAGGCATCATTCAGCATTAAGGGCACTCTTGGAAGGAGAGGCCTGCCAGACCCAATGTTATACTGTATAACATTTTTCAAAGCTAAGATCAAAGGTAACAGCAGGATAATTCTATAGACACAGTGTTTCTACATCGCTCCCTTTGAATTTTATATAATTTTGGAACATCTCCGTCTAAACACCCACTCTCCAGGCACCCAAAATGAATGTTAATTCCCACCAACTCGGGGCTGCATTCATGCGCATCCAGCCTTAAGGCGACCAAACGGAGTTTTTCTTTGTCTGCAATCAACCCCCAAAACGCAGCAGTATTCACAGCCGCAGTTTAAATTCAAACTACAATCCACACTGAGGTCTGAAGACTGGCTGCTGTAAAAATTTGTATTTGCTTCACACCATAAAGCAACAAGTTAAGGCCCTCGGAAACCCACCGGCGGTCGTTGCTAAATAACTGGTCTATGCAGTTGGAGCACCAAAATTCATAGCCGATAGAGACACACACACAGAGAAGCAGTGATACAGCAGTCATTCTCAACAAATTCTGCAGACGAAAATGGATATAGGATTTGCGTGAAAACAATTGGCGGAAAGGACAAAAACCTTGCTTTCCTTCAACATAATTAAAAAAGTATTAACTGCGCATCTGAACTGAATGCACTTTCCACTGCTGTTTAACGAGTATAATTTAATCACTTCGCACGAGCTACCAAAAATAATATATTTTCTCCAGAGTGTATTAAATACAAAACAGCTTACAAATATTTAACTTTAGTAAGGCAGGCACTGCAGACCCCGACTTGCATATTTTACTTAATGTCGCCTGTGAGAATTACGAAATCGACATGGGAGAGTACTGTGATGTGGATTGGAAATCAAACATATACGAAGAGAACAAGGAAACCGCCAAGAGGGAACAAATAAACGGCTGCATATCCACACTCCTAATCCCTCCCACTCTTACCCACATCACCATACAGCCGGGACCTTGATGAATTTTCCGTTTTGCCAATCTGCATCGTTTCTTGGTAACTCGACATGTTGTTCTGCTCTCATTTCCTCCTGCTCTTTCTGTTGCCTTCACTAGGAGCTGCAGGTAAGATTCTAACCACCACGGGACAGTGGAAAACATATTCTCATCTCAGTACCTACTGACACATTTGTCCAAATGTAAGCGCTCTGTTATTACCTAGTTCGTGGTAGTGGCCGTCATCCCGGTCCAGTATGCCTAATGGGTAGCGCTATTTATTGTTCTTGTTTTAAAATGTGTTCATGGGATTCTGGTGGGACGTTTATTTATTGTTACATTTTAGCTTGGGTTATACGGTTAATTCGCTTGTGGGTCACCCTAACTGTTACCGGGGGTGCGTATTAATCACCTACCCGTCTGTATGTGACTGAGTGGGTTCTCTGCTCGGGTCACGGCGCCCGCTTTGTTTTTTTTTGTGTTCGTCACAAGAGGGGTCCTCCCAGTCAGATCCCTCCGTACGCCCGGAACATCGTCTCCACACCCCGCTACCCACGGGAGGACTGCAATGGGGCGGAATCAGTAACCCACCTCTTTGCACACTGTGGGTTCGCGGAGAAGGTGTGGAGGTCCGGTGTCACGCTTCTCCCGCAGCACCTGTGTAACAGAGGACTCTGTGATCTACGGGATGTTCCCGGGGACGCACACCGAGACCAACATCCGGTGCTGCTGGCAGATCATGAACTCGGTCAAAGACGCTCTTTGGTCGGCCTGAAACTTGATGGTCTACCAGCACACGGAGATGTCCGTGGGGGAATGCTGCCGACTGGCACATTCTCGGCTGCAGGAGTACGTGCTGAGCGACGCACTCAAACTCGGTACAGCCACCGCAAGGGCCCGGTGGGGAAGGACCACAGTCCAGGGTCCTTCTCCCGTGGGAGTTGAGGAGTGGGGGATTGGGGGTATTCCCCCTAAATGTAAATATGAAAGAACAAAGTGCCACGTGGGTGGCAAAACATTTGAACTTTGAAAATGTAAAGACAGTAATGGTGCCAACTGTAAAGAATTGAAAGTCTTTGATGGTTATTGTATATAATTTTATTTTTGAATAAAGTATATTTTGTTTAATTTTAAAAAATCAACTCTGTGAAAGATGCTCAGAGGGAAGAGTTCATTGCGCATCACAGTGGGGCAAAAGACAGTAGAGCTGGAGGTGTGGTTCGCCGACTTTCGGAGTCCACCGCGACCCAGGAGGTGGCGTGGCGGACTTTAGAACTTTTTTGCGGACTCTGGATTTGCTGGGGATGGCTGACCCTTCGGGTAGGGGGCAGCATGGCACTCTGGGGTTCACCAGACCGCTCCAGCGTTCCTAATGGCGAGCTGTATTTATTATTCCTGTCTTCAAATAAATTCATGTGATTACGGTGGGATGTTTAAGTTCATTTATTGCTACAATTTAGCTTGGGTTATACAGTTACTCACTTGTATGTTTGTGGGTCACGCTGACTGTAATTGGGGTGTGTAATAATCACTCCCCCTCCCATGTGACTATGCCAGCTCACAGAGGAATCCCAACCCCACCACATTTCCTATTGGCTGTTCTTCTGTCGTTTCTCTTCACATTACCATCCAAACTGCACAGCAGACTACTTACACTCTTCACTAACCTGCCAGGCTGGTGTTGTTGGGATGTTGGAGGAAACCAGAGTACCCAGAGAAAATCTGCATTGTCACAGGGCGAATGTGCAAACTTGAGATAATGCCAGAGGTCAGGATTTAAACTAGATTACTGGAGCTTTGAGGTTGAGTGCCAATGTGCTGCATTCTGTGTATCCTGTAGTACATCCACCAACATTCTACCACTTCCAGCACACCCCACCCATTGTCAGAGACTCGGCATAGAATTGTGTTGAATATGGATCTCAAATACTCCAATTGTACTCTATTTATGAGGATCAGAAATTACCTGAACCTCACTAAAGGAGACGTATAAAGACATTGGTTAAGGAGTGTGATAAAGCCCAGAGTCAAGGCAAATGAAGTTTTTTGTCATTTCCACAAGTGTGGTGAGGTATGAAGGTGATCAAAGACTTGCTTGCATCAACATTATGGACATGTTGGTTCAGAGATCACACAGTTTAAAGTACACCAGACAGTGAAGAAATAAAGATGTTGGTGGAAAACAAAACGATAAATCCATGGTTGTGCAAGATATTCCTTTGCTGAGGTTGTGCAGATTGGTTCAAGAACCTGATGGTTGTAGGAAAGTAGCTGTTCCTGTAGAACTTCAGGCTTCCAGATGAAGGGTCTCGGCCTGAAACGTTGGCTACTCTTCTCACGGATGCTGCCTGACCTGCTGAGTTCTTCCAGCATTGTGTACGTAGGCTTCTCAACCTCTGTCTGACAATAGGAATGGGACCCTTGTGGTGGGGTCCTTGATGGTAGCCTTGAATTACCCAATTACACAATTTCCATTTTGAAATCCATGAACTTCCACCACAGCCTAGAAAATAGAGCATTATTAAAAAAGGACACTGGCTGCAGATAAAAGGAAGGTTATTTTTCCCAACTGCTTTCATGTTAGACCAGCTGGCTGTCTAAGTTGACAAGAGCTCTACTATTTGCACAATATTTTACTGCTCAGTTTGCACATGTAAGCTTGAAATTAATTGGGCTTGCACATACTGCAGCTCCTGATGCCAGTCACACACCTGGATCACATTCCTGATAACACTTACTCACACTCCCATAGCACTCCTAATAACTGGTTCTGGATAAACATATACCCACATTCCCAGCACAATCTTACAAACACATCCTTCCTGTGCTCTGGATTGTAGCTCCAATTACATACCTGATCTCAGCTCCATCTTCCCATCCTTGTATACTTAGGCTTTACCCTCTTAAGGCTCCACCACTATTGGAAATATCTTCACTGCTTCTACTCCATCTAGACTTTTCAATGTTCAATGCATTTCAAGGCACCTCCCCCCCCCCCCCCCCATTCTTCTAATCTTCACAAACACTAACCCTTTTCATTCCTGAAATCATTCTTGTTAACCTCCTTCGGTGCCTATCCTTTCTTAGAGAAGGAGCCCAACACTGTTCACTATATTCCAAGTGTTGTCTAACCAGTCTTTTATTAATTCTCAGAATGATTTCCTTGTGTTTATATTCTAGTCCTCTCAGTATGTATGCTAATGTTTCATTTACCTTGCTCACTACTGACTGAACCTGTAAGTTAATCTTGAGGGTATCCTCCACTAGGACTCTTAAATCCCTTTGCACCTTTGATTTCTGAATTTGATGCCTCTTTAGAAAATCATCTACATCTTTATTCTTTCTACCCAAGTGTGTAACTATACACTTCCCTACTCTGTATCCCACCTGCCACTTCTTTGTTCAGAGCCCTAATCTGTCAGTCCTTTTGCAGACTCCCTACTTCCTCAGCTGCAGTTTTGACCACGTTTGAATGTTTTTACATATTGAGTTGCTGTCCATTGTTTGGTTGATCAGATATTTGCATTACCAAGCAGGTTTACCTGATAAGGTGGCTAAGACAGAGGTATAGAGTTCCAAAAAGGGGAAGAATGAACCTTGTGAAGATAAGGTCCGGGTGGAAAAAGACAGCAAAAGTAATGAAATTTTGAGTTCTATTTTGATTCTAGTCAGTACAGTCCTTTGTTAGAATCAAGTTTATTAAGACATAAAATTTGTTGTTTCATAACAAAGACATCACATTTCTATAAATTGCAAAATAAATAAAAAGTGCAAAAATAAAGTAAAAATAAGGCAGTGTTCATGAACTGTTTCTAAATATGTTGGTGGAGAAAAGAAGCAAGAAATAAATCATTAAGTGTGGCTCTTCAGCATGATGATCGATACTCAAAGGGGTCCAATATCATCGCTGGCAGGTATAATAATGCTTTTAGGGAGAGTTTACTCTAATTTGACATGGGAGCGGGAGTGATAGGGCTGAGGAAGAGAAAAACAGAAAAAATCAAAGATAGCATGCAACAGAGATGGTAGAAAGGAGAGGCAGGAGATGAGGCATAATCACAGCCAGTGATATGAGTTACACGGCAATAGAGGCACAGTGCAGTTAAAACAGTAAGCAACAATTGCTGGACTGAAAGTGTTGTATTTAAATGCATGCAGCAAAAGAAATAAAATAGATGATTTTGAATTTCAGCTTCAGATTGGCAAGTATGACGTTGGCCATCTCTGAAACTTGGCAATTGGGAGCTGAATGTCTAAGGATATACAGTGTATTGGAAAAATAGGTTAGTAGGCAGATGAGGTGATGTGCCCCTGCATATAGGAAATAATATTAAATCTTTAGAAAAGGAAGACATAGGATTGGAAGGTGTAGAGTGCCTATGGGTTGAGTTAAGAAATGGCAAGGGTAATAAGGACTCTAAGGGCTGTCAAACATCAGCCTCCAAACAGCAGCCAGGATGTGGGTTACAAATTATGCCAGGAGACAGAAAAGGCATGTCAGAAGGGCAATGTCATGATGATCATTGGGGATTTTAACATGAAAGTCGATTGGGGAAAACCAGACCAGTATTGGACCTGAGAGAATTTGTAGAATGTCTAAGGGATGGCTTTTTAGAACAGCTTGTTTTTGAGCCCACTGGAGGATCAGCTGTGCTGGATTCAGTGTTGTGCAATGATCTGGAGGTGATAGGAGAGCTTAAGGTTAAGGAACCCTTAGGGAACAGTGCTTACAATATGACCGAGCTTACTTTGAAATTTGAGAAGGTGAAACTAAATTTCAATGTGTCAGTATTTCAGAGGAATAAAGGAAATTACAATTGCATAAGCGAGGAGCTGGCCAAAGTTCACTGGAAAGGGAGGCTAGTAGGAAATACAGCAGATCAGCAATGGCTGGTGTTTCTGTGAAATATGAGGGAAGTGCAAAACAGATATATTCCAAATAAGAAGAAATTTTCAAATGGAAGGACGCTACCATGGATGACAAGTGAAGTCAGAGCCAAAGTAAAAGCAGAAGTGAGTGCATACAAAGAAGCCAAAGCTAGTGGGAAGATAGAAGATTGGGGAGCTTTTAATAACTTGCTGTTGGACACTAAGAAGGTCATTAGGAAGGAAAAGATGAATTATGAAAGGAAGCTGGCAACTGATATCAAAGAAGATACTAAAAGCTTTTTTTAAGTATATAAAGGGTATTAGAGAATCCAGGATAGATATAAGACCAATAGAAAATGGTGCTGGAGATATTGTAATGAGATGTGCAGAGATGGCGGAGAACTGAATGCATATTTTGCATCAGTCTTCACAGTGGAAGACATCTGTAGTATACCAGACATTCAGGAGTGTCAGGGAAGTGAAGTATGTGCAGTAAAAATTATGACTGAGAAGGTGTTCAGGAAGCTTAATGGTCTGAGGGTGGACCTGATGGAATGCACCCTTGGGTTCTGAAGGAAGTAGCTGGAGAGATTGCGGAGGCATTAACAATGATCTTTCAGGAATCGATTGATTCTGGCATTGTACCGGATGACTGGAAAACTGCAAATGTTACTCTGCTGTTTAAGAAGGGTGGGAGGCAGCAGAAAGGAAACTATAGACTTGTTAGCCTGGCACCAGTGGTTGTGAAGTTGCTGGAGTCAATTGTTAGAGGTGAGATCACGTGGTACCTGAAGGCACTTGTCAAGATAGGCCAAAACCAGCATGGTTTCCTGAAAGGAAAATCCTGCCTGACAAACCTACTGCAATATTTTGAGGAAATTTCAGGCAGGGTAGACAAAGGGGATGCAGTAGATGTGATGTACCTGGATTTTCAGAAGGTTTTTGGCAAGGTGTCACACAAGAGGCTGCTTAGCAAGATAAGAGCTGATGGAATTACAGGGCAGTTACTAGCATGAGTGGAGTATTGGTTGATTGGCAGAAAACAGAGAGTGGGAATAAAGGAATCCTATTTTGTCCGGCTGCTGGTTACCAGTGGAGTTCCACAGGGGTTGGTGTTTTGACCGCTTCTTTTTTTGACGAATGTCAATGATTTGGAATTAAATGGATTAATGGATTTGTGGCTAAATATGCCAGTGATACAAAGTTAGGTAGAGGAGTGGGTAGTGTTGAGGAAACTGACAGCCTGCAGAGAGATTTATATAGTTTAGGAGAATGGGCAAAGAAGTTTCAAGTGTAATACAATGTTGCAATGTAAATGGTCATGGACTTTGGTGGAAAAAATATGTAGGCAGACTATTGTTTAGATGGGGAGAGAATTCAAAATGCAGAGATGTAAAGGTACTTGGGAGTCCTTGTGCAGGATACTGTAAAGGTTAACCTTCAGGTTGAGTTGGTGGTGAAGAAGGCGAATACAATGTTGGCGTTCATTTCTAGAGGTATAGAATATAAGAGCAGGAATATGATGTTAAGGCTCTATAAGCTATTCTTGAGACCACACTCGGAGTATTGTGTGTAGTTTTGGGCTCCTTGTTTTCAAAAGGATATACTAACATTGGAGAAGTTTCAGAGAGGATCCTCGAGAATCATTCCTGGCAATGAAAGGGTTACCGTATTGAGGAAGGTCTGGCAGCTCTTGAGCTATATTCCCTGGAGTTTAGGAGAATGAGGGGGGATCTTGTAGAAGCATTCTGAATGTTAAAAGGCCTGAACAGATTAGATATGGCAACGTTATTTCCCACGGTGGGGAAATCTAGGACAAGAAGGCGCGACTTCAGGATTGAAGGACATCCACTTAGAACAGAGAGGCGGAGAAATTACTATAGTCATAGGGTGGTAAATCTGTGGAATTTGTTGCCATGAGCGGCTGTGGAGGCCAAGCCATTGGATGCATTTAATGCTGAGATACAGTTAGGTTGTTGATTAGCCAGGGCATCAAAGGGTATGGGGTGAAAGCAGGGGAGTGGGGATGACTGGAGGAATTGGATCAGCCCATGGTTAAATGGCTGAGCAGACTCGATTGGCTGAATGGCCTACTTCTGCTCCTATATCTTATGGTCATGATGGATGTCACCTTTTTAGTTTATTGTCTTTTGACGTGATCCTTGATGGCGAGGGTTGTGTATGCTATGGAGCTGGATGAGTTTGCAGCCTTCTGCAGCCTCTTGCAATCCTGTGAATTTTGAGCCTCCGTATTAGGGAGTGATGAAACCAATGAGAATTTTCTTCGCTATCTATCTATAGAAATTTGCAAGAGTCTTTGGTGACATAATAATTCTTCTCAAACTCTGAAAGAATTAGAGCTGCTGGTGTGCTGCTTTCACGACTGCATCAGTGTACTGGGCTAGTTCCTCTGAAGTGTTGATTACCAGGATCTTGAAGCAGCTCACTCTTTCCACTGATCCTGAGGACTGGTATGTGTTGTTCTGACTTATCCTTTCTGGTCCACAATCACTTTCTGTATCTTGCTGACAGTGATCACAGTTTGTTGTTGCAACAGCACTCTGCTGGCTAATGTCTCACTCCTCTGTCCTCCACTTTGCTATTTGAGATTTTACCAACTATAGTGGTGTCATCTGTGAATTTATAGATGCCACATGAATAGCACTTAGTACACACTCAAGAGTGCAGAGAGAGTACAGCATTGGACTAAGCACACATCTGTGATCTTACTGCAATGCAAATGTAGATAGTGGTTAATGAGTAAAAGAACATACATAGGAAGACAGGTGCATTTGTAGCTGTTGAACATCCCTTTAGTTGTGTATACATTACTATATTTATTGGCACAGCTGCAAAGGCAGTTTACCATATTTTGAAAACATTAAGGATTGTTTGTCACAAAAACAAAACTATAACTGTCCAGTTTACTACCACAATCGGGTAATTGCAGTTTAACTAATAATCAGGAGCTGACGACTCACTTACAAGAAGATGCCTGTAGTTTATATAGTTTGACAATATTTCCCTGATCATGATTTCTGTCTGATGAAGGCTCATTGATCTAAACTACTTACACTTCTCCATAAATGCTGCCTAACCTGTTGCGTGTTTAAAACATCACGAGTCACCCAAGCAGTAAAACTGCCTGTAAAAACATGGAAGGCGTGGGCAGGAAATTAGTTTAGATAGATAGATAGATAGATAGATACTTTATTCATCCCCATGGGGAAATTCAACTTTTTTTCCAATGTCCCATACACTTGTTGTAGCAAAACTAATTACATACAATACTTAACTCAGTAAAAAAAAATATGATATGCATCTAAATCACTATCTCAAAAAGCATTAATAATAGCTTTTAAAAAGTTCTTAATTCCTGGCGGTAGAATTGTAAAGCCTAATGGCATTGGGGAGTATTGACCTCTTCATCCTGTCTGAGGAGCATTGCATCGATAGTAACCTGTCGCTGAAACTGCTTCTCTGTCTCTGGATGGTGCTATGTAGAGGATGTTCAGAGTTATCCATAATTGACCGTAGCCTACTCAGCGCCCTTCGCTCAGCTACCGATGTTAAACTCTCCAGTACTTTGCCCACGACAGAGCCCGCCTTCCTTACCAGCTTATTAAGACGTGAGGCGTCCCTCTTCTTAATGCTTCCTCCCCAACACGCCACCACAAAGAAGAGGGCGCTCTCCACAACTGACCTATAGAACATCTTCAGCATCTCACTACAGACATTGAATGACGCCAACCTTCTTAGGAAGTACAGTCGACTCTGTGCCTTCCTGCACAAGGCATCTGTGTTGGCAGTCCAGTCTAGCTTCTCGTCTAACTGTACTCCCAGATACTTGTAGGTCTTAACCTGCTCCACACATTCTCCATTAATGATCACTGGCTCCATATGAGGCCTAGATCTCCTAAAGTCCACCACCATCTCCTTGGTCTTGGTGATATTGATTACAATGGTTTAATATTATTAGCTCAGCCATGATCAAATTTCGTAGAAAGCTCTGGGCCCTTTGGCTGAGGTTATAAAGAGTCTGCATTATACTGGACTTGTAGCTGCAGAACAGGTATTAAAGGTAACAAAATTTCATAAATGCAATGAAGTTGTCATGACTTGCAGGAAGAGTGAAGCTACCACAGAAGACCCGAATCCCACATGTTTTTGGGCCCTGGCACCAGGGAATGCCTAGATTGGTTCCGCATTGGATCTAGCTATAATTTCAAAGATCTGTTACAATTCAGAGTTCAAAGTACACACACACACACACACACACACACACACACACACACACACACACACACACACACACACACACACACACACACACACACACACACACACACACACACACACACACACACACACACACACACACACACACACACACACACACACACACATATAGGATATACAACCCTGTGATTCATTTTCTTGTGGGCATACATAAGAAATCCCTAATAGAATAATAATTTTAATAGAATCAATGAAAGACCACATCAACTGGATGCTTAACCAGTGTGCAAAAGATAATGAACCATGCAAATACAGAAATAAATTATAATAATAAATAAGCAATAAATATTGAGAACATGAGATGAAGATTCATTGAAAGTGTCTATAGATTTGGGAACATTTCAGTAATTAGGCAAGTGAAGTTATCCACTTTGGTTCAAGAGCCTGATGGTTGAGGGGTAATAACTGTTCCTGGACATGGTGGTGTGAGTCCTGAGGCTCCTGTACCATTTTTAGATGGCAGCAGTGACAAGAGAGCATGACCTCGGTGCTGAGGGCCCTTGATGATGGATGTTATGACAACACTCCATGTAAATGTGCTCAGTGGTGGGGAAGCTTTACCTGTGATGATCTGGGCCGTAACCACGACTCTCTGTAGGATTTTCCATTCAAGCACTTTGGTGTTTCCATGCTAGGCTGAGATTTAGCTTGTGAATATACTTTCCACTACCCATCTCTGGAATTCTATCAATTTTTGGATGCCATCCCAAATCTTCGTAAACTCCTAAGGAAGTAGAGATGCTGCTGTGCTTTCTTCAAAATTGCACTTACATGCTAGCCCCAGGATAGGTCCTCTGAAACGAAAACACTGAAGAATGAAGGGAATCTAACGTTGCAGATCATGTGCAGGCAGATGGAATTTGTTTCATTTGTTATCATGGGCTGAAGGGCCTGTTCCTGGCTGTACTGTTCTGTGATGTGGATGAACCCATTAACTTGGTTGACACTACTGATGGAAATTCTGGTTCCACAAGGCCAAGTTCCAAAGCTCTAGGATGGCATTCTATAAACGTCTGTTGATATAATATATTGTGATTTGTGATTATACCTGTTATGTTGCTGAACAATCAGAGTTTTACCACTAGAGTTCAAAGAATGTTTTTCTTTTTTTAAATCCAAATTAGAGAAACAGAAAGTAGTAATTGGGACCATTGGTTCGTCGGTTTTCCTGGATCCTGAACACCAAGGTGATCTCAGCAGGAGTGAAATTCTATGGACCTTCACCGGCAGCAACAAAAGCACTGTTACTATTTTGGATTACGTTCCGGATGAACCTGTGGAGGAACCAAATGAACAATTCAGATCCCGTTTACAGTTTAACGCTTCTACTGGCTGTCTGCTGGTAGACAGGATAAAACCTGAGGATCAAGGTGTTTATAATTTTGATGTAGATGAGAGAAGAACAACTACAATAGAATTACTTATCTTCTGTAAGTATTCACTTGTTTGTGTATCTTGAAAATGCTGAAGCTGTTGAATTATTTACTCATTTGCTCCAGAACTGTGCACACAGGATTTGTGATTATTGATACCATTGTAAATTAAATTAGTTTCTTCACCTAGAAGATTAACATTAGTGAAATAAATGTAGCTGTTCTGTCAGCCTCTATGTATTTGCATATCTATTTATTCTCCCTCCTGAGGAGTTGCTATGGAATTGTGATCTATCATGTATTTTTGTCCCGGTGAAATGAACCCAGACGAAAGAAAATCTGCAGATTCTGGAAATCTAAGCAACACACACAAAATGCTGGAGGAACTCAACAGCCCAGGCAGCATCTATGGAAAAAAACAGTTGATGTTCCGGGGCAAAACGCTTCGTCAGGACGGGAGGAAAAAAAAAGCTGAGTAGTAGATTTGAAAAGTTGGCAAGAGAGAAACACCAGGCGACAGGTGAAACCTGGAGAGGGAGGGATGAAGTAAAGAGTTGGGAAGTTGATTGGTGAAAGAGACAGAAGGCCATGGAAGAAAGAAAAGTGGGGGAGGAGCACCAAAGGGAGGCAATGGGCTGTCAAGGAGATGAGTGAGAGAAGGATAAAGGAATGGGAAATGGAGGAGGGGAAGGGTTGGGGAGCATTACAAGTTGTTTGAAAAATGAATGTCCATGCCATCATATTGGAGGCTACCCAAAAGGAATATAAGGTGTTGTTCCTCCAACCTAAGTGTAGCCTCATCACAACATTAGTCGCGGACCACAGCTTCAGTGTAGCGCAGGTGAGAAAACCCCAATGAGTAACAGTCAAGAAGGCATAGCAGCATCTACACTTTCTGAGGAGATTGAGGCATGCAAGGCTCTCTGTCCCCATCCGAAGAACTTTGTATAGGAGTACCGTCGACTGTCCAGTCTGGCTGCAGCATTTTTATGGTACAGAAACTGCAAGGCATCAAACTGAAGACCCTACTGAGTATAGGATAAAACACTGTGAGGATCATTGGAGACTCCCTCTCCCCTATGTGTGACTTCTATTGGGAGTGTTGTAGACAGGGCACCTTAAGTATTGCTGAGAACCCTACTGCCCTACTCACACAATCTCTTTGACCCACTATCATCAGCAAGGAGTTAGAGGTGTATCAGGACTAGGATGGCTAGATAGGGTAACAGATTCTTCCCACAGGCTGTGAGATAAACCCTAACTCTAGTTTTGGCATATGGGGTAAGAAATTAAAAGTTGTGTATTTTTACACACCTAGGACGCAGCCCATGGTGGTTCCCTGGGAAATTTCACTCTGCGGGCTGTCACTGAATTTATGCAAGAAAGCGATAACAGATTTCTAGGCATGCAAAACACACCCAGCAGGAGTATGAATAAAACAACAGTGTTTAAAATAGCAATTCAGACACAGTTGTATTGAACGGCAAAACAGCTTCGAAGGCCAAACATCTGATCCCTCCTATAAAATTTTTTGTGCCATTTCTAACCTTTCGGGACTGACTGGGTATTTAAAGCAGAAAATACTTCTGAAGACGGGGAATTAATTTCTTTACCAAAGATTTGTCACTAGTATGTAGAAATCCTTTGTTCTTCATTGGAACCTGGTAGTATCTCGCCTGCATGCAGGCTTTGCAGGTTTCAGGTTTCATATTATTATTAAAATGTTGGGTTTAATCACACAGTCATTGAGAGGATTGTCATGGTAACAGTCTCTCTTTTCCCCAGTCATTATTTCTGTGGATTGAGGAGCCCATGGACTGAGGACTTCAAACTGAAAAATAGCCTTGACTGCCATTCCATAAAAGCAGTTCAGCAATACATTTATTGGTGACTCGTTTCTCTGCCTTCTAGAGGGCCTCCTGCTGTGTGTTGGCAGCAGCAAATTTCGAACAGTACATTCACAAACTTAGAAACAACGTTTGAACTGGTATCATTTGCCTTTTGTGGAAGAAAATTTCAAATATCCTTTGTGTAGGAGAAGTGTTCAAATTACATGCCTAAAGCACTGGCTCCAATTTCAAACTGTCTTACCATCTGATGTTTTTTCGGTTGATTCTGTTGATCCGCAATCATACTGTAAAATGCATTTATTTGTTCATAACTCGACCAATGAGGGCTAATTTGAAAAGAAGGATGAAATATTATAAACAAGAGAAAATCTGCAGATGCTGGAAATCTAAGCAACCCCCAAAAATGCTGGAGGAACTCAGCAGACCAGGTAGATCTGTGGAAAAAAAAGCACAGTCGACGTTTCGGGCCGAAAAACTTCGCGGGATTGAAGAGAAAAAAAAGCTGAGGAGTAGATTTGAAAGGTAGGGGGGAGGGGAGAGAGAAACATCAGACGATAGGTGAAGCAAGGAGCTGGGAAGTTGATTGGTGACAGAGACAGAAGGTCATGGAAGAAAAAGCGGGAAGGAGCACCAGACGGAGGCGATGGGTGGGCAAGGAGATGAGGTGAGAAAGGGAAAAAGGGAGGGTTGGGGAGCATTACCGGAAGTTTGAGAAATCAATGTTCATGCCATCAGGTTGGAGGCTATCCAAGCGGAATATAAAGTGTTGTTCCTCCAACCTAAGTGAAGCTTCATTGGAATAGGAATGGGAAGTGCAATTAAAATGGATGGCCACTGGGAGATCCCGCCTGTTCTGGTGGCTGGAGCATACGTGCTCGGTGAAGCGGTCTGCCAATCTACGTTGGGTCTCACCGAAATACAGAAGGCCACACCGGCAGCACCGGACACAGTGTATGATCCCAACAGACTCACAGGTGAAGTGTTGCCTCACCTAAAAGGTCTGTTTAGGGCCCTGAGTGGTCGTGAGAGAGGAGGCATAGGGGCAGGTGTGGCACTTGTTTTGCTTGCAAGGCTAAGTGGGGAGGTGATCAGTGGGGAGGGACGAATGGACAAGGGAATTGCATAGGGAGCGATCACTGTGGAAAGCAGAAAGTTGCCGGGGGAGAGGAAGATGTGCTTGGTGGTGGGATCCTGTTGGAGATGGTGGAAGTTTCAGAGAATTATGTGCTCTAAGTGGAGGCTGTTGGGGTGGTAGGTGAGGACAAGAGGAATCCTATCCCTGGTAGGGTGGTAGGAGGATGGGGTAAGAGCAGTCATATGTGAAATGGAAGAGATACAGCGTTGATGGTGGAGGAATGGAAACCCATTTCTTTGAAAAAGGAGGACATCACCATTCTAGAATGAAAAGCCTCATCCTGAGGGCAGATGCAGTGGAGATGGAGTACTTGAGAGAAGGAGGCGGTGTTTTATACAACATATAATAGGGTATTAATCTGTATTTTTCCTTTTAGATAAGCTGTCGAAGACTTTGATCAGGAGCTATAGTGCCCCTGGTTACACCATCCAACTCACCTGTGAGGTTAAAGGACATCCTCAGAAATATAAATGGCAGAGAAACGGAGGGGAAATCTCCCAGCGTCACTGGCTAATTAATGAAAACAGAAGCCTCGTCATCTTGACTGACTTGACAGGTGAATGTGGAACGTACACCTGTGTTGCCTCCAACCCTGTCAGCTCTGCCCAGGCAAATTACACCTTAAATCCCCCAGGTAAGCTTAATTTATAGACAATATCATGGAAGTATATGTCATAATCTTTGTGGACTTTGGAATGCGGACTGTTATTATTCAAACAGTAGCAAAAATTGCCAATAGCACAGGGATTGAGCGAGATGATGCCCAATTCAATTGCTTAGGGCAATTCGATTATTTTTACAACATGAGCAACACACACAAAGTCCTGGAGCAACTGAGGAGTTCAGACTATATGAAGGAAATGAACTGGAAAGGAAGGAGGCAGATCCAGAATATAAATGTGGGGGAGGAGAAGGGGAAGGACGATGAGCTGGCAGGAAATATGAGAAGAGGGTTGAAAGGGAATGACGTGTGTTATGAAACAGCAGCAACAGAGATGAATTTGAGTCGAGTTTTTATAAAATAAACAAAGACATTTATTAACCTCTGCTCAGATCAACATGGAACAGTAAATGAACGATTAACAAATGGATGTTAACAGCATTATGTGTCTATAGTTATCAAACAGTCGAACTTAAAGACAATTCTTAACAGATCTTATTTAAGCCCAGTCTTAAGGTGGTAGTTTAATAAGTCCAAATGATTCCTGAAATATTCAAGAGGAGAGGCTTCTCAAACCAGCTTTCTTTTTTTTTGTAATTTATTTTTTTATTGAAGTTCATAGAACATAGAGAACATAGAATAGTATAGCACATTACAGACCCTTTGGCCCACAATGTTGTGCCGACCCTCAAACCCTGCCTCCCATATAACCCCCCAGCTTAAATTCTTCCATATACCTGTCTAGTAGTCTTTTAAACTTCACTAGTGTATCTGCCTCCACCATTGACTCAGGCAGTGCATTCCACGCACCACGATTTTTCTCTGCGTGAAAAATCTTCCTCTAATATCCCCCTTGAACTTCCCTCCCCTTACCTTAAAGCCATGTCCTCTTGTACTGAGCAGTGGTGCCCTGGGGAAGATGCGCTGGCTGTCCACTCTGTCTATTCCTCTTAATATCTTGTACACCTCTATCATGTCTCCTCTCATCCTCCTTCTCTCCAAAGAGAAGCTCCCTTAATCTCTGATCATAATCCATACTCTCTAAACCAGGCAGCATCCTGGTAAATCTCCTCTGTACCCTTTCCAGTGCTTCCACATCCTTCCCATACTGAGGCGACCAGAACTGGACACAGTACTCCAAGTGTGTCCTAACTAGAATTTTATACAGCTGCATCATTACATCACGACTCTTAAACGCTATCCCTCGACTTATGAAAGCTAACACCCCATAAGCTTTCTTAACTACCCTATCTACCTGTGAGGCAACTTTCAGGGATCTGTGGACATGTACCCCCAGATTCCTCTGCTCCTCCACACTACCAAGTGTCTTGCCATTTACTTTGTGCTCTACATCAAACAAAGATTTCCATAAGATGTATTTCAGACATTGTACATATATATCATATAATCATATATATCACAAAATCTCCACAAAGTATTTATCTGGGGTATACCCTTATAGAAAAGAGTGGAAAGAAAAAAACAAGCAAAAGAAAAGAACTATGTACAAGTAGGGAGTGATTTTTTTTTTACAACAGATTCATTGATTTGTGAGAATAAAATCAGGCCTATGAGGCATTATGTAGTTAAGCCATTTTTCCCAGTATGAATCAAATTGTTCCAGCTTATGATTAACAGATGCTGTTATCTTCTCCATTTTGTAAATGTCCATTGTAATTTCCATCCATGTATTTAAAGTTGGGCTCCCCTGTGATAACCATTTCCTAGTAAGAGTCTTTTTACCAGCCACTATCAGTATATTCATTAAATATTTATCTCTTTTCAACCATTCTTGAGGTATATATCCAAAATATATGGTCTTGCTCTCCAGGGGTATTTCACATATAAAGATGTCTTGTAGGGCATTGTGTATCCCCCTCCAATAGTTTTTGATAACAGGGCAGTCCCAAAAAATATGATAATGATTTGCATTTTGATTTCCACAATTTCTCCAGCAAACAGGGAGGTTACTATCATAATGGGATTTCTGAGAGGGTGTAATAAAATATCTTATCAAGTTTTTCCATCCAAACTCCCTCCATTTCTGTGAATTGGTACACTTCCATTGATATCTCCATATTGTTGTCCACTCTTCTCAGATATAATTATTCCTCCTTCCTTCTCCCATTTTGTTTCAATGCATGAAGTCGAATGTGTTTTAAGATTTGACAACCCCTTATACATGCTTGAAATGATTCTACTACCATTATCTGAATTATATGCTTTTCTAGAGAGCTCTATCAAACATGTACTTGCCTTGGTTACATTTTTAAGCATCTTATTAACATATTGTCACATCTGTAAATACCAATAAAAATCTTGTTTTTCTAATAAGTGTTTCTCTT
This sequence comes from Hemitrygon akajei, assembly GCF_048418815.1. Classification (NCBI taxonomy): domain Eukaryota; kingdom Metazoa; phylum Chordata; class Chondrichthyes; order Myliobatiformes; family Dasyatidae; genus Hemitrygon; species Hemitrygon akajei. The sequence continues at coordinate 153,613,613 of NC_133125.1, forward strand.
TAAGCATTTCAAAACTGAACAGTGTTCCTTCTTTCATTATGTTGCAAAGAACTGTTATTCCTTTAGCTGCTCAGTCCTTAAACCTAGCATCCAATTTATTTGGTGTAAAATCAGAGTCATATGCACACCATTTAAGAATTGCAATATCTCCCTCTAGATTTTATTCTTTTATAGTAGTTTTCCATATTTTAAGAATCAGTTTCACCCATGGGTTATCAATAGTATTTATGTACCTTTGCAGGTTATTATCAGCCAAAATTGCTTGTATGGGGATGGGAAGTACCCGCTCCTCAATGTTTTTCCATTGAGCGTCATATGATGGGTTGCACCAACATATCACAGCTCTCAACTGTGCTGCAAAATAATAATCTCTAAGAGAAGGCAAACCCCATCCCCCCATTTCCTTTGCTAATTGCAAAGTTTTGAGACGAACTCTAGGCCTTTTACCCTGCCAAATATACCTTGAGAGCATCTTGTTCTATTCATTGAATTGATTTTGATTAATCTCTATTGGTAGGGTCTGAAAGAGATATAACAGTCTGGGCAGTATATTCATTTTAATAGACTCAATCCTTGAACTGAGACTGAAAAAAGGAATCAGGTTCCATCTTGCCACATCTTCCTTAATTTTTTATATAAAGGCTGATAATTACATTCTGATAATTTTGCCAAATCTTTTGGCATAATGATGCCCAAATATTTGAAAGACTCTGTGTGCCATGCCCAGGGGTATCAACTTTCAATTTCTCTTGGTGGGCAATAGTAATATGAAAGTAATTGGGTTTTATCTGTGTTGATCTTGTATCCTGATAATTGACCATATTGTTCAAAGGATTGCATCAATTTAGGTAAAGAGTATATTGGTTGCCCTAGATAGATCAAAATGTCATTCACATAACAAGCCAATTTATGCTCTGTCCCTTTAATAGTAATTCCCCTGATATCTTCATTTTGTCTGATGTATTGAGCTAATGGTTCCAGATATAACGTGAAGAGTAGTGGTGACCATGCACAACCCTGTCTCGTGCCCCTTCCTAGGGTAAGACTATTTGATAAATATCCATTGATTTTAATCTTAGCAGTTGGATTGTCCTATAGTGTCTGTATAGTTTTAATAATTGTGTCTTGGAAACAAAATCTATGTAAAACTCTGTAAAGGAAATTCCAATTAACCAAATCAAATGCCTTTTCAGCATCCACGCTTATCACTATAGTTTCGCTTTTATTTTTTTTTTGTATATGATCCATAATGTGAAGTGTCCTTCGTATATTGTCTTGAGTCTGGTGTTGTCATATAAAACCTGTCTGATCATTACGTATCAGTATGGGTAGAAACTCCTCTAATCGGTTGGCCATGATGGAGGTAAATAACCTATAATCTACATTAAGAACGAATATTGGTCTAAATGACCCACATTCCATTTTATCCTTGCCTTCTTTCGGTATAGCTGAGATTATCGCTTCCTTCCAACTGGGTGGCATTTGTGCCTTTTTTAGAACCCAGTTCAGTGTGGGGAGTAAAACAGGAATTAACTCATTTTTAAATTCTTTGTACCACTCTGCCGTATACCCATCTGATCCTGGTGACTTGCTTAATTTAAGCCTACTAATTGCAGCTTTTAATTCAACTTCAGTTATGTCAGCAGTCATCCTTCTATTTTGTTCTTCGCTTAAAGTGGGTAACTCTAGAGAATTCAAGAAGGTGTCAGTCTGGGTTATATGCTTCCCCCTGGAACGTTGGAATATAGTGTTTTGTAAAACACTTCAAAAACTTCCTGAATTTCACTTAGCTTATTTTTTATCATTTTTGTTCTTCGGTCCCTAATTTTATGAATTGTCTTTTTTGCTATCTTTATTTTTAGTTTCCACGCCAGTATTTTCATAGATTTCGATCCACTTTCATAATGTCTCTGTTCCAGAAACATTAAGTTTTTCCTGATTCCTTGCATAGCTGAATTATTTATTTCATTCCTAATTCTTTTAATTTCCCCTAATGTATCCTGTGCCAAATTCAATTTGTGTTTTTTCTTTAGTTCCTTCAGCCTATTTTGTAATTCTTCTAATGTTTTATTCCCTATTTTTTTCTTATATGAAGATATCGCTATAATTTTCCCTCTTAAGACCGCCTTCAGACTATCCCATAAAATGGGAGGTGAAACCTCTCCATTATCATTAAATTCTAAGTAGAGACCAATTTCTTTTTTAATTTGTTCCTTAAAATACGGATCATTGAGTAGACTTGAATTTAATTTCCACATAGTATTCTTTGGTTGTAGGTCAAGATCAACAGATAAATATATAGGTGCATGGTCACTTACATGTATTGTCCCAATTCCACAGGTGTTTATTTTGTCTTTTTCTTTTCCAAATATTATGAAATAGTCTATTCTTGTAGATACAGAATGTGGAGCAGAATAATAATATCAATTAAACCAACATCCTCAAAAAGGGTATTAACTTTCTTATGTAAAGATTTTGTTTCATATGTTTTTCTATTGGAAGAGTTTAAGTTTGGTTGTAATTGTAAATTTAAGTTTCCCCCACATATCAGGAGACCTTCTGTTTCTGTTACCATAATATCAGTAATTTTCTGAAAGAAACTAGTATCACTTCCCGGGGGTGCGTATATATTCGATAGAGTAACTGAACTGCCATCTATATTCCCCCTTACCAGTATATATCTGCCTTCTTTATCTCCCATTTTGAATATTTTTTCAAAATTTAGCTTACCTGAGATAAGAATTGCAACTCCTCTCCTATGTCCTGATTCATATGAGGAGAAAAACAGATTAGTGAAGCCCATTCTCTTTAGTTTTTTATGCTCATTATCACTTAAATGAGTTTCCTGTAAATATACTACATGGGCTTGTTCTTTTTTCATTTTGGATAAAATTCTCTTACATTTGATTGGATTTAATAGCCCATTGACATTAAAAGAAATGAATTTTACCTTGTCCTTAGCCATCTGTATTTATCTGTCAATGTATCATTGAAATTAGAATAAAACTTAATCGATCTACTCCCTGAACAAATAAGAAGCAAGAAACTCAAATAATAACAAAAATGGCAACAAATGTGTGATTCCAAGGCTGAGGTCTCTAGTAGATGACCCTGCGTTGAGCTAGAGGAAATGTCTAGCTGTGGGGGATAACCCCTCCTACTTGTGAGTTGAGGGCCCCCATTGCAGTATTCATAAAAGTCAGTGAACAAATCCATTACACAGAAAAGATTTCCCTGTGTACTCCTATATATACACATACAAATATATATGCACACACACACACACACACACACAAATATATATATATATATATATGCATACATACACACACACATATACACACACACATTCACATATGTGCACACACACACATATATACACACACACATTGCACACATACACATATATGCACACACACACACACACACACACACACATATATATATTCTCATTTTGGTGAGGAAAAAGGAGTAAGTAAGTGAATAAAGAATAACAACTAAGTAATATAAAAGCCACATTATAATAAGTATTTCTCGAGATAGGTATATCACCGTGTACTTTTGCTTCTGTTTAGCTTCTCAACATTTTTAAAGTTAGCCAAACCTTATGGCTCTTCTGATGGGGGTGAGGACTGTCTTTGGGAAACTACCGGTCTCATCCTGATATGTTTCTCTCGGATTCCTCCCGTCTCCAGCCTTCTCGTTTCTCACGCTATTTCCCATGACGAGCAGGACAATTCCTCAGCTTTCCTTCGTTTTGGTCGTGCTGACGGGCAATCCTCTGGCCTTCATGTCTGTAGTCGCCTCTTCCACTGTCTGGTACAACTGCGTCCCGTTGTCATAAAACACTCGAAATTTAGCAGGGTACGGAGTTTGAAATCTAATCTTATTTTGCTTTAATACTCGCTTTACTTCGGAGTATTCTTTGCGTTTCTGGAGGACTGCGGGGGGGGGGGGTGTGGGTAATCTTGGTCGAAATATATTATTTTATCCTCTAAAAACACTCTCTTCTTACCCCAGGCCCTTTGTAGAATCTCCGCCTTGGTGATGTACCGAAGGAATTTAATTATTATTAAGTGTGGCTTTCTATCCTGGGTAGGTTTTGGGACGAATGCCGGCAGAAGATCCAGCACGTCCCGCAGTAACTTTCCGACAAACTCTGTCATAGACGAGCCCTCCGCTCCTTTGGGAACGTGTAGATTCTGATATTTTTCTGCCATGATCTTCCCTCCAGGTCAAGCAGAATACCTTCTTGGTGATGTATGATTTTTATTGTCTTGCTCAGCGTCCGTTCCACATTTTGAACGCGATCTTCCACTTTCTCAATGTGAGTCTCTGCCACCGCTGTTTTTTGATTAACGCTGGCGAGCTCCGCCTTAACATCATGGAGCTGCTGCTTTATATCTTTCTGGACCTTCGTTATTTCTTTCAGGATTTCGAAGAAATTCGCCGCTTCACCTGAACGAGGCCTGGCATCCGCATCGCTAGCACGCGGTCAGGTAGGAGAGCCACCTGCTGAACTCCTCTCGGCCGCAGGCTCCGCAGAGTCACTTTTTTTATTTCCATTATTTTTCCCCATTCTTGCCCCTCTTTTCTGTTCAAATATTTTTCGAAAAATATTATATTTGACGGGTTAATGAGGCTTAATATGCGTTTTTCCGGAGGAGCTAGCGACTTAAGCTGCCATTCTCGACGATGACGTCACCGGAAAACCATCAGCTTTCAAACAGTCCTCAAGTAAAGACGTCACTGCTGACACAGCTCCCAGCCAAAATGCCTTATCCGAAGTTACGACACAGAATACGATTTCTCAAAGTAACTGACCTTTCGACAAATGATCATCACACAATACACACACCGTGTTAATAATTTTTACACTGTGGCCCCTGCCCATCCCCCACATGATTCATCTGTTGTCGGCCCCCAACCAACACATACTCCACTCTCTGCTGCTACCCCTCCTCACAGCCCCCCACCGTGCTCTCAAGACTGCACCCCTCCCCCACCTGAAACCACCACAGTGGGCTTCACAGCTGAACAGGTGAGAAGACAGCTGAAACGTCTCCACCCAAGCAAGGCTGCAGGCCCGGATGGTGTCAGCCCCAGGGTGCTCAAAGCCTGTGCCCCCCCCCCCCAGCTATGTGGAGTACTTCAGCATGTCTTCAACCTGAGCCTGAGTCTCCAGAGGGTTCTTGTGCTGTGGAAGATGTCCTGCCTCATTCCTGTACCGAAGATGCCGGCCCCAGTGGCTCCAATGACTACAGACTGGTGGCATTGACCTCCCACATCATGAAGACCCTGGAAAGACTTGTTCTAGAGCAGCTCCAGCCCATGGTTAGGCCACACTTAGACCCCGTCCAGTTCGCCTATCAGCCCCGACTAGGAGTTGAGGATGCCATCGTCTACCTGCTGAAATGTGTCTATGTCCACCTGGTCAAGCCGGCGAGCACTGTGAGGGTCATGTTTTTTGACTTCTCCAGTGCATTCAACACCATCCGCCCTGCTCTGCTGGGTGAGAAGCTGACAGTGATGCAGGTGGATGCTTCCCTGGTGTCATGGATTATTGATTACCTTTTTGCAGACCGCAGTACGTGCACTTGCAACACTGTGTGTCAGACAGAGTGGTCAGCAGCACTGGGGCTCCACAGGGGACTGTCCTGTCTCCCTTTCTCTTCACCATCTACACCTCGGACTTCAACTACAACAGAGTCTTGCCATCTTCAGAAGTTTTCTGATGACTCTGCCATAGTTGGATGCATCAGCAAGGGAATTGAGGATGAGTACAGGGCTACAGTGGAAAACTTTGTCACATGGTGCGAGCAGAATCATCTGCAGCTTAATGTGAAAAAGACTAAGGAGCTGGTGGTGGACCTGAGGAGGGCTAAGGCACCGGTGACCCCTGTTTCCATCCAAGGGGTCAGTGTGGACATGGTGGAGGATTACAAATACCTGGGGATACGAATTGACAATAAACTGGACTGGTCAAAGAATACAGGCTGTCTACAAGAAGGGTCAGAGCCGTCTCTATTTCCTGAGGAGACTGAGGTCCTTTAACATCTGCTGGGCGATGCTGAGGATGTTCTACGAGTCTGTGGTGGCCAGTGCTATTATGTTTGCTGTTGTGTGCTGGGGCAGCAGGCTGAGGGTAGCAGACACCAACAGAATTAACAAACTCATTCGTAAGGCCAGTGATGTTGTGGGGATGGAACTGGACTCTCTGACAGTGGTGTCTGAAAAGAGGATGCTGTCCAAGTTGCATGCCATCTTGGACAATGACTCCCGTCCACTCCATAATGTACTGGTTAGGCACAGGAGTACATTCAGCCAGAGACTCATTCTGCCGAGATGTAACACTGAGCATCATAGGAAGTCATTCTTGCCTGTGGCCATCAAACTTTACAACTCCTCCCTCGGAATGTCAGACACCCTGTGCCAATAGGCTGGTCCTGGACTTGTTTCCACTTGGCATAATTGACTTATTATTGTTTTATATTGCTATATTTCTACATTTTTCTTGGTTGGTGCGTCTGTAACGAAACCCAATTTCCCTCGGGATCAATAAAGTATATCTGTCTGTCTGTCTGCCTCATGTGGCGGTATTCTCACCTCTAAATTCCAGATTGTGGGTTCTGGTCTCATTCTAATATCTTAATCAGAATCAGAACCAGGTTTAATATCACTGGCATATGTCATAAAATTTGTTGTGCAGCAGCAGTACATTGGAATACATAAAATATACAACCAGTAATTATATAATTAAATAAGTGCAAAAGAGAGCAAAATGGACAAAAATAATGATTTAGTGTACCTGGTTTCATTGTCCATTGAAAAGTTCTATGATTTTTGTCAAAAAGCGGTCACTAAAACATTGCATGTGTGTCTTCAGGCTCCTGTACGACCTCCTTGATAGTCGCAATCAGAAGAAAACATGTCCTGGGTGATGGGGGTTCTTATTGCTGGATACCACATTTTGAGGCTTTGCCATCTGAAGTTATCCACCATGCTGGGGATGCAAGTGCCAATGTGGAGCTGGCTCGTTTGTAACTTTCTGCAGCTGTCTATGATTCTGTGCAGTGATCCAATTGACGGTGATGCAATTGGTTGGAGAACTCCCCACAGTACATCTGTAGAAACCTGTGAGTGTCTTTGGTGACATACTAAAGGCTGATTTATTCTTTTGCATCAAATGAATGCTGTAAGTACGGTGTAGTTGTGTAACCTATGCTGTTCCCTATGCCCTACCCTATGCCATAGCCTGACGCACACTTCTCCAAAAATGTAACTGCACGTCGCTGCAACGCAGACCGCAACAACTCTGATTGGTCCGCGTGGTAGCATCGCATTTCCTCCTGTCTATAGGCATACTGTGCATACACTGATGCAAAATAAATGGTTGGAGACGATGAACCAAATCGTCAAATCTACCTGCCAACATCCGAAAATATTTGAAATGCATTTGCACGTCCATGTCTCTCAGTGGCTGGACAAGCACAGAAAATTCACCCTCTTTCTGCCTCAATCTGTTCAATAGTCTTACATACCATCTCCTCCGACGTCTTCTCTATTTTCTGCATTGCAGTAATTTCAATAAAAGTAATCCTTGTTCAACATTGATTAGCAAAAACTCCAACATGATGCGCTCAGTTCCCATTGTCTGAAGTACACGAAGAAACTCTACACAGTGGCATAGAAACCCCAACCACCAACTAGCGTTTTGGCAGTGAATTGCGGAGCAAAGCAGAAACTCGACCACACAGGTATAAATGCTCACAATGGCGCAGGCCACTTATGAAGGCTTCGGCGTAGGCTACTACGTAGAAGTAAAGTCAGCTCTTAGTCTCTTCAGACTCCTAATGAAATATAGCCGCCGTTGTGCCCTGTTTGTAATTGCGTCAATGTGTTGGGCCCGGTATAGATGTTCAGAAATGTTGCACCCAGGAACTTAAAACTGCTCACCCTTTCCACTGTTGATCCCTTGATGAGGACTGGTGTGTGTACCCTTAATTTCCCCTCCCTGAAGTCCACAGTCATTTCTTTGGAATTACTGACATTGACCGCAGGGTTGTTGTGACGACACCACTCAGCTCGCTGATCTATCTTGCTTCTGTACGCCTCCTCGTCACCATTTGAAATTCTGCCAACAGTAGTTATGTCATCAGCAAATTTATAGATGGTGTTTGACCTACGCCTCACCATACAGTTATGTGTGTAGAGAGACTAGACCATTGCTTCCAATCTATTCTGACTGTTGAGGAAGTCAAGGATCCAGTTGCAAAGGGAGGTACAGAGGCCGAAGTTTGGAGCTTGTTGATTGGTACTGAGGGCATGACGGTGTTAAACTGAGTTGTAAACAATAAACAGCAGCCTAACAAAGGTATTACTGTTGTCCAGGTGATCCATGGCTGAGTGGAGTGCCAGTGAGATTGCATCCACTATAGATGTATGTTGGTAATAGGCAAACTGCAGTGGTACAGCTCCTCGCTTAGGCAGGTGTTGATACTCATCATCACCAACCTCTCCAAGCACTTCATCACAGTAGATATGAGTACTTCTTGGCAATGGTTGTTGAGACAGCTCACCCAGCTCATTTTGGGCACCAGTGTAATGGTCACCCTTTTGAAGCAGCTGGGAATCTCCAACAGCAGCAGTGAGAGATTGACAATGTTCTTCAATATCAAGTCAAGTCAAGTCAACTTTTATTGTAATTTTGACCATAACTGCTGGTACAGTTGATAGTAAAAATGAGACGTTTTTCTGGACCGTGGTTTACATGACACAGTACAAAAAACTAGACTGAACTACATAATAAAAAAAACAACATAGAGAAAGCTACACTAGACAACAGACCTACACAGGACTGCATACAGTGCAGGCAATACAATAAATAATAAACAGGACAATAGGGCAAGTTGTCAGTCCAGGCTTTGGGTATTGAGGAGTCTGATAGCTTGGGGGAAGAAACTGTTACATAGTCTGGTCGTGAGAGGCCGAATGCTTCGGCACCTTTTCACAGACGGCAGGAGTGAGAAGAGATTGTATTAGGGGTGCATGGGGTCCTTCATAATGCCGTTTCCTTTGCAGATGCAGTGTGTAGTGTAAATGTCTGTGATGGCAGGAAGAGAGACTCCGATGATCTTCTCAGCTGACCTCACTATCCGCTGCAGGGTCTTGCGATCCAAGATGGTGCAATTTCTGAACCAGGCAGTGATGCAGTTGCTCAGGATGCTCTCGATACAACCCCTGTAGAATGTGATGAAGATGAGGGGTGGGTGATGGACTTTCCTCAGCCTTCGCAAAAAGTAGAGACGCTGCTGGGCTTTCTTTGCTATGGAGCTGGTGTTGAGGGACCAGGTGAGATTCTCTGTCAGGTGAACACCAAGAAATTTGGTGCTGTTTACGATCTCTACCGAGGAGCCGTCGATGTTCAGCGGAGAGTGGTTACTCCGTGCCCTCCTGAAGTCAACAACCATCTCTTTTGTTTTGTTCACATTAAGAGACAGGTTGTTGGCTCTGCACCAGTCCGTTAGCCACTGCACCTCCTCTTTGTAAGCTGACTCATCGTTCTTGCTGATGAGACCCACCATGGTTCTGTCATCGGTGAACTTGATGATATGGTTCGAGCTGTGTGTTGCAGCACAGTTGTGGGTCAGCAGAATGAACAGCAGTGGACTGAGCACGCAACCCTGGGGAGCCCCCGTGCTCAATGTGATGGTGTTGGAGATGCTGCCTCTGATCCAGACTGACTGAGGTCTCCCAGTCAGGAAGTCTAGGATCCAGTTGCAGTGGGAGGTGTTCAGGCCCAGTAGGCTCAGCTTTCCAATCAGTTTCTGAGGGATGATTGTGTTGAATGCTGAACTGAAGTCTATGAACAGCATTCGAACGTATGTGTCTTTTTTTGTCCAGGTGGGTTAGAGCCAGGTGGAGGGTGGTGGCAATGGCGTCATCTGTTGAGCGGTTGGGATGGTACGCAAACTGCAGGGGGTCCAGTGAGGGGGCAGCAGGGTCTTCATATGCCTCATGACGAGCTTCTTGAAACACTTCATGATGATGGATGGGACGGTAGTCATTTAGGCAGGACACTGAAGACTTCTTCAGCACGGGGACGATGGTGGCGGCTTTGAAGCACGTTGGAACCGTGGCGCTGCTCAGGGAGATGTTGAAGATGTCAGTGAGAACATCTGCTAGCTGGTCTGCACATCCTCTGAGCACTCTGCCAAGAATATTGTCTGGTCCAGCAGCCCTCCGTGGGTTGACCCTGCACAGGGTTCTTCTCACGTCGGCCAAGGAGAGACACAGCACCTGGTCATTCGTAGGAGGGGTAGACTTCCTCGCCGAGACATCATTTTCCACCTCAAACTGGGCGTAGAAGTTATTCAGCGCATTTGAGAGGGAGGCATCACCTGCACAGTCAGGTGATGTTGTCCTGTAATTGGTGGTGTCCCGGATGCCCGTCAACATGCGCCGCGTGTCGCCGCTGTCCTGGAAGTAACTGTGGATTAGCTGGGCATGTGCACGCTTTGCCCCTCTGATGGCCCGGGACAGTTTGGCCCTCGCTGTTGTTAGAGCTGCCTTGTCGCCTGCTCTGAAGGCGGAGTCATGGGACCTCAGCAGCGCACGCACCTCTGCGGTCATCCATGGCTTCTGGTTGGCACATATAGTGATGGTCTTGGACAGAGTAACATCATCAATGTACTTGCTGATGTAGCTGGTCACTGATGCTGTGTACTCCTCTAAGTTGGTAGAGTCGCCATCGGTTGCAGCCTCCCTGAACGTGTGCCAGTCAGTGTTCTCAAAGCAGTCTTGAAGAGCAGAGATGGCTCCTGCTGGCCAGGTTTTCACCTGCTTCTGAACTAGTTTGGAACGCCTGACGAGCGGTCTGTATGCTGGGATTAGCATAACAGAGATGTGGTCTGAGTATCCGAGGTGGGGGCAGGGCTCTGCCCGGTACACGTCGGGGATATTTGTGTAAACCAGGTCCAACACGTTCTCCCCCCTCATTGCAAAGTCCACATACTGATGGAATTTGGGGAGCACTGACTTAAGGTTCGCGTGGTTAAAATCACCGGCGACAATAAACAGGCCATCAGGATGTGCGTTCTGCAGTTTGCTAATAGCCCCGTACAGTTCACAGAGCGCCTCCTTAGCATTAGCGCAGGGGGGAATGTAGACACCAAATATAAGGACAGAGGTGAATTCCCGTGGCAAATAAAATGGTCTGCATCGAACTGCCACAAACTCCACTAACGATGAGCAGTGTCTGGAAACCAGCAGAGAGTTCTTACACCATTCCGTGTGGATATAAACACAGACACCGTCACCGCGAGTCTTACCGGAGACAGCTGCATCTCTGTCCGAATGAAACAAAGCTAGCCCGTCTAGCTGGATGGCAGCGTCTGAAATCCCATCAGTGAGCCATGTCTCTGTGAGGACAAACGCGAAGCAAACTCTGTACTCCCGCCGAGTATTGCGTTGGAGTTGGATGTAGTCCATTTTATTGACCAGGGAGCGGCCATTGGAGAGCAGAATGGACGGGAGAGCTGGCCGGCTAGGGTTTGCTTTTAGCCTGGCAAGGAGCCCTGCCCGTTTGCCTCGCTGCTGCTTCTTTGCACATCACTTTCGACGTATCCATCTCTGGCTCCCAGCATCAGGCAAGTCCGAGGATTGTAGGCCTGTTCCCCTCAGCAAGCCGACGTCGCGTAATTCAGCCAGCAGATCTCTGTGAAGGTTTGTTTTTGGGCAATCTCTGTATTGTAGTAGTATCTGGCGATGGTAGATAGCCACTCTGTTATCCATGTGCCCTAATCGAAAATTGTGTATCAAACTTAAAATAGAAAATTAAATTAAAGTAACACCAGGTCTGAAAGGCCGCTGCTGCCGTGCCGCACCGCCTCATGGGATCCTACCAGCTGGTTGGCACAGGTTTTCAGAGGGTACCAGGCACATCAGAGCCTGACATTCTGCAAAGGCTTGCCCTCATGAAAGATGTTCTGACGTTAGCCTCAGACAAATTATGGGGTCACCAGCTGCTGCAGGGACCCACACAGGTCTAGTTTTATTCTCTCTTTCAAAGTGTTCATGAAAGGTGTTTAGCTGATCTGGAGTGAAGCATCAGAGACATTCGTAAGACCATAAGACATAGGAGCAGAATTAGGCCATTTGGCCCATTGAGTCTGCTCCCCAATTCAATCATGGCTGATCTTATTTTCTCCTCATCAGCCCCATTCCCCAGCATTCTCCCCGTAACATTTGATAACCTGTCTAATCAAGAGCCTGTCAAACTCTGCCTTAAGTACACCCAACGATCAGGCCTCCACAGCTACATGTGGTATTAAATTTCACAAATTCACCACTTTCTGGCTAAAGAAATTGCTCGGCATCTTGGTTTTAAATGGATGCCCCTCTATCCTGAAGTTGTGCCCCCTTGTCCTGGACTTCCTCACCATGGGAAACAATCTTCCCTCATCTACTCTGTTTAGGCCTTTCAACATTTGAAAGGTTTCAATGGGATCCTGCCTCATCCTTCTAAATTCCAGTGAGTACAGACACAGAGCCACTAAATGTTCCTCGTATGATAATCTTTTCATTCAAAGAATCATCTGTATGAGCCTCCTCTGAACCCCTCCCCCCAATGCCAGTACATCTCTTCCCACATCTTTCCTTATCTGAGGAACCCAAAACTGTTCACAATATCCAAGGCAGGGCCTCACCAGTGCTCCACAAAGCCTCAGCATCACACCCTGTTTCCGCACTCTAGACCACTTGAAATGGATGCTAACAATGCATTTCCCTCACCACCGACTCTACCTGCATGTTAACTTTTAGGGTTTATGCATAAGGCTTCCAAGTCCCTTCGCATCTCAGATTTTTGGATTTTCTTGCTATTTAGAAAATAGTCTGCACATTTATTTCTTCTACCAAAATGAACAACCATGCATTTCCCAACATTGTATTTCATTTGCCACTTTCTTGCCCATTCTCCTAATCTGTCTTAAGTCCTTCTGCATCCTACCTGTTTCTTCAACACTACCTGCCCCTCCACCAATCTTCGTATCAGCTGCAAACTTGGCAACAAAGCCATCTTTTCTATCATCTAAATCATTGAGGCACAGCATAAAAAGAAGTGGTCCCAACACTGACCCCTGTGGAAAACCACTAGTCACTGGCTGCCAACCACAAAAGCCATGATGTTAGGTTTCGCCCTGTAGGAAGCAATGGCCTACAAATACTGCAAGGTAAGCACATAATCCCAGAAGTGCTTTCTGGGCCATGGCCCTGTTTTGGGTGTTGTACTTCCTTCAGTAGAGAAAGAGGGGATCGAAGTAACCTGCAGAGAGTTGTAAAGTTAGCCAGTTCCACCATGTGCACTAACCTCTGTAGTATTCAGGACCTCTTTAAGGAGCGATGCCTCAAAAAGACAGAGTCCATCATTAAGTAACCCTATCACCCAGGTCATTCCTTGTTTTCATTGCTTCCATCAGGAAGGAGGTATAGAAGCCTGATGGCACATATATATACATACTGCAATTCAGTTTTTTAATCCTGTTAAATATATATTGCATTGTACTGCCGTCACTAAGTCAACAAATTTCACGATGTATGCTGGTGATATTAAACCTGATTCTGATTGAGTTCACTCTTGTGCTCCAGAATATTTATCTCTCAACCAGTATTAACATTAGATTTTCTGTTTCCGCAGATTAAATCTTCCTATTACAAATTGCAACAGTGAAATCATATAAGGCATTACATTCTCTAAGAATACACTGGATAAAACAAGGTTTTGTTTTATAACTACACATAAATTCACCAAAATCGGCAATGAGTTGAACGACCAACTAAATTAATGCAGGCATCACTGAATAGACCACCTTCACCATGCATTCCTGGAGGCATGATAACTCAGTTGCAGTAATGCAGTGGACAAGAGCCTTCAGTCATTATGGATTTGAAGCAACATCAACCCTAACTTGATCTCAATTTCCTGACAGATGGGTATACCAAATGGCCTGTATTGAAGTATGGGAGTACTAATAGTCATTTTCTCTAATGCCTTTATAAATTGTGTGATTAGATAGGCTTGGACTCTTTTCACTGGCTAAAAGGAGGCTATCAGGTGGGTTATCTTAACAGAATTTTAAAAGCAATCAGGAGGAACATAGGAAAGATGATTGTCGCAGTCTTTTTCCCTAGGTAGGGGAGACTAAAGCTAGAGGTCATAAGTTTAAGGTGAGAAGGGAAAGACTTAGGGGGAGCTGCGGGAAAGGTGTTTTACACTTGAGGGGGTGGGTATATGGATCAAGCTGTCAGATAAAGCAGTAGAGGCAATTACAAAATTTAAAATACATTCAGAGAGGTATATGTATAGAAAAGGTTATGAACAGGGTTTCAGGATCTTTATACACCATGGACTAATAGAATTTGGCAAGGTACCAGGTTGGGAACCCCTGGTTCAGATGGATATGGGCTAAAGGCAGGTAACTGAGACCATCTCCGAAAGATACTTTGGTTGACATGGACAAGTTGCTTTAAAGCACCTGTTTTTGTTGTTTATAACTCTCTGACTCTATTCTATTATGTGAATATTTAAATAACAGGTGTTTCTGGCGAAGACTCTATAATTATTATTGCATCAATCATGGGACTGGTATCATCTTTGGTATCTCACAGTGGATTCTTGCTTCTGTCATGTTTGGAGAGGAAATCAAACCGAGGTAATGTATGTGTTAAATGTTGAATAGGTTGGGAGACTTCAATATCCATCTTCGAGTTTTGCTGGGTATCACCTCAATAAATCAACCAGCTAGCCAGAAAGATATCACTGTCAGTATGGGTCTGAGGCATGGGAGGGATAAACTGAATTGACTTTGTCCTTCCTAATCTACCTGTAGTGGATGCTTCTGCCGACAATAGCGTTACTGGAAGTGAGTGCCACACAGGCCTTGTGAAGGCAAGTCTTTGCACCTTCCATCATGTTGTGTTTCTCTGCAAGCATGCTGAACAGGATTGACTTGCAGTAGAACAGATTTGGCAGCTTTAAAACTAGGCATCTGTGAAACATGGTGGATCATTTTCATTGGCAGAAATTCATGTGTGTACAGCATGGTGTTAGTAGCCTTTCTGGAGTGCAGGTCATCAATACTATAGGTGAGATGTTATGTGTCTCATATAATTTCTGTACCCCATATAATCATCTCCTTCTTGATCTCATGTGAAGTGGATCAAATTGATAGGAGAATAGCCTCTGTAATGTCAGGGATCTCACAATGAGACTGAGATGAATCTTCTGGCTTGCACTGTCTCTCTTTTAAGAACATATCATTCTGTTCCCGGCATGCCATACAGTTGCAACACTGACATCTGTATACTCAACCTTGTAGAAAGTTGGACAGAAGACAAAAAAGCCGGACAACTTCAGTCCAACTAATTGATGCTGAAACAGCCCAATTGGAATCAACAGCAAAGTGACTGAATCTGTCATTAAAAGTGCTATTAAATACCTTTTCACCAATAACTTATTCACTGATGCTCAGACAAGGGCGATTAGGGACGGGCAATAAATTGTCAGCTGTACTGAAATACAATAAGACAAATTCATTCAAAATATTTTACCTCAGGAACAAGATAAAATCTGCAGATGCTGGAAATCCAAGTAACACACACAAAATGCTGGAGGAACTCTGCAGGCCAGGCAGCATCTATGGGAAAGAGTACAGTCGCTGATTGGTCCGAGTCTCTTCATCAGGACTGGAGGAGAAAAGATGTGAAGTCAGAGTAAGAAGGTGGGGGGTGTGGAAGAAAGAACACGAGTGATAAGTGAAACCAGGAGAGGGAGGAGCGGTGAAGCAAAGAGTTAGGATTGGTGAAAGAGAGAAAGGGCTGGAGAAAGGTGAATCTGATAGAAGAGGACAGAAGGCCATGGAAGAAAGAGAAGGAAGAGGAGCACCAGGGGGAGGTGATGGGCAGGTAAGGAGATGCATGAGAGAGGGAATGGGAATGATAAGGTAGGGGGGCATTACCGGAAGTTTGAGAAATCGATGTTCATGCCAGTACGTTGGAGGCTACTCGGATGGAACATTAAGGTGTTGCTCCTCCAACCTGAGTGCGGCCTCATCACAGCAGTGGAGAAGACCGTGGACTGACATGTCAGAATGGGAAGTAGAACTAAAATGATTAGCCACTGGGAGATCCCACTTTTTCTGGCGGATGGAACATAGGTGCTCAGTGAAATGGGCTCCCAATCTATGTTGGGTGTCACTGATTTACAGGAGGCTGCACTGAGAGAACTGGATACAGTAGATGACCCCAGCAGTCTCACAGATGAAGTGTCACCTCACCTGAAAGGACTGTTGGGGGCTCTGAATGGTAGTGAGGGAGGAGGTATAGGGGCAGGTATAGCACTTGTTCAGTTTGCAAGGTAAGTGCCAGCAGGGAGATCAGTGGGGAGGGGCAAATGCTCACAGGAATCTGGAATATACTTCCCACCCTGTTAATTGTAGAAATGCCATCCCCTTTGTCTCAATTCCTCCATCCTCACTGCATCTGCTCTCAGGATGAGGCTTTCAATTCAATTCAAGTTTAATTGTTGTTTAACTGTATATGAATACGAGTGAATATAGCCAAATGAGGTAGTGTTACTCGGGGGCCAAGGTGCAAAGACACATTAACAACAGTCACACACAGTAAGCACAGACAAAATATCAATCACATAATCTTCTTCGGTTGTCCTCCTAAATCCGAGGATGACGTCCACTCTTTTTAACAGTGAGATCTTTGATTATACAGTCCTACCCTGGACCCACAAGCTCTATTGCAGGTGGGACGTGTATATGTGGTAGTGATGGCAATCATGGCTGCATTTCTCCTGGCTCTCTTCTGCTGTTTTTTGGTTGTTCTTTCCATCTCCAGAATACAAACCCCGTCCCTACACAGCTGTCGCCAAGTGTTACGCTCAGCAGCAACATCCTCCAGGTCCTCGGGTCTGATCTCGCACTTTCTTAAAGCATTCTTCATCTGATCCTTATAGCGCTTCTTCGGCCCTCCAGCTGAGCGTCGACCATGATGTAGCTGGCTGTAGAACACTCTGCGGGGTAGCCGACATGGGGGCATCCTTATCACTTGCCCCAGCCACTGCAGCTGATGCTGGGTGATCGTGGCCTCAATTCTTCTGCAGTTGGTCTTTACAAGTATTTCAGTGTGAGGCACCTGCTCACACCAGGTAATTCCCAGGATGCGCTGGAGGCAGATTATGTGGAAGCGCTCCAGGGGCTTGATGTGACGGCTGTAGGTTACCCAAGGTTCACAGCTATAAAGGAGGGTGGTGACACACACCGCTTAATATACAGCGACCTTTGTGGAGTGACGAAGGACACTGTTCTGAAAGACTCTACACTGAAGTCTCCCAAAGGCAGCTGATGCCTTTTTAATGCGGCCCTGGATGTCGTTGTCAATGCCACTATCCTCAGAGAGAATGCTCCCCAGATATTTGATAGATTGCACTACTGACAGCTTCAATCACATAATAGGTGTCCTAACACCCATCACCTCTCCTCCCACCCCGCCCCATGACACAATTCCCAGTTCTTGCACATACATCAACAAGCCATATGGAGTATCAGTAAAAATACAACAATGCAGAATATGCATGTGTATATATACAGTTCATTCCAGAATTACGGAGATGTCCTCCTCCTTCAAAGAAAGGGGCTTCCTTTCTTCCACCATCTATGCTGCTCTTACCCGCATCTCTTCCATTTTGCGCACTTCTGCCCTCACTCCATCTCCTGCCACCCCTCCAGGGATAGGGTTTTCATCTCCTTACCTACCACCCCACCAGTTTCTGTGTCCAGCACATAACTCTCCATAACTTCTGCCATTTCCAGTGGGATCCCACTACCAAGCACATCTTTCCCTTCCACGTACTTTCTGCTTTCTACAGGGATTTCCTTGTCCATTTGGTTTTCCCCACTGATCTCCCTCCTGGCACTTATCCTTGCAATTGGAACAAGTGCTACACCTGCCCCTACACCTCCTCCCTCACTACCATTCAGAGCACCAAGCAGTCCTTCCAGGTGAGGTAACACCTCACCTGTGATCTGTTGTGGGTCATTTACTGTGTGCAGTGTTCCCAGCATAGCTTCCTGTATATTGGTGAGACATGACATAGATTGGGATTTCGCTCCATCCGCTAGAGAAAGCGGGGTCTCCCAGAGTCCACCCATTATAACTGTACAGCCCATGTCCATCCATGGCCTCCTCTACTGTCATGATGAGGTTACACTCAGGTTGGAGGAGCAGCAACCTGATGCCTCCAACCTGATGGCATGAACATCAATTTCTCAAACTCCTGGTAATGCCTCCCCACCACCCTTCAGCATTCCCCATTCCCATTTTCCCCTATTTCCCTCTCTTACATTATCTCCTTACCTGCCCATCACCTCCCCTTGGCGTTCCTCTCCCTTCCCTTCCCTTCCCTTCCCTTCCCTTCCATGTTCTTCTGTCCTCTCCTATCAGATTTCCCCTTCTCCAGCCCTTTATCTCTTTCACCAGTCAACTTCCCAGAGCTTTACTTCACCTCCCTCCCTCTCCTGGTTTCATCTAACACCTATAACAGAAATTCTGTAAATGCTGGAAGTTCAAGCAACACAGAAAATGGTGGAGGAACTCAGCAGGCCAGGCAGCATCTATGGAAAAGAGTGAACATTCAACCAGTCCTGATGAAGGGTCTCGGCTCAAAACGTTAACTGTATACTTGTGTCATATGTCTTTGGAGATGCAGTAGAGCTTGGGGATGGACTGCTAATATTTATGAATGAGTTTTTATACAGAACGGTGATGTCTGATTTGTAAATAGTAGGAGTTGTATTTGAGAAGGGCGCACTGTTAGGATTATGAACCAATAGAACTCTGATATGGTGTTGTGATTGGGAGTTGGATATTTTCAGCATGTGTTTAGAGAAATTTTATACAAGACAGTAGAAGATGTTTGGTGAGGTTGGTTCAACAACAAAAAGGAAAGGAAGGAATGTGCAGAGAAACTAATGGTTTTAATCAATGAATAATCCAGGTACACTTAGTATTTTATTGAAAGTGAAGCATAAGAGACAAAAATGTTGAATTTGGGAGAGTAAAACTGAGTGTTAGCTTTGTATTTCATAACAATCTATGAGCCATCAGTGTCACTGTCAATCTTACCCACCCAGGTCCCTTCAATATTACCTGAGATGATGGTTGTGTGCATTTTATTCATATTTATAAATAGCTATCAAGTAGGTTGAAGTGGAATTAAGCCATTCTAACGTTATTGTTATTTCCTCTGCAGTGTTTCAGAGCCTCATTAATTGCAACATTTTGTCTGTTGTTGCTACCTTCGTTGCCCTCATCTCCTGGATTGCGATTAAAGGTGAGCACAAAGATATGTTTGGTCCACATCCTTCTCAAGCTCAGTGACCCTCTCCAAATGTCCTTTGTGAATTGTTATTGTACCCATCTCTACCACTTTCTCTGGCAGCTTATTGCATATGTCCAGCACCCTCTAAGTGGAATAAGTAGAAAAACTGGCATCTCACATGCTCTTCGAATCTCAGGAACCTTAAATTTCCTTATCCTGGAAAAGGAATGTGTTCTCATGACTTGATAACCTGTATCAGGTCACTCCTCAGGGGAATCAATTCCAGTTAGTGCAAGTATAACACAATCTTCAGTACATTAAATTGGACCATAAGACCATAAGATACAGTAACAGAAGTAGGACATTCGCCCCATCGAGTTTGCTCCGCTATTCAATCATGGCTGATCCAAATCTTCCAGTCATCCCATCTCCCCTGCCTTTTTCCCATACCCTTTGATGCCCAGGCTAATCAAGAACCTATTCATGACTGATGCAGTGGAAGCTGTGTATTTAAATGAAATATCCAAAATTTGAAAGCTTATTCTGCATTGTTCATTCAAGGAGAAAGAACTATTTAGTAAGGAATAGAATGATTAGTAGGAAAGTGAAAAATGCAATGGAACAATAATTACTGGGTTCATCTCCAAATCCTTGTGGAGAATGTATGTAGTTCATCTGCTCATGTAAGAAGGCTTAGGTTCAGACAAAAATGAGGGTATCTAGATGAGGCTAAAACTACCTTTGTCAAGAAAATCAAAGCAATGTACAGGTCCAGATGTTATTCTTAATGCTTCAACCTACCATTGAAAATTCTTTTGGTTGTCCCACACTGTATTCACATTGATATTTTAGAAGGACATTTCTTTCCAAATCCGCACCTCAAATTGCCAAGGAAAGGACAGTAGGTGTATGAAGTCACAATCACCAATTGGTTCCTTTCCAAGTCATAACGATTCTGATTTGCAAATGTGTCTCTAATTTTCATTGTTGCTGAGTCTTATGTCAGTATGGGAGTATTTCCTGGTGCCTTGCTGTCTGCAAGAAGGTAATGGGAGGCCTCTTGCCCAGGAAGGTTAGAAATGGGCACGAGTCCAAGATCAACACCATTTCTCACCAATCTCACCGATGAAAGCAATGAAGAGGATTGAAACAGCAAGGCGAGTGTGGAATGTGAGTGAGTGTTCGGATACCAGTCTTTTGCTCGCTGCTGCCGGAGGAAGTTCTTTGCATGTGATGGTCTCTCTCACTTGCTCACTGATCCGAAGGGAAAATTCCCTGCACTTGAATGACCTCACTCTCCCTCGATGCTGACAGAGGATGATACCGAAGTTCTGGGTCTGCAGTTTATAGATTGGACTGTATTCCCTGGTTGCTCCTTTATCTGTTACTATTTTGTGCAACGTTGCAGCCTGTAGATAATGAATACTAAGCTGAACTGAATATGGACCATTTTGATTTTGTGTTTTATATTTCTGTGATTTTGATCATTCCTCCTTGTTCCCTTTTGCGCGTGAGGGAGGTGCACTTGGGGGGGGTGGGGTTGATGTTTTTCTTTGAAAGGGTACCATGGTTTTCTTTGTTTTGTGGCTGTCGTTGGAAAAGATGAATCTCAAAGTTGTATACTGCATATATCCTTTGAAATTTGAATCTTTTGAATCCTTCGAATCTTCACCAGCTGTGCTCCCAAGGTCTACCCAGACCCCCAAAATATGAATTTGAAACAAATTTATATGTGTTATGAATTACTAACCAGTATTGTTGAATCTTTCCTCTAGGTGCTGCCTTTATATCTGTTGTTGCATTATGCACTGTCTCTGCCCTGTTTTTGGCCATAATTACACCAATTGTTATTCTGAAATTTGGCTGTTCCTTTAATGGGAAATTCCAAAGAACAAAAGGTAAAGAACAGTTCATTATTGTACAAAATTTCTTGGTTTAACAGTAAAACTATACTTGCAACTAATTATATCATTTACATTTGACAGGATCTCAACCTTTCATTGCCTTGAGTGGTTTCATCATAATTCCCATTTCAATCACTGTCCTAAAGGAAGAGATTCAGCAAAACAGTGAGTCTAATGTTGCAAACATTGGCATTTCTGTGTACTCAGCATGTTTTTGAAGTTACAGGTACTGTGTGAAGTGGCCACTCCCATCACCATGGTTAAACCCAGATTAATCTGCAATCTATACATTTTATTTTCTATGGATGTACAAGCCTTACTTTAGTATTGGCTAAACAATCGAGCTGGTTGTTGATAACAGGGAGTGCACACACTCCTGTTTACATCAAAAGTTCTGATGTCGAGCGGATTGAAAACTTCAGGTTCTTAGGAGTGAAACTCACTAATTGCCTGTCTTGGTCTAACCATGTTGATACATAGAACATAGAATATTACAGCACATTACAGGCCCTTTGGCCCACAATGTTGTGCTGACTCTCAAACCCTGTCTCCCATATAAACCCCACCTTAAATTCCTCCATATACCTGTCTAGTAGTCTCTTAAACTTCACTAGTGTATCTGCCTCCACCACTGACTCAGGCAGTGTATTCTTTGCACCAACCACTCTCTGAGTGAAAAACCTTCCTCTAATATCCCTCTTGAACTTCCCTCCCCTTACCTTAAAGCCATGTCCTCTTGTACTGAGCTGTGGTGCCCTGGGGAAGAGGCGCTGGCTGTCCACTCTGTCCATTACTCTTTAATATCTTGTACACCTCTATCATGTCTCCTCTCATCCTCTTTCTCTCCAAAGAGTAAAGCCCTAGCTCCCTTAATCTCTGATCATAATCCATACTCTCTAAACCAGGCAGCATCCTGGTAAATCTCCTCTGTACCCTTGATGCCATGGCCAAGAAGGTGCACCATGCCTCTGCTTCCTTAGGAGGCTAAAGAAATGTGGTATATCCCCAATTTTTATAGATGCACCACAGAAAGCTTCCTTTTAAGATGCATCATAGCCTGGTATGGAAACTGTTTTGCCCATGACCATAATAAAGTGCTGGGAGAACTGGAAACAGCTCAGTATATCATGAAAATCAGCCTCCTCTTCATAGACTGTCTACACTTCTTGTTCCCTTGATAAAGCAGCCTCCCTGAACCCTCTCAGTCTTCTTGATAAAGGCCTCCCTGATCTCAGACATTCTCTCTCCTCCCCCCCCCCCCCCCCACCCCATTTCCATCAGGCAGAAGATATAAAAGCCTGAAAACCAGAACCAGGAGACCCGAGGGCAGTTGTTATCCCTCTGTTATAATACTACTGAACGGCCCTCTAGTATGATAAGATGGACTTTTGACCTCAGAATCGACCTTGTCATGGTCTTGCACCTTGTCTTCCCACACTGTACTTTCTCTGTCACTATATTCTGCATTCTTTTCTTACTTTCACTTCTTTTCACTGCATTGATACAATCTTTTTTTCAGCGTGTCGCACCAGTCAGCCGGCCATTCTTGTCTGACGCGCAGTGTCAGGATTAACCGGGTGACGTGAACGTTCCTGCCTTGATCCTTTGTATTTATTATGAGGCCGAGTGGCTAGCTCGATACTTAACCCGGCATGGATGGAAAGCGTGCTTGGGGATGGTCTGACTTGGATTCGAACTTAGGAGCCTTCGCTGTGGAGTCCAATGCTGATGTCATTGCGCCACCAGCTGGCCACTGATACAACGACCAGTATGGATGGCAGACAAAATTATTTTTTCACTGCACCTCGGTAAATTTAAAAATAACAAACCAATTTACCAACTTAATGTGTGGAGCGATTTTTCATCACGCTGATTCTTTCCATTTGCCACAGCTGTCTGCTTAAAAGCTCCTTCAGTGAGGTCAATCCTGATGCCATACTATTGGACATTGAAGACCCCTGCTGGAGTAGATTTTGTCTCCTCGCTCTACTCCACGCCACTTCAAGTGGCGTTCAATGTGGAGAGTTCTATTTAATTTGCTGAGGGAGGGTAGTTGGTGGTAAACAGGAGGCTCCTTTGCGTGCACTTGACTTTGGCTCGGGAATTTATGGAGTTAAGAATCAATAAAGAGGACTTGCATAGTCCCTGGCTTTTGCTTCTATACTACTGTGTGATTTCCTGCCGAGTCTTTGCATGCAAAGATCCAGCCAGGCATGGTGAAAGACTCTTGGGGCATTTGGTACGGACCATGATGCCCAGTATATCCATTACTTGACTATTTTTTGACTCGAACTTCTCAATTTGGCACAAACTCCAGGTGGTAGAGTGTACATAATTGTGTTGAATGTGATTGTCCAGCACTTAGGTCTCCCTGTGTACAGGTATGCGTCACTTAACGTCCTTGATACGTTCTGTGAAGTTGGGCGTTATGCAATTTGGACGTTGTGTGAACACAATATTATATACTTTGCAAACCTATATGGAGTACTGTACTGTAGTGTGGCTGGCAGTGTAGTGGCATCAGTGCTGGACTTTGGGGCAAGAGGTCCCGAGTTCGAATCCGAGTTTGGCTCCCTTGCACGCTCTCCACCTGTGCCTGGGTTGAGTGTCGAGCTAGCAACTCGACCTCGTAAAAAAACCCGGAGAGGGATGGTCTCCGCCGGGTTTCAGATGCCCAAGACACGCTGTATGATGAGCAATCACCGAAAAAGATGGGTGCAAAAAGCTTGTCATGATGGCGCCCTGATGACTTCACCAGGAGTTATGGGAGTGCGCGCACACACACACACACACACACACACACACACACACACACACACACACACACACACACACACACACACACACACACACACACACACACACACACACACACACACACACACACACACACACACACACACACACACACCTGTAATGACTAAATAGCCAAGAACTTACACGTATACTGTACGCTATAATTTTGCTTCTGCTGCCTTTGCATTAGCACTTGCAGACTTATCACTGACTTTCTCATTATGCAACAAAAATCATTGTTTGAAGCACTTTTTCTTTAAGCATTTTGAACAAGCTCCGAGCCTTAGCAGTGATCATTAACATGCTGAGAGGGATTCTCTTTTGTGTTTGGGAGAGGGAAATATTGCTAATGACATGGATTTCTCTTTTCAATCAATTGCATATTACGTCCATAGTCCTGATTGGACATTGTCCGAATGGATATTAAGCGGTGCATACCTGTACTGTATATCATAACATTTGCTTCTGTGGTATGGTGTCAAGTTTGTTTGCTAATGCTTATTAAAAATTCTTTGGGTTGTTTACCATGGTGAAGGTGCTAAATAAGTGTTGTATTGGGGGACATTCAATTTACACAGTGTTTCATTGTCACACATTTTCAGATCAAAGTTGTCACACCAGCATCTTAACATGGAGCATACCGATTGCATTATTGGTCAGCTGTGTTATTATAATGACTGTATTCCTTGCAACATATCGCTGTAAATACCGTAAGTATCAAATCATTTGCTCACTTTCACTTCCTGAAGTATTCAGAATGGATGACCTAAAATTTGTTCAGATATTCCACCAAGTCCTAAAACTAGATAAAGAGGACCAAATTAAATAAATAACATGAGGATGTTATACTTGTTCATTCATTTATTGAGAAAAGTGATCTGATATTACATGTATTTGTTGGAACAAGTATGTGAACCTTTGCTTTCAATAACTCTTATACATCAATAGCCTCAACCAAATGTTTCTGGTAACCACTGGTCAGTCCTGCACATCGGCTTGGAGGAACTTTAGCTCATTCCTTCTTACAAAACTGCTTCAACTCTGGGATGTTGGCGGGCGTCCTTGCATGAACTGCTTGCTTCAGGTCCTTTCACAGCACTTCTATAGGATTAAGGTCAGGACCTTGACTCAGAAATTCCAAAGCACAATCTTTCTCCTTTTGAAACCATTCTGTTGTTGATTTAATCTTGTCTTCTGGATCATTGTCTTCTATTAAGCTTCAGGTGATGGACTGTGATTCTGACATTCTCCTGTAAAATGTGTTGATACAGTTTTGAATTCATTGTTCCTTCAATGCTTGCAAGATGTCCAGGCACTGAGGTAGCCCCAATCCATGATGCTCCTTCCACCATGCTTCACAGTTGGGATGAGGTTGAGGTTTTGGTGTTGGTTTGCAGTGCCCTTTTCCTTCAAACATAGCAATGTGCATTCCTGCCAAAGAAGTTCAACTTCTGTCTCATCTGTGCTCACAACATTGTCCCAGAAGCATTGTAGAACATCCAGGTGGTCTTTTGTAAACTTTAGAAATGCAGAAATGTTTAGTTTTTGGAGAACAGTGGTTTCCTCCATGGTGTCATTCCTCCATTCTTGTTCAGTGTTTTTCTTGTACTGGACACATGGACAGAGACTTTAGTAAGTTATAGGATTTTCTGCAGGTCTTTTGCTGTTACCCTTGGGTTCTTTTTCACCTCCTTCAGAATTGCACATTATGCTCTTGGTGTGATCTTTGCTGGATTCCCACTCCTAGGGAGAGTAGCAACAGTATGGAATTTCCTCCATTTGTAGACAGTTTCTCTTAGGGTGGACTGAAGAACACTCAGGTCTTTAGAAATGCTTTTGTATCCTTTTCTAGCTTGATACATCTGTACAATTCTACTGATAAGGTCCTCTGAAAGTTGTTTTGATCAAGGCATGGTGCACACAAAACAGATATTTCTTGAGAAGATCAGGCTTTTTCAGTAACCTGACCTTGTATGTCTGTTCTATAGGGCATGGCATCTGTGCAACCCACTCCTCCAATCTCATCTCATTGATTGAAACTCTGGACTCCAAATAGCTTTTGTAGAAAGCATTATCCCAGAGGTTCATAATACATGTAATATTGGATATTTTTTCTCAATAAATAAGCAAACAAATATGATGTTTTTTGTGTTATTTATTTAATTAGGTTCTCTTTGTCTAGTTTTAGTGAAGATCTGATCACATTTAGGTCGTATTTATGCAGAAATTGAGAAATTTCTACAGGGTTCACAAACTTTCTAGCACCACTGTATATCTGTTGAGTCCAGGAGTTTATATCCAAATAAAATTATTTATTTAACAAGATTAAATCTTGCAGTGTTACAGGAAAGGTACTGATATGAATAAGGAATGGCTGACAGGCAGGAGGCAGTGAGTGGGAATAAAGGGGGCATTTTCTGGTCAGCTGTCAGTGACCAGTGGCGTTTCTCAGGCGTCAGTCCTGGGACTTAAATTTTTTCAACATTGTCAATGATTTAGATAATGTAATTGATGCTTTGTGGCAAAGCTTGCAAATGATACAATAATAGGTGGAGGGGTAGGTAGTGCTGTGGAAGCAATGTGATTGCAGCAGGACCTAGACAAATTGGAAGAATCAGCAAAAAAGTGGCTCACTGGAATTCAGAAAAAAATGCAGGGGGATCTCACTGAAACCTACTGAATGTTGAAAGGACTAGATAAGTTGGATGTGGAGAGGATGTTTCTTGTGGTGGGGTTATCCAGAACTAGAAGGCATAGCCTCAAAATTGAGGGGTGACCTTTTAGAACAGAGAGAAGAAGCAAATTTATTTTAGCCAGAGAGTAGACAGTCTGCAGAATGCTCTGCCAAGAGCACAGTGGAGGCCAAGTCTGTGGCTATATTTAAAGCAGAAGTTGATAGTTTCCTTATTGGCCAGGGTATCAAAGGATATGGTGAAAAGTCAGGTGTATTTGGTTGAGTGGGATCTGGGATCTACCATGATGGAATGGCAGAGTAGACTTGATGGGCTGAATGGCCTAATTCTGCTCCTTGTGTTCTTACAGTCTTGAAGTCACAGACCACTTGAATATAATTTCACGGTACACCCAATGAAATCAGCTCCACAAAATGAGTAAAATGATTTTACGTTGATGATCTAGACCTCTTCTAGTGTCTATTGTTCCTGAGATCCCTGTGGTATGTTCAATTACAGCTAAAGGGAAACCACATTTACCAGACCAAATATGAGCAATCGAGTCAAATCTGACTTTTCCACAGAAAAATGGTGATGAGGAGTAAGATTCTTTGTTAATTATCTGGAATTTATAAAGATTTATTTCATTTGTTATAGACAGAAATGAAAATGCAAGCATTGAAGTAAGACAGCAGGTATGTTATCATCTAAATGTCTTTAATTGTCTATGACTGTGTTATAAGGCAAGTTTAACATGTGTTTACTAAAATGTGATGTAATACTTGCTTTGGGCTAGTTTAATGTGGCAAATCTGGTTTCAGCCAGAGAGTGGGTTTGAGGGTTTAATATCATTGAGCATGTACCAAATTTTTCATGATTTAAAGTAATTTCTAAAATCTGTTTTTCCATAGAATTGTTACAATGCAGAAGGAGGCAATTTGGTCCATTAGAGTTATGGAAGATTTATTACAGAAATCCCATCAGTTTCATTCCACTGCTTTCTGTGGCCTAACCCTCCCCCCCCCCCCCCCAATGACTTGCAAATAATATTTTTCTCATTTGTCTGAGTAATTCACTTCTGAAAGCTTTGATTGATATAGTTTTAACCACAGTGAGTTCTAGATTATCATCATGACCATCGGGAGAGGTAAGGGGAGTAATCACTTAGAGCAGGGTTCAGAAGCCGAATCAGGTTTATTATCCACCGGCATGTGTTGTGAAATCTGTTAACTTAGCAACAGCAGTTCAATGCAATACTTAATATAGAAGAAAAAATATAATAATAAATAAATCAATTACAGTGTGTGTGTGTGTGTGTGTGTGTGTATATATATATATATATATATAGAGAGAGAGAGAGAATTGATTAAAAATAGTGAAAAAAAGAAATAACATGTATATTAATGAAGTGAGGTAATGTTCACAGGTACAATATCCATTTAGGAATCAGATGGCAGAGGGAAAGAAGCTGTTCCTGAATCACTGAGTGTGTGCCTTCAGGCTTCTGTACCTCCTACCTGATGATAACAGTCAGAAAAGGGCACGCCCTGGGTGCTGGAGGTCTTTAATAATAGGCACCGCCTTTCTTAGACACCACTCCTTGAAGATGTCCTGGGTAATTTGTAGGCTAGTACCCAAGACGGAGCCGACTAAATTTACAGCCCTCTGCAGCTTCTTTCGGTCCTGTGCAGTAGCCCCTCAATACCAGACAGTGATGCAGCCTGTCAGAAAGCTCTCCACGGTACATCTATAGAAATTTTTGAGTATATTTGTTGACATACCAATTCTCTTCGACCTCCAAATGAAGTATAGTTGCTTTCTTTCCTTCTTTATAACTGTATCAATATGTTAGGACCAGGTTTGATCCTCAGAGATCTTAACACCTAGGAACTTGAAACTGCTCACTCTCTCCATTTCTGATCCCCCCTATGAGGATTGGTTTCCACTCCCTGTGGCCGTTCCCCTCAGCAACAAGTATGCCCCTTTGGATACTGGCGAGTGGAGGGTGGATGACCTATCAGGGTGCTGCAGCAGCAGCCAGGCCTGTGGCAGTGTGTCCGGCTCTGATGCTCTGCCAGGAAGGATGCAGTCATGTCATCAGAGACTCAAGAGTTACAGGGATGGCCAGGAGATTCTGTGGCCACGAAAGGCACACCAGAATGGTGTGTTGCCTCCCTGGTGCTAGAGTGCAGGATGTTTGAAAGCAGCTGCAGAGGGTTTTCAAGAGAGAGAGTGAGCAGCCAGACATTGTGGTGTATAAATGGCACCAATGACATGGGTAGAAAGGGGAAAGAGGTCCTGTGCAGTGAGTGTAGGGAGTTGGGGAAGAAGCTGAAGATCAGGACCTCCAAGATCGTAATATCTGGAGTACTTCTGGCATGTGCTTGTTAGGGCAGTAATAGGATGATTGTGCTGATGAATGAGAAGCTGAGGACGTGGTGCATGGGGCAGGATTTCAGACTTCTGGATCATTAGGATCTTTTCTGGGGAAGGTAGGACCTGTACGAAAGAGGCAGGTTACACATGAACTCAAGCGGGACCAAAATCGTTTGGGGAGGTTTGATAAGGCTGCTAGTGAGTGTTTAAACTAATTTGGCAGCGGGTGGGAACTGAAGTGATTGGGCTGAGGACGGGCAGTCGAAACATTCTGTAGTGAGTCTGTGAGGCAGAGCAGGCAGATAATAGGGCAAAATTGCAATCAATTGGATGAGATGAAATGCAATGTGGTGGCAAAATTGTGATGAATGCAGGACTGAAGGGGTTATATTTGAATACATGCCATATACAGAATAAGGTAGATAATTTTGTAATGCAGTTAGAGACTGGCAGGCATGACATTGTAGATACTTTGTAGACATTGTAGGACGTGGCTGAAAGAACATCATAGTTGCAAGCCTAACATCCCTATTGTGTTGAAAGAAGAGGCAGGTAGGCAGAGGGTGGCTCTGTTGGTTAAAAAAGATGAAATCAAATCCTGACAAAGTGGTGACACAAAACTGGAAGATGTAGAATCCTTGTGGGTGAAGTTAAGAAATTGCAAGGGTAAAAAGAAACTGATGAAAGTCAGATACAGACCTCTGAACAGTAGCCAGGAGGTAGGAGAGAAATTACAATGGAAGACGGTAAGTACATGTCAAAAGAGCAATATTACAATAGTCATGGGAATTCTAATGTGCGGATAGATTGGGAGAATGAGGTTGATGCTGGATCCCAAGAGGGAGAATTTGTGGAATGCCTATGAGATGGCTTTTTAGAGCAGCTTGTGATTAAACCCACTGGGGGAATATTGTTGTATATTGGATGTTGTGTAATGAACCACATTTCATTAGGGAGCTTAATGTAAAGAAGCCCTTGGGAGTCAGTGATCTTAATATGTTAGAATTCATCTTGCAGTTAGAGAGGGAGAAGCTAAAGTCAGTTGTCTACACGGACTTTAGTAAGGCCTTTGACAAGGTCCCACATGGGAGATTAGTTCAGAAAGTTCAGACACTAGGTATCCGTGGAGATGTTGTAAACTGGATTTGAAATTGGCTATGTGGGAGAAGACAGGGTGATAGTGGATGATTGTTTCTCAGACTGGAGGCCTTGACTAGTGGTGTGCCTCAGGGATTGTGCTGGGACCATTGTTGTATCAATAATCTAGATGATAATCTGGTAAAATGGATGAGCAAGTTTGCTGATGACACTGAGATTGGAGGCATTGTGGATAGCAAGGAAGGCTTCCAGAGCTTGCAGAGGGATCTGGACCAACTGGAAAAATGCGCCAGAAAATGGCAGATGGAATTTAATGCAGAGAAGTGTGAGGTGTTGCATTTTGGAAGGACAAATCAAGGTAGGACATACACAATAAATGGTAGGACACTGAGGGGTGCAGAGGAACAAAGGGATCTGGGAGTTCAGATACATAATTCCCTGAAAGTGGCGTCACAGGTAGACAGGGTTGTAAAGAAGGCTTTTGGCAGCCTGGCATTCATAAATCAAAGTATTGAGTATAGGAGTTGGGATGTTATGGTGAGGTTGTGTAAGACATTGGTGAGGCCAAATTTGGAGTATTGTGTGCAGTTCTGGTCACCTAACTATAGGAAGGATATCAGTAAGATTGAAAGAGTGCAGAGAAGATTTACTAGGATGTTGCCGGGTCTTGAGGAGTTGAGTTACAGGGAAAGATTGAACAGATTAGGACTTTATTCCTTGGAGCATAAAAGAATGAGGGGGATTTGATAGAGGTTTACAAAATTATGAGGGGTATAGACAGAGTACATGCGAATAGGCTCTTTCCACTTAGATTAGGAGAGATAAATACGAGAGTACATTGCTTTGGGGTGAAAGGGAAAAGGTTCAGGGGGAACATTAGGGGGAACTTCTTCACATAGAGAGTGGTAGGAGTGTGGAACAAGCTGCCATCTGATGTGGTAAATGTGGACTCACTCAAGTTTTAAGAATAATTTGGATAGATACATGGAGGTCTGGAGGGTTATGGACTGGGTGAAGGTCAATGGGTCTAGTGCAATAAATTTTCAGCAGAAACTAGGAGGGCCAAATGACCTGTTTTCTGTGCTGTAGTGTTCTATGGTTCTATGTAACAACATTACAGTGGAGGAAACGGAATTAAAAGGAATGATAGAAGAACTAGCCAAAATTGATTGGAATCAGACACTAGCAGGGATTATGGCAGAAGAGCAATCGCCTGAGTTTCTGAGTACTTATTGGAACGTGCAGGATAGATACATCCCCAAGATGAAGAGGTATTCTAAAGGGAAGGTGAGGCAATTGTGGCTGACAGGGAAGTCAAAGACAGCGTAAAAGCAAAACTAGGCATATAGGATAGCAAAAATTAGTATGAAGTAAGAAGTTTGGGATGTTTTAAAAACTCAACAGAAGGCAATTAAAATGCCTTACAAAAAGACCAAAACGTCGGCAGAGTATTCATTTCTATGGATGGTGTCTGACTTGCTGAGTTCATTTAGCATTTTGTGTGCATTGCTCTGTATATCCATCATCTGTAGAATTTCTTGGGTTTCTGGCTTGTTTACTTAGAGAACAGATGAAATAAGAAGGTAAGGTAGACAATTATATAAAAGAGGATATCAAAAGATCAGATATATAAAGAGTAAAAGAGATGCGAGAGTGGACGTTGGACTGCTGGAAAATGATGCTAGAGAGTTAGTGATGGGGGACAAAGAAATGGCAGATAAACTTAATAAGTATTTTGCATCAATCTTCACTGTGGAAGACACTAGCAGTATGCCAGAAATTCATGAGGAAGACATGAGTGTCATTGCTATTATGGAAGTGCGTGGGAAGATGAATGATCTTGAAGGTTGATAAGTTTCTGGACCAGATGGACTACACCTGGGGTTTTGAAGGAGGTAGCTGAAGAGATTGTGGTGGTATTACTAATGATCTTTCAAGATTCTGGAATAGTTTCTGAGGGATAGAAAATTGCAAATGTCACTCCATTCTTTAAGAGGGGAGGGAGGCAGGCAGAGCTGTTGAAGTCCACTGTTAAAGATGTGGTTTTGAAGTACCTGAAGTCATAGTCCACCAAATAGCCAAAATCAATATAATATCTCTGCCTTTGCAGCTAATGCTATTAGTTATGAAACTTGGATTTCATACCCATTGTGAATTGCTACCAAAGCATGCTCTGACATTTTCACATACAGTACTGTACAAAATACTGTATAGCTAGTGTGCTGAAGACCTTTAGACAGCACTGCAGGAATTTTATGTGGTGCACTGTATTCCTGCTGCAGCAAAAAAAAAAATCATGATTTGTGTGAGTGATGATAAACCCGATTCTGATATGGGTCTCTATTGCAGGCTGAAAGTGGGAAGGGGTCAAAGAGAGCGGAGTCATAGTTGGGAAAAGGGGAACTGAGAGAGGAAGAAGTGGGAAGCACCAAGAGCCATTCTGTAATGCTCAATAAACCAATTGTTTGTAATCAAATTACCTGGCCTAGTGTCTCTGGGCTGGGAATGTCTGCACCCACATCAACCCCTGCTCATGTTTCCTGCCCTTAAGTCTATTTCTAACCCAGCCAATCATGAACCTTTAATTTCACGTGCCAGAATTTTGCTAACTAATGCATTATTTGTGAAATGCATGTAGATGATATATGTTTTCCCTTCTTTATTAGAATATTCCCCACAATGCATCTGGTATAAGGATCGTTGTAAACTTCCACTGTCTATTTTGCCCATTTCTCTGTTCAGTACTGTTTTCTACTGCTGGCAATTGGAGAAAATGTTTGATTCCTGCATATAACCAATATGCTTTGTTCTTTTTAGGATAATGAAAACTTGTAAGATTTCAGTATTATTGACATGGATCTGGGTGTTAACAGCCGATTCGCTTCAGGCTCTTTAAAATGGATATACCGGGTATCAATTTTGGAACTGAGTACCAGTGGAAAAACTTTGTCCATCAATAGGGCAAATACATGTCTTCATTCCTATGGAATGGCATTGTTATTTGAAACATATTGTTACAGCCCTTTGTATGATTTCAGTAATTTTTTTTACTTTCAAAGCACTGTTAGGATACATTACTTGGTGTCTGATATAAGAAGCACCCTCACCAAACTAAGAGTTTCTAACCAGAGAATCAACCTTGAAATGGTGTGGTGGTTTTTTCACATTGTGTTAGAGTTTGATGTGAACAGAACATCAATGGAGCAGTAATTGTAGGACTTGCACTTGACTACTGCCATTTGGTGGACCTGAGGACTGAAGGCAATACAGAGTCTATAGATGCCAGAATCTGGAGCAAAAGAAGTAAACTGTTTGACAAACTCAGAGCAACAAGCAGAATCTGTGGAGGCAATGCGGCAGCCGAAATTTCAGATTAAGATCCTGCATCAGGGCTGAGAGTGTTGACTGAGAAATAGTTGCTGTTTCAGAAGGCTTGTGCATGATAGTTGATAACAAATAATGGATGGAAAAGGTAACAAGGGAAGGGGGAGAAAACAGATGTATTAGTGGGGTGTAAATGACCTGAAATTAGAAAATTCCATACTTATACCAAATAAATTACCCAAGGGGAGTAGGAAATGTTTTTATTGGATTACAGTACTGATTGGTGTTTTCTTGAGTCTCTTTGTTTTTTTTGTGTACAGTATAGTTTTAGTTTTCATTACTTATTTGTTTGTATGACCACTTGTAATATTTCAGATTGTGTTGCAGCATAAAGGAAGAGCATGAGTTTAAGTTCTTAATGTTTTGCTTTTACTTGCTGGTTACATGAATTTTCAAGATGGCACCAGTGACCAATGAGACCACCAGGGATGTCCTGCATACATTTCATTAAATTACTACTACTTCTCCGTCTTTTGAATTTGTTTCTAATACTAAACTGTGTGCCTGTAACTTACATTTTGACAATTTGTTTTTGGGACAATTGAGTGATCTGGTGCCCTTGCTGTCTCCAAGGGAATTTGGTTTGTTTGAGAATGGAGTGTGCGGCAAAATGGTGGAATGTGAACCCAAGATTGGCTGCATTACTCAACAATCTCACCAGTTTATGCATCAGGTAAAATTGAAATCGACAAGGATGAAAGCAGAAGGCAAGCAGGTGTTAAGTGCAGTCTGCCTGCATCGACCAGTCTCCCTCTCCCTCTCAGACATTGCCGCAGGAGTCTTGGGGCTTGGGCACGGCTTGATTGGTGCAGTTTGTGGATTGCTCTTTTTTTTGAACAGGGTCTGTGGTTGATGTTACACGTGTTTCTCTTTTTATTGCTCTTTAGCCCAATTTTGATTGGAGCTCTTTGTCACAGACTGGCTCTGCAGCTGCAGTCAGTGAATGAGATAGTGCTAAATTGAACTGAACTAAACTGTTTCAAGCACTCTGTGGTTTGATGTTGAACATTCTGTGTGTTAGTTTGCTCAGTTTTTTGGTTCCCTTTGTGTGATTTGTTCTTTTTTATAATGGTGTGCTTGGTTTTTTAATGTTTTCTTTGAATGGGATCCATAGTGTTTCTTTGTTTTTTGGCTTTCTTTGGGAAGGATGCATACATAATTTGATAACAATTATGTATATTTTGAATACTTTGAATTTTTTTGAATCTTTTGAATCTTCCTGATTTTACTTGCTGTCATTTAATGACACTTTCTGACCACACACACTCTGATGATCCAGTTGGATAAGACTGCTGAAGAAATCAGAACAAAATATACTGCCAATCCTGACTCTAATGTAATATTCACCAGGACACTCGAATGTAATATGTCAGGTGGATGATATTACAAGAGCATTGGGCAAGATCCAGAGAATGCATGAGGGAAAGAAGAAAATGAAATAGACATTCGTAGTCTTATCACAACTACGCGAGAATGTGTTAGTACAAGTGTCATCATGAGAAAGACTGAGGTCTAACTCACAGTGTGTGTTAACTGAACTATGAGAAAGGAAAAGGAGAACTGTGACAAATTACAGTCAGTAAAACTTCTATAGAGTCGATCTGCATTAATTAAACAAATGAGACAAGAAAAAGGACTGTGAGAAATTGCAAGATAGCTCGATGGTTAAAGATGTTAAATGTCTGGATGAGTTATCTCTGAAAATGAAGTGCACGTATCAGGAAGTATGGCTCCTGATATACCTCTGCAACAAATAGTATTAAAAGCCCTGATTGAGGTCTTTAAGATGGAAAAAAAAACATTAACATCTACAGAGACTTCTGATATGCTTTTGGAGTTCACAATTTTGGAAATCTATGGGGCAATGTGGATTTCTTACAGGTCTTGGAACCCTCATCAAAAATGGCCAGCTGGTACAAGAATTAATGCAGATCTTGCAATTGGCATCAGAAATGACTGTATTGAAATGTATAAGCCGCTGTAAAATGGACAAAGTTGAAAGCTGTAGAAATGGATCAGTGGACAATGCAGCAAAAAAGGACCGTATGGAAAGGTGTAAAAAATATAAATGAAGTGAATCTATCAACTAACATGGTAAGAACAAACTTGAACCCTCTAGCACATACAAACATAAAGCATATTTGAGAAATGCAAGCTCAGTGTTCTAACAGAGCAAAGTTGTCCTAAATGGTGGGAAATTGAACAGCTGGGCATAGGAATCATTTTCATGAACCTCCTTTGAACCCTCTCCAGTTTCAACACATCCTTTCTAATAAAGGGCCTCAAACTGCTTACAATAATCCAAGTGAGTCTTCAACAGTGCATTATAAAGTCGCAACACTACATCCCTGCTTTTATATTCTATTCGTCTTGAAATGAATGCTAACATCACATTTGCCTTCATCACCACAGAATCAATTTGCAAATTAACCTTCAGGAAATCCTGCAGAAGCACTAAAAGTCCTTTTGCATCTCAGTTTTATTTTAGTTCTCTTCTATTTAGAAAATGGTCAACTTTCATCCCTTCGACCAAAGTGCATGACCATACACTTCCTGACACTGTATTCCATCTGCCACTTCTTTGCCCGTTCTACTAATTGGTCTGAGTCCTCCTTTAGCCTCTCTACTTCCTCAATTCTACCTGCCCCTCCACATTTCTTTGTAGAGTCTGCAAAATTTGCAACAAAGCCATCAATTCCACATTATGTAAAATAATTGGACCCAACACAGAGCCCTGTTGAACACCACTAGTCACTGGCAGCCAACCCACAAGAAGCTCCCTGTTTTCCCACTCTGCCTCCTACCAGTTGGCCACTGCTCTATCCATACTAGAATCTTTCCTGTAATACAATGGACTCATAGCTTGTTCAGCAGCCTCATGTGTGGCACCTTGTCGTATGCTTTCTGAAAATCCAAGTACAAAACATTCATTGATTCTCCTT
Source organism: Hemitrygon akajei (assembly GCF_048418815.1). NCBI lineage: Eukaryota > Metazoa > Chordata > Chondrichthyes > Myliobatiformes > Dasyatidae > Hemitrygon > Hemitrygon akajei. The sequence continues at coordinate 153,650,172 of NC_133125.1, forward strand.
TGTCTTTCCTGCTTGTTATTTCTTCAAAGGATTCGAACAGATTTTTCACCTACTGACTACAGCCTATTTTATCATGTGCCTCCAAGTTCCCTGAAACCACATCATTAATAATTGACTCCAACATCTTCTCAACCACTGAGGTCAGAGTAACTGGCCTATACTTTCTTTTCTTTTAGCCTCTCTCCCTCTTGAGTGGAAAGACATTTACAGGTTTCCAGTCTTCCAGAATCATTCCAGAATCTAGTGATTCTTGAAAGATCACTACTAATGCTGCACAATCTTTTCAGCCACCTCTTTCAGAACCCTGGTGTCCCTCCAGACCTTCTCAAGGCTTTCCAAAGAACCTGATCCCTAGTAATGGTAATTTCTCACAACTCGTGACCCCTGACACCTGGAACTTCCACCATACTGCTATCGTCTTCCACAGTGAAGACTGATGCAAAATACTTTTTCATCTACCATTTCCTTGTTCCCCATCACTACCACTCCAGCATTGTTTTCCAATGGTATAATATTCACTCTCACCTCCCTTTATACTTTACGTATTTGTAGAAACTTTTGATAGTCCTTTTTAATATTATTGGCCATCTTACTTTTGTATTGCATCTTTACCTTGATGACTACTTTAGTTGTCTTCTCTTGGTATTTGAAAGATTCCCAATCCTCTAACTTTCGACTAACTTTTGCTGTATTATATACCCTCATTTTGGCTTTTATTTCTCTTGTTAGCCACGGTTGTGTTATCTTGCTTATAGAATGCTTCTTCCTCTTTGGAATGAATACATCCTATGCCTTCCGAATTGGTTTAAATCACTAACCAGCCAGAAGATGTTGAACACATTCCTGAAGATGACAAAGCTCAGTTTGATGACGATTGTTATTTTTGCTTTGCTACTAATCTTATCCACTCAGGACATACAGGATGAAATGACTCATAACGTGTACAGGCATCAAATCAACTTTCAGATGCAGTTAATTCCTCTGGATGTTGGATATCCCAATACATACCAGATGCAATACAAAAGTAGCAGTGCAATCACTTGAGTCGAGTATGATCTTCCCCTAAAAAGTGTTCTCCTGGAGGATCTTCATGGGGTGGTAGAGGCCAATCCAAGATCCACATCCAGTATTCTGATCTCACAATCCTGTCCCCATCGCTACTTGCTTATCACCACACCACAAGACTTAATCCAGGATGTTAAGGGGGATTCCCTTAATTGAGAACACCTGTGCGTGAGCTTGCTTAATGTAGGGAGGCTGATGCATGGGCAGCCATCACATAGTCCTTGGCAGATCAGGGTCAGTGTTCAGTAACTGGGAACGGAAGATGACGGGATGCTTCACCACTACAGCCTTCCTCCACATCACTGCCATTGTGATGCATCATCATCTGCCAGCTGCACAATTTAGGTCATGGTTTGATCGATGTTTGGAACATCCCCCTTGACCTGTCTGGCTTGGGTGGCACTACCAGGGGTTAAGAGCCAGATGGTTAACCTCCACATGGCATTGCTCTTGGGATTTCAGGAGCTCCCAAACCTCTCCACCACGACAAAGTGACAATCCTCAGAGAAGAACCATTACAAGACTCGCCAATGTTAGGTCTTATTGTCGTCGTCGTCATGGCTATCCTTCGAGTTCGAGAATGATGGTCTTCGTTCTGTTGAACCCACAGAGTGAAGAGGCCTGTGCGTGTATTTGTTTAACATGTGCTTGATATTGCACTCCATGAAGCACACGTTACTTCACAAATCAACCAACTGATTCCAATGGTATGGAAACCACAACGATTAGAGCTGATAGATTTGTTGCAGCCTTCATCCGCCTTCACAGCCTGTCTACAGGTACTTAGCAATCACATGATCTTTTCCTTGTCCATCATTGTGATCTAACAACTTTGTGTCCTTCTTTAATTCTTCTCAGGGATATTATGGAAACACAGTGACCAAGTGGGTCACATACCATCTTAATCTAGATCATTTGTGCCAAAACTAATTGCCTCATCTATTTGTCATCCTGACAAAGGGTCTCGGCCCGAAACGTCGACAGTGCTTCTCCTTATAGATGCTGTCTGGCCTGCTGTGTTCCACCAGCATTTTGTGTGTGTTGCCTCATCTATTGACTTGTCCTATTTATGCATTCATTTGGTGTATGCGTAAATTCAAACTTGAGATCTGTGATAAGGTTAATTCCCTTCAGTTGTTCACTGTAAAATCTGCCTTTAGCATGACTTCTGAAGATAACCTCTAGGGTATAAATCAGTATCGCTAATCTAAATGTAATAATACCTCTGCAATTTTCATTGGACAACGTTCATTGTGTGCTTAGCGTGTCGTCCTGAAAGAAGTCTCAGTTTATGTTGATAGTGGTGGTTGTTCTTCTTTGGTTGTTAATAGATAGCATGATTATTCCAATCTATTGCAATGCATCTTCAGAATTAGGAAGATTGTAAGTATTGTGTGGAGTTTTTATAAATTAAGACCTCCTATTAACCATAAGTGTCATTCAGAATCAAATGTTTTTTGGTAGTGAATACAACACCATGAAAGATTTCTATTTTTCCTCCGGGACTGAACTGGAATTACAGTTGTTCGTTCCATTCTTCCATACCCTTACGGCATAATTTCTGCTCTTCTGTGAGTATATTGTAGTTATCTAAATGACCTGGACCCACTGCAATTTGCCTATCGCCACAATAGTTCAACGACAGATGCAATCTCAATGGTTCTCCACATGGTCTTAGACCACCTGGATAATACAAACACCTATGCCAGGATGCTCTTCATCAATTATATCTCAGCATTTAGCACCATCATTCCCACAATCCTGATTTAGTAGTTACAGAACCTGGGCCTCTATACCTCCCACTGCAATTGGATCCTCGACTTGCCAACCAGAAGACCACAATCTGTGTGGATTGGTGATAATATCTCCTCCTCACTGACGATCAAAACCGGTGCACCTCAGGGGCGTGTGCTTAGCCCACTGTCCTACTCTCTCTGTACACACTACTGTGTGAGTAGTGTAGCTCAAATATCATCCATACATTGGCTGATGATACAACCAATGTTGGTAGATGGAGTCGAGAGGATGCACAGGAGCAAAATATATTAACTAGTGGAGTGGTGTTGGAGCAACAATTTTGCACTCAACATCTGTAGGGCGAGAGAGCTGAAGGGCAAGATGAGGGAACACTCACAGAGACAGATAGACATCTCATAGACAGATCAGAAGTGGAGATACAGACAGACAGACATACTTTATTGATCCCAAGGGAAATTGGGTTTCGTTACAGCCGCACCAAGAATAGTGTAGAAATATAGCAAGCTAAAACCATAAATAAATAATAATAAGTTAATCATGCTAAGTGGAAATAAGTCCAGGACCAGACTATTGGCTCAGGGTGCCTGACACTCCGAGGGAGGAGTTATAAAGTTTTATGGCCACAGGCAGGAATGACTTCCCTTGATGCTCAGTGTTACATCTCAGTGGAATGAGTCTCTGGCTGAATGTAGTCCTGTGCCTAACCAGTACATTATGGAGTGGATGGGAGTCATTGTCCAAGGTGGCATGCATCTTGGACAGCATCCTCTTTTCAGACACCACTGTCAGAGAGTCCAGTTCCACCCCAACAACATCACTGGCCTTACGAATGAGTTTGTTGATTCTGTTTGTGTCTGCTATCCTCAGCCTGCTGTCCCAGCACACAACAGCAAACATGATAGCACTGGCCACCACAGACTCTTAGAACATCCTCAGCATCGTTCAGCAGATGTTAAAGGACCTCAGTCTCCTCAGGAAATAGAGACGGCTCTGACCCTTCTTGTAGACAGCCTCAGTGTTCTTTGAGCAGTCCAGTTTATTGTCAATTTGTATCCCCAGGTATTTGTCATCCTCCACCATGTCCTGATAGTGAGCAGTTCCAAGTTCCTGGGTGTCAAGATCTCTGGGGAACTAACCTGGTCCCAACAAATTGATACAGCTATAATAAATAAATAGATAAGTCACAGTATATGTATAATGAATGTATTAAAATCATGCAAAATCAGAAATACACAAGAATGATTCCAGGAATGCAAGGGTAACCTATGAGAAACGTCTGGCTGTATTCCCTGGAGTTCAGGAGAGTGAGGGAGGATCTAATAGAAGCATTCCGAATGTTAAAAGGCCTGAACAGATTAGATATTCCCATAGCAGTGGTGTCTAGGACAAGAGGGCACAAATTCAGGATTGAAGGACTGTTGCGGTGTGCTACACACAGCGCTGGAATAATGACACGCAGACGGTGAGGCAGTTGCGTAAAAGATTTATTCAAACTTCGCGGCCTCACTTTTAAGCCTTCCCATTTCCGCCCTCCCTGGCCCCTCCCACGCGCGGGCGTTTCCCCTTGCTGGTGAAGAAGGCCTGGTGCCCGTTTTGGGGCTGGCCTCTCTGCCGGCGTGCGCCATTTTGTGAGCCGGTTCGAGGGCGCTGGAAAGTGGGTCACCACAGGACGTCCATTTAGAACGGAGAGGCAGAGAAATTGCTTTATAGATAATAGGCAATAGGTACAGGAGTAGGGCATTCGGCCCTATGAGCTAGCACCGCCATTTACTGTGATCATGCTGATCATCCATAATCAGTACCCCGTTCCTGCCTTCTCCCCATATCCCTTGACTCTGCTATCTTTAAAGCACTATCTAACTCTTTCTTGAAAGCATCCAGAGAACTGGCCTCCACAGCCTTCTGAGGCAGAGCATTCCACTGATCTACATCTCTCCGGGTGAAAAAGGTTTACCTCAACTCCGTTCTAAATGGCCTACACCTTATTCTTAAACTGTGGCCTCTGGTTCTGGACTCTCCCAACATTGGGAATATGTTTCCTGCCTCTAGTGTGTCCAATCCATTAATAATCTTATATGTTTCAATGAGATCCCCTGTCATCCTTCTAAACTCCAGTGTATACAAGCCCAGTCGCTCCAATCTTTCAACATATGACAGTCCCACCATCCCGGGAATTAACCTCGTAAACCTATGCTGCACTCCCTCAATAGCAAGAATGTCCTTCCTCAAATTTGGAGATGAAATCTACACACACTACTCTAGGTGTGGTCTCACCAAGGCCCTGTAAAACTGCAGAAGGACCTCCTTGCTCCTATACTCAACTCCCCTTGTTATGAAGGCCAACATGCCATTAGCTTTTTTCACTGCCTGCTATATATGCATGCTTACTTTCAGTGACTGATGATCAAGGACACCTATATCTCATTGTACTTCGCCTTTTCCTATCTTGACACGATTCAGATAGTAATCTGCCTTCCTGTTCTTGCCACCAAAGTGGATAACCTCACATTTATCCACATTAAACTGCATCTGCCATGCATCTGCCCACTCATCCGACCTGTCCAAGTCACCCTGCATTCTCATAACATCCTCCTCACATTTCACACTGCCATCCAGCTTTGTGTCATCTGCAAATTTGCTACTGTTACTTTTAATCCCTTCATCCAAATTAATAATGTTTACTGTAAATTGCTGTGGTCCCAGCACCGAGCCTTGCAGTACCCCACTAGTCACTGAAAGGGACCCGTTAATCCCTACTCTTTGTTTCCTGTCTGCCAACCAATTTTCTATCCATGTCAGTACCCTACCCCCAATACCATGTGCTCTAATTTTGCCCACTAATCTCCTACATGGAACCTTATCAAAGGCTTTCTGAAAGTCCAGGTACACTACATCCACTGGCTCTCCCTTGTCCATTTTCACAGTAACATCCTCAAAAAATTCCAGAACATTAGTCAAGCATGATTTCTTCTTCGTAAATCCATGCTGTCTCAGACTGATCCTGTTACTGCTATCCAGATGTGCTGCTATTTCATCTTTATAATTGACTCCAGCATCTTCCCCAGCACTTATGTCAGGCTAACTGGTCTATAATTCCCTGTTTTCTCTCTCCCTCTTTTCTTAAAAAGTGGGATAACATTAGCTACCCTCCAATCATCAGGAACTGATCCTGAATCTATAGAACATTGGAAAATGATTACCAATGAGTCCACGATTTCTAAAGCCACCTCCTTATGTACCCTGGCATGCAGACCATTAGGCCTTGTGGGCCCAGACCATCAGCCTTCAGTCCCATCAGTCCACCCAACACCATTTTCTGCCTAATGTGAATTTCCTTCAGTTCTTCCATTACCCTAGGTCCTCTGGCAACTATTACATCTGGGAGATTGTTTGTGTCTTCTCTAGTGAAGTTAGATCCAAAGTACCTGTTCAACTCGTCTGCCATTTACTTGTTCCCCATAATAAATTCACCCATTTCTGTCTTCAAGGGCCCAACTTTGGTCTTAACTTTTTTTTTGCTCTTCATGTACTTTTACTATCCTCCATTATATTCTTAGCTAGCTTACCTTCGTATCTCATCTTTTCTCCCTGTATTGCCTTTTTAGTTATCTTCTGTTGCTCTTTAAACGTTTCCCAATCCTTTGGCTTCCCACTCATCTTTGCTATGTTATACTTCTTCTCATTTATTTTTATACTGTCCTTGACTTCCCTTTAGTCAGAGGGTGGTAAATCTGTGGAATTTGTTGCCATGAGCGGCTGTGGAGGTGAAGCCATTGGATGCATTTAAGGCAGAAATATAGTTGGGTTCTTGATTAGCCAGGGCGTCAAAGGGTACGGGGAGAAGGCAGGGGAGTTAGGATAACTGGAAGAATTGCATCATCCCATGATTAAATAGCAGAGCAGATCCGATGGGCCGAATGGCCTACTTCTCCTATATCTTATGGTCTTAAGTAATATACAGTATGTTAAAAAATGATGTAGTGTTCCTGGGTTCCGTGTCCACTTATGAATCAATACAGCTATAAATAAGTCAAGAAAGCGACTATACTTCATTAAAAGTTTGATGGGATTTGGTATGTTAAAAACTTCTACAGATCTATTCTGGAGAGCATTCTGACAGTCTGTATCACTGTCTGGTATGGTGGGGCACTACTGCACAGAAAGAAGCTGCATTAGGTCGTAAAATTAGTCAGCTCCATCTTGGGTACTAGCCTACAAAGTACACAGGACATCTCAGAAAGGCAGCGTCTATTAATAAGGATCTCCAGCACCCTGGGTATGCTGTCAGGTAGGAGGTATAGAAGCCTGAAAGCACACACTCACTGATTCAGGAGCAGCTTACTCCCCTCTGCCCTCCAAATCCCAAGTGGACATTGAACCCGTGAACACTACCTCAATTTTAAAATATATATTATTTCTGCCTTTGCACGATTTAAATCTATTCGAGATACTGTGGTAAACTATGTATACCTGTCTGGACACGCCCCTCTGCTGACGGCTCCTGTGGCTCCTCCCACAGACTCCTGTGTAAAGGCGATTGGAGGCACTGCTCCTCTCTCAGTCTCCGAGATGCCGTGCTCCCTTTTGCTGGTAATAAAAGCCTATTGTTCACCTCCCGTCTCCGAGAGTTATTGATGGTGCATCAGATACATATACTGAAATTTATTTATTTATAATTTTTTTCCTTCTATATTATGTGTAGCATTGAATGGCTGCTAAATTAACAACTTTCATGACGCATGCCCGTTTTTGGAGATTATTTGTGAGCTGCATGATATTACAATTTTAGATTTAGTTTCTAAATAAGTAGTAGGACGATATTTTGATGGAGCATTTGTGATTTCTCCCTTAGGTAAGAGATATATTTTACCATCTGTCCAAAATTCGAGCACTTTTCCAGGATTAAAAAGAAAAGTTTTACTATGTGTTAATAGCTATGTATGAAGGCAAGTCATTTTTGATATCAATAATTTATGAATATTATCACTGTGCTTTTCCAGTTATGGTTACCTTTTATAACCACTTTTAGCATAACCACTGTAACTTCAGGTGTTTGCTGTATTCAATTGTGTGAGTGCATTCTTTCTCCTCCCTAATCCAGCTTGCATCACCCTGTTTGACCAGTGACTAGACCAACATCTTTTAAACTCTATTTGCTGGTAATCCTGGCCTAGAGTTGGTGACATTTTGGTGCATCAAATTTAGTTGAGGTGTCCTGTATAAATCTTTTTCCACTGTTCCTGAACTGATAACTATCGGGGTTTTTTTTCTGGCACATTTAATGTATCTATTTGGTATGGCTTTCTATGCACCATGCCTTCGTAGTGTATCTATAAATTCTACAATACTTCTGTTCGGTTCAGCATATCTTGTATGGACCTTATATTTTCTTACCTTTTTTTCTTAACTTTCTTGCTTGGATGATCCATTTTATACTCCATTAAGGGGGAGGGGCGGTATTTCTGCTCTTTAGATTTCTTAATCTCTTCTGGCATTCTGGTGTTCACATTTCTTTACTCAGTTTTGTGTTTCTATTAATGAATGCCTCTATTGTGGAAACACTGCTGTTAGTCTGGCGCATTATGTTATTGTGAGTAGTTCTTCAAAGGGTTCTAGTTTTCCTAAATATTGTGGTAATATAATATCGTTGAGAGTATTAACAAATTTTGCAAATTTTGTGACGTGTTTTGTTTTGGGTCTTTTTATTGGGCCATTTCCGTTTTATTCTGTTAGTGTGGTGTTAAATGTTTACATAACTGTGGAGGAAAAGGGTTACTAAGTTACGTGACTAGTTACAGGGGACACTGCAAAGAGCACACCCTTGTGTGCAAATAGAGAACAGTACGTGTTAATTCTTACGAGCTAAATTACGAGTCTAATCTGCTGCGACCACAGAAACAGAAACTAATGTGCTGAGCTCCGCAAGATAGCTTAAATTGTAACTGCTCCTTTCACTCTAAGATTTTTTTAGTGAAGGGTAATTTATTGTTAGTGTGGTGATATTTCTATACAGTGATTCGATATGTTATAATAAGTTGCTATTTCTATGCTGAACTGTATGAAAGGACGCTATTGTAACAGGAGAGTAGAGTTACGAGCTGATGGAGACTAGCCCTCTCTCTCCTTCGTACCAAGTATAATAAAGGTCCCAAAACGTGACTCGGGAGTCGAGTATTCTTTTCACCTAAGGTCAAATTTCCATGAGAATAACATTACTATATTTTATTTTTTTTCTCTCAGCTCAAGCGGGTACATTTTGAGGTATTGGCATAGCCAAGCTCGCTTATTTCTCAATTGCTAGGAACTTTCGAACTGTTCTAATGGTATTTAGTACTGCGGCCTTCTGGAGATTTATGTAGATATTGTTTTGTATCCCTTACTGTTTAATGCTACTGTGTAGTGATTTTGGGATGATACCTGTGGTAGATATGACTATTGGGGCAATGTATATCCTCTTCATATTCCATAGTTTTTACAAAAATCCTTTTTTAAAATTCCTCTTTCTGGTGTTTTTCACTTATTGAGTTCTGTATGTTACGTGCGCTTGGAACGGCTGTATCTCTTAAGTAAGCCGTTATTGCTTGCTTATCCTGTACTATTATATCCGAACGGTAGTTATGGATTGTTCTGTCTGTAATAACGGCTCGGACGTAATATAGTGTGTGGGACTTCGACTCCAAATCTGCATCAAGCTTGTATTTATAGCATGATGTGGTTTCTTTTATGAGTTTGATATTGGTGAATGATTGTGACATGGGGTATTGACAGGGACCTGTCCACCATGAGGTAGACCTTTCCCCAGTATGGACCTGAAAGGCTACATGGACAAGTATATTCAATATGCACTCGCCTCAGGCTTATCAGACCGTCAACTTCATCTGTGGGAGCACGGTTCTGTTTTTGCAACCAAGAAAGACGGGAGCCTGAAACCTTAGATAGATTACAGGGACTTAAACAAAATAATAATTAAGAATCGCTACTCTTTTCCACTAATTAAAAAAGCGTTCGAATTGTTGCAAGGGGCAACTATTTTCACAAAACTGAACCTGAGGAACGCTTATAATTGAACTTGTATTTGCGAATGGGACGATTGGAAGTCAGCTTTTATTACCCCGACAGGCCATTATGAATACTTATTGATTATCTTTGGGCTGGTCAACACTCCAACCGCCTTTCAGATATTTCTTAATGAAGTTCTTCGGCAAATGCTTAATAAGTTCGTGTTTGCGTGCCCCGATGACATTTTGAGTTTTTCGTACCCCTACGAGGAATATGTAACACACATAAGGCTGGTTCTTCAGTGCGTATTAAAGAAACGACTGTTGTAAAATGAGAGAAGAGTGCGTTCCACAACCCCGAAGTTTCTGCTTTGGGATTTCTCATCCCCAAAGGAATATTCTAGTGGTCCCTGGGAAAAAACATATGGAGCGAGAGTGGCTCCCACCTACTTCTGTTTAACAAATTCAACGGATTTTGGGGTTCGCAAATTTTGACAGGAGGAATACGCGTAGCTCAATAGCGGCCCCTCTGACGAGATTAACCAGAAAGGCATCGGGTTCTTGCTGTTGGTCCCAGAAGCTGAGGCTAAAGCAGATTTTAATAACTTAAAAACTGTTTTGTTACTAGACAATTCTGCGCCCTCCTGAGCACATTGTTGAGGTAGATGTCTTTGATATTCGAGTGGGTGCCGTTTTATCTTAGAAATCTACAGATGAGCCAGAAACTACATCCCTGTGCCTACTTTTCAGGACGTCTGTCATCGGCTGAGTTGAATTACGGCATCAGGAATAGGAAACTCTTTGCGGGGAAGTTGGCACTGGAGGAGTGGTGGCATTGGCTTGAGGGGGCTAGGCATCCATTCATCCTGTGGACAGATCAGAAAACTTGACTTGTATTCAGGACGCGAAAAGGCTGAATTCTCGTCAAGCCCGCGTCATTTGTCGGCGTTGAGTTTCAGTCGTTTACGTTCTTTGTGACATCGTCCCGGATCTAAAAATCAGAAACTTGATGCGTTATCGAGACTATTCGATCTCCTAGATAAGGTGGAGAGGATAGAACCCATTTTTTATACCGGGCGAAGGTTTAGTGTCCCCCATGTCGTGGGATATAGATTGCCAGTCCTAGAAGGGCATAACCAGGTTCCAGCAGGTGGTATTCTGGTTGATTATTTGTTGCGATCTGAGGTTCTGAAATGGGATCAGACTTCTAAGATCACACGTCATCGGGGTATCGCACGGGTTCTGGAGTTCATTATAAGAGGATACCGGTGGTCCGGTATATATAACAACATTAACTTGTTCATGCAGGCGTGTGACATTTGCGTTTGTAACAAAGATCCCAATTCCCCACCCAAAGGCTTTCTTAAACCTCTACCCATTCCTTCACGCCCCTGGTCTTACCTATTCTCTAGATTTTAAAATCTGGCTGACCCCCATCATGTTACTTTACCAGTATTTTAGTTGTGATAGACAGATTCTTCACTTCTTGCTGATTCGTTTCTTGAACTATTGTGCCATCAGCACGAAAGACCGCAGAACTTCTCACACACTAGGTTTCCGTATTCATGGTTTCCCTACTGACATTGCTTCGGACAGAGGACCCGAATTCACCAAATTTTGGCAAACGTTTTTCAAGTTGATTGGGGGCTACCTCTAGTCCTATCTTTGGGTTCCATCCTCAGACTAATGGATAGACTGGGAGGATGAACCAGGACCAGGAGCGAACCCTTCGCGGCAACCCTTCCTCCTGTAGTGACCATTTAATCTGGGCATTTTTCGCCTAAAATGCGTTTCAACATTCATCATTGGGTATGAACCCTTTCGGATGTCAATTTGAGTATCAGCCCTCTCTCTTCCCTCTTTAGAAGGCAGAGATTGGAGTTCCCTCAGCAAAACAGTTTGTTCAGAGATGCAAACAAAGCGGCTCGAGGCCAAAGAAACTCTAGAAGCTCTCTGACCGGCAACAGACCCAAGGCGCAAAGAAAGAGGCGCCTGCGTCTTTCTTTCTATATTGGTCAGCGGGATAGGCTTTCAACTAAAAATCTTTCATTTAAACAAGAATAGTGAAAATTAGCGCTCGCTTTATGGATCCCTTTAAAGTCGTTAATAAAATTAACCCATAACATTCACGTTACAACTTCCCCTTTCTATGAGAATTCATCCCGCTTTTCATGTTTCCAAATTGAAACCTTTACTTTCTTGCTCCTTGGCCCGGATTCCCAAGCCCGCTCTACCAAGTTTCATAGACGGCGAAAGTGCCTACACAGTCCTAGACAGCTTAATTCACGGACAAGTTAAGGGGACAACTACAATACTTGGCAGACTGGGAGGGATATGGTCCGGAGGGACGGTGCTGGGTTCCTTCCCGGGATATTTTGGATTCTGACATTATTTCTGAATTCCATTGCTTACAGCGAGATAGTTCCGGACCGTCAGATGCCGGCCGTAATTGTAGGGAATCTGTCACAGCCTGCGGGCTAAGGGCTCTGAATTTTTTTTGCCGTTGTCTTTTTTGTATTCTCTGCGTTTTATTAATTATAATTATAATGTGTTCTTGCGCTTCGGGGTTTTATGCGTTGTAGTTAAGTCTTCTCTAGTTTACATTTAAGTTGCAATTGTGCTTGGATACTTCCAACTCTCTTGGAGATTTTGCAGGTATACGATTCACTTTTGTAATTAGAATAGTTATTTGCAACATTCTTAAGACTCTTGGGTTTAATCGCTTTGCGAAGGATTGCTTCGTGTACTACACAGTGCTAACTACTCGGTGCTAGGTTCTAGCGCTGATCCTTTCCTAGTGATATTCTGACTGAGTTGTTCCGAGTTATCCAAGACCTTGTAAGTTCTACTGTGCTTTTTTTTTGTCTCCTTCTCCTTTAAAAAAAATCCTAGTTTTGCTTAACCTTTCAGAGTCTCTGTGTAAACTTGCTCTTGAATCCAAAGTTGTAGCTTCACACGATGCCAATTTCACCTTGCATTTACATATTGTGTAGTAGTGAAAGGAGAGACGAATCTCTGGAATTCTCTACTCCAGAGATTTGTCAAAGTCTAGCTAATTAATTGTATTTAAAATTAACAGGTATTTTTTTTGAGAGATAAAGAATTGGTGGCTATGGGGCTTCTTAGTTATTTTGGATCCTAAGAACCAGACTGACTTTTTCCACCTCGAGTCCCTGACTGTTATCGTTGACATTAGAGTCCATGTGCCGATTGTTAGCAGCAGCTGAACCGGGAGCTTGGCAAACCAAAGCCTGCAATTCCATGTACTGTACTGTAAGATCATTTCTCGTACTCAATCATACAATTGCCTCAAGAGATTGATCTGTTCCGAGTCCACATATATCTAAAACGGAAAGGTGAATTTTCATTTTGTGCGATAGTGTTTGAATCGGCGACATGGAATTGTTATGTTTTTCTACTTCACGGGAAAGGGCTAGAGTTTCAGAAACTCACACAAAATGCTGGAGTGACTGAGCAGGTCAGGCGGCGCCTATGGAAAGGAATTAAGACGATTCGGACGGAGACGCTTTATTCCTTCTATCGATGCTGCTGAGTTCCTCCGGCATTTTGTGTGTGATACTTTGGATTTCCAGCAACGACAGAATCTCTTGAGTTTAGTGTTTCCATATTGATAGTTTTCTGTTTGAAAGTGTTGAGTGTCAGGTTCTTTAATCTTGATTGCAATTTCGATTGTATTGTGGAAATGGCTTCGACCAGTCCTGGTGTGATCTATGGTGAAAGCTCATACGGTCACTCGCTCCCAGTAGCAGCTGTTTGTCCTTGCCAAACTGCCCTGAAATTGTCTTCAGTGCAATTCACAGTTTGAATCTCAAAAGACACCTACCTCTCTGTCTTACCAAGTTCTGCGCACTGCAGCGGTGATAACACACGAATAATCTTCTTTCAACGATGTTTCGGCCATCCAGAAGCAGATGTTCGTTGCATTAATGAGAAGCTTTATTTGTTGTTTTTTTTCTGATAAAACTGAAAACTTATGAAACGTAAGAGCAACTGAAACAGACCTCACCGGTATCTCGCCAAGGTTGCACTGAAGCTATAGGGAGTGTTCCAGGAAATAGACATCACCCTGGTGTCAAAACGCTGATCATAAGTTAAATTAATGCCCATTCGTGTATCTACGCCTTGATGGTGGTTTGTTGGGGCCAGAGATTTATCAGACTTTCTCACCCGCGATTGACGAGAATCAGAATCGATATCTCAGGACTGAGAGCGGCCTGACATTACTTCCATAAATTCAACTTATCTGAACACACACAACCTGCAGCAAAATGCATTTTAGTGAGAATGCTGGATTGTGCACAGCTATTCTTTTCACTTTTCCCTTTGTTGTTAATGGTAAGAAGTTCCACGATAAGTATAAGAAATTATAAGAAATTATTAATCCAGTATAAGAAATGATATATTTTAATATTTCTTTGGAAATTGGATGTGATCGAAGGGGTTATATGGTATAATACGCGGTGGAAGTGAAATGCTGAGTCGAACGGTCAATTCAATAAACAAAACAACTTTGGTAAGGTAACATATGATAAAACTGCGGGAAACTGAAGCGGGTGTGCGTGGCTGGGGTATAGAGGGCAGTGCTCCGAAGCAGAAAGGTTTTTCAAAGAACTGGCATCTGCTGGATGGACTGATTAAACTCGGTATGGGTATTTTCCCCCATTCCGGACAGAATCACAAGTTACCGAATGAAAACTGTCTGGGACAACTGAGGGACAGAACTGATGCTGGTTCTAATGCGTATATTATCAATTTAGACAATCTCACAACACCGGTATTGTTTTCATCAGTTGGTGCATACTGTAAACAATTTGGTTTTCTGTAAGGTGCCACATGAGTCGGTCTCTCCACTGATTCCAGTCCATCGTTAGTAATAAATATTACCGATGTCGAAGAATGTCTCAGACATGGGGAAAGGAAAGTTCCAGTGTTAAACCCGTCGGATTTAAGAACATCACGTGGTGATGAAATATATGAAACACAGTGAACTTTTGTAGCAATTAGTTATGCTATGAATTAAACATTTTTTATTATTTAGTTATTGTCCATTTATATTAAAACAGTTACTATTTCTTTCAGTCGCTGTAACACCGGAAGTACATTCGGAACGTTTGAACGGAATCGTTGGCCAGACCGTACATTTCCCCGCCTGTCATAAAGTTTCAGACATTCAAGGGTATCTGCGGATCAAATGGAACAGAGCAGGGAAGGAAATTGTGGATTATCGTTGCCCGTCCAACAGAAGGCACAGTTTTGCTGGATGTAGTCAGCGAAACACCAATCCCGACCAATATGAACACCGGACAGCTTTTTCTCTGGCGAATGCATCCTTGCTGCTGAGAGATTTGCAGATCAGCGACAGCGGGGTTTATGAATTAGCCATCTCCCACGAAAAGGGAACGGAAATTTGCAGCTTCGATTTGACAGTCCAACTCCATGATAGAACCGACACCGGCAGCAGGAACAAAACCGGGAATGGAATCTACACCGGGAATAGAACCGACACTGCGAATGAAAAAAGTTGGTATATTTCCTAGGTTTGGAGTAATTTCGTCCAACTGTTAAAGTTTGACCACTTAGAGACCGCTCCTGCATTTAATTTGATCTTGAGAGCTCATTTTCCACATCCTCCTTTCCCAACAAACCTTTTTTCCCCTTTATAACCAAATCAATTGGAATCAATCTTGATTGTTCCGTGCAACCAAACATTCGAAGTTGGAGAATACCGAAGTCTCACTTCTCCTTTGGAAAATCATTTTCTTCTTGCGCTACTCCGAGATGTGATTAGATTAAACATCCTGTTCAGGGGAAACAACATTTCTGCACCCATTCTTCCACGTCCCATGGAATCCTGTATAAAATGTTTTAATGTGATCATTTGTTATTGTTCTGAATTCCAGTGTAGGCCCAGACTGTTTAATCTCTCTTCATATGACAAATTTTAAGAATCAGCTGAGTAACTGTTAATGAAATCGCTTCATCACAGGTAGTTAAGGAGACAGGATCTGCTAAATACGATATTCTGGGTGCAATCTCTCAAAGGCTCAATGTATAAGGGTAAGCTGTTTTGTAAATGGAGAGAAAATGCAAAAAAGTGAGGTGCAACGAGACTTGGGAGTCCTTGTGCAGGGCTCCCTATAGGTTATTTGCAGGTTGAATCTATGGCGAGAAAGGCATTCATTTCAAGAGGACTAGAATATAAAAGCTTGGATGAAATGTTGAGACTTTGTAAAGCACTGAGGCCTAATTTTGAGTACTATGAGCAGTTTGGGGCGCCTGATCTTAGAACAGAGGTGCTGACACTGGAGAAAGTTTACAGAAGGTTCACGACTATGATTCTGGGATTGAGTGGCTTGTCGTATGAAGAGTGCTTAATGGCTTAGAGCTTGTATTCATTGGAATTCAGAAGAATGAAGGGTGACTGAATTGAAACTTTCTGAATGGTGAAAGGCCTTAATAGAATATATGTTGAGAGGATGTTTCCTATGGCAGGATAGTCTAAGAACAGTGGACATGGCCCCAGATTAGAGGGGCATCCTCTTAGAATGGAGCTGAGGAGGATTTTGTTTAGCTGGAGAGTGGTTAATCAATGGATAACTTTGCCACAGGCAGCTGTGGAAACCATCTTTACTTATATTTAAGGTGAAGGTAGAAATATTCTTGATTCATCAAGGCATGAAGAGGTATGGGAAAAAGGTAGGTGACTGGGAGGAAAATTGGATCAGCCATGATCCAATTTAGTCCAATTCTGCTCCTACATCTCGTGGTGTTTTACAAATCCATTGTGGTGTATGGAGAGCTATCTGAGTGTAAGTAATATTGTTCACCTCTTGAGTATTTTCACCAGACTGAAGTGCAATAAATAAGAATTCTTTTTCCAGAAATAGCCATTTGCCATATTATTCCTCTGTGGGCTCCTTAAGATTAACCTCACTATTAGTCTTTTTTGACAGTGGTACAACTGTTTCTACTTTATGTATTTGTTCTCTTTCCCTTTGCAAACTATTAATGGAACAGCAGTTACCTAATTCTTGTCTATTCTGTAGCCAATATTTTGCAGTGATTTTAATACCTTTCATGTTATCTTTCATTCTTTTTACACCTGCAGTCTCATTCTATAGATCTTTCTGCAACAGAAACAATTTTTTCCTAGGTTGTTTTGTGAAAACCTTTATGACTTTCAGCATCATTTTCTATTGCAGTATGAAAACTAAATAAAACAACACAAACCTTAAAAGAATTGATGTCGTTCACTGTAGGGGTCATTTTCAAAAATGTTTTGGCACCCCGCAATACATTCACATCTTCCTTAGATTCTGTGTTCAGAGCAGCTCATAATCCACATGGAGCTGGCCATTGTGCACAAATATTTTGTTATATTGCCCTGTAAATAAAACCCAGATCATTACAAGCTCCTCAATTTCTTCTGACTCTTCAGATATTCCTGTATCTTTCTAATCCTGCTCCATATTTTAAACACTATTTGTACTAACCCTACTTGCTTTTAATATTCTGTTGCACACCCTCTGCCATATTTCTACGCATGGCATTATTCTATGTATGAATATATTAAATCACTATCTTGCTTATTGTTGATCAGATTTCAATGTATTCTGTCTTTTGTGGTCTTTGCAATCATGACTTGGACTCATGACATGTCTATTGTCTATCCTCATTTAAGCTATTAATATACATCAAAGCTATTTGTACCCAAAACACTGGAATATGTTGCTGTAATTGTGTTTTAACATACTGTGTGATACAATTACTACTCTTAAATAATTGCTTAATAATAAGTGCTTAAATAATTATGGCGTGGAAAGATATAGATGTAATGGGCAAAAACTTTGGCGTGGAAATGGTGATCTGAAGAGCCAGTGTCTGTGATGTACAAATATATCACTTTACTGCCATGAATAATTTATTATTAACCCACACATTTGCAATAAAGAACATGATTTCATAGTTTCAACTGCTGTTGATGCTGAGCAGTTAATCGATTAATATCTGGAATATTTGTTAATTGGGTTGTGCAGGAAAAAACGATGCTGCAATGAAGGTAAGTGAACTTTTATGGAAGAATAGAGTATACCCAATGCTCTTGAGTTCTTTATGGCTCTGTTAAAGGAGAGCAGAGGTTTGTTTTAAGAACACCAACTTTACATAATTAGTTTTTGTTATAAATTCAGACATAAATATTTACCAGAGAATGTTTTGTCAGGAGATTTATAGTTTTATGTGGTAGAATGTGATTTCTTTTTTTCCATTGGCATCATGTTTCATTCTCTGGATGTCTAAGGCCTGCTTTGATTTTGCGTTCTCTCATATTGTGTGATAACTTGCATATTTAATTCTGCTAATATGTTTATTTTCAACATATCAAAATGTGTTTGTATCTTTGTTGCCAGAAGTTATTATAACTTCATAAGGTATAATTTGCTTCCAGTTTAAAATGATGCTGGTGAATATTAGCGACATCTGGTTGGTGGCCAATGAAACTAGGCAACCGATAAATCTTAATTCATAACCAGTTACTAACTCAGGATAAGAATTCATTCATCTAGAAATGATGAATGCAGTGATCATTCTGGAAAAATTAACAATTTGGGTTAGAAGTTTTATGGTTATTTGCAATTATCCACTTGATGAGGTGCCTATATTCAGATATTGGGCATATTGAGGTTGAAATCAATGGTATTTTAACATCCAGGCAAATCAACGGATATGGAGACAGATCAGCTTTCATTCCAAATGTTCTTTTGATTTTCTGTGTAGGTTCACAGTCAACACTTGCATTCATCCTTCCAGCTGTTGGCATTGCTATTATTATTATCTCCTTGCATTTCTCCATGAAAATGAGAAGAGGTAAGTCATCATGCTGTGGTTAGTTTCAGGCAATGTCCTGTCTGCATGCTACTTTCTCATTCAAGGTTCAAAGTAAATTTAATGTTGCTGTACATATGTCACCAAATGCAACTCCGGGATTCATTTATTTGGGCGGTAGTCACAGTAAATACAAGAAACACAATAAAGTCAATGAAAGACCACACCTAAACAAGACGGGCAAACAACTGACGTGCAAAAAATTAACGAAGTGTACAAATACAAAAAGGAAGAGAAAGAAATAATAATGATATTGAATAAATAAGCAATAAGTATCGAAAACATGAGATGGAGTTCACAGGTTGTGGGCACAGTTCAGTGATGTGAGTGAAGTTGTGTGAAGTTATCCCTTTGCTTCAACAGCCTGATTGTTGAGGGGTAATAACTGTTCCTGAATCTGGTGGTATGAGTCCTGAGGCTCCTGTACCTTCCTGATTGCCGCATTGAGAAGAAAACATTGACTGGATGGTGGAGGTCTTTAATAATGGATGGTGCTTTCCTATAATAGAACTCCATGTACGTTTGTAGATATGCTCAGTGGTTGTGAGAGCTTGTTGGCGCATGGCCTAGTGGATAAGGTATCAGACTAGTAATCTGAAGGTCACTGGTTTGAGCCTCAGCTGAGGCAGTGTGTTTGTGTCCTTGAGTAAGGCACTTAACAGCACATTGCTCTGCGATGACACCGGTGCCAAGCTGCTTGGATCCTAGTTCCCTTCCCTTAGACAACATCGGTGGCGTGGAGAGGCGAAGGCTTGCAGCTTGGGCAACTGCCAGTCTCCCATACAACCTTGCCCTTCCAAGGCACAAATCCATGGTCTCACGAGACTAACGGATGCCTATTCTATTCTGTGAGGGCTTTACTCCTGATGGACGGGACCATCTTGTCTTGTAGGCTTTTCCAAACAAGGGCATTGGTGTTTCCATACCAGGCTGTGAAG
The DNA here is from genome assembly GCF_048418815.1 of Hemitrygon akajei. Classification (NCBI taxonomy): domain Eukaryota; kingdom Metazoa; phylum Chordata; class Chondrichthyes; order Myliobatiformes; family Dasyatidae; genus Hemitrygon; species Hemitrygon akajei. The sequence continues at coordinate 153,669,835 of NC_133125.1, forward strand.
CAACCAGTCAATATACTTCCCGCCATTCAGCTATAGAAGTTTGTCAAAGTTTTAGATAACATGCTGAATCTTTTCAAACTTCTAAGAAATAGAGGCACTGCTGTACTTTCTACATAATAGCACTTACATGCTGAACCCAGGACAGATCCACTGAACTGATAGCACAAATAAATTTAAAGCTGCTGCCCCTCTTCACCTCTGATATCCCAATGAGTATCGGCTCAGGATCTCTCGTTACCTCGTCTTGACATTTTGTGAGAAGTTGTTGTAGCGTTACTCAGTTATGTTCAATCTTCCTCCAATATCCTCCTCCCATCCATGTAACTATTTGTTACCACTTTTGAGATGGCCAACAACACTGGGTCCAATCAGCAAGCGTATATGGCATTGGAGCTGTGCTTATCCACATAGCTTATCTGCACAGTCATAAGTATAAAGTTGGTAGAGGAGGTGGATACGTTCAGAGCTTTGTGCTGCTTCTGCGCTGATGGTGATTGTGGAGGAGATGTAGTTGTCAACCTAAACTGACTGGCATCTGCAAGTGAGGAAATCGAGTATCTAATTGCAAAAGCAGATATTGTAGCCTTGGTATTGAAGCTCAGTGATTAATTTTAAGAGTGGATAGTATTGAATGCCAATCTGTAGTCAATGAAGAGCATCCTAATGTGTGAATCCTTGCCATCCAGACATTCCAGTATTGAGTGAAGAGCAAGGAGAGTGGTATCTGCTGTTGATCTGTTATGACAGTACACAAATTGGAATGAATCCAAGTCAGTTCTCAGGCAGGAGTTGACATATTGCATTATCAATCTTTCAAAACTCTTCACCTCAGTGGATGATAGTGATAGTTATAACAGGATGATAGTTATTGATTATGCTACCACATTCTTCATAGTTACCCTACTTGAAGCAGATGAATACCTTACACTGCTGAAGTGAGAGTGTAAAGATATTGGTGAATACTCCAAACTGTTAATCAACACATGTTTTTTTTTCATACTTGGTCTGGTACCCTGTCTAGTCCAGATGTGTTCTGTGGGTTCACCCTCCTAAAAGCTGTTCTCATGTCAGCCTCAGAGTGAAATCACTGGATCACTAAGAGCTTTGGGGGTTCATGAAGGCAACTCCATGTTTTGATTGTCAAACCAAGCATAAAAGGCATTGAGTTCATCTGGGAGCAGAGCCGTGATGTCACCTATGTGTGTACAAATGTATCTAAACTTACAAATTTATGAGGATTATTATTGTAGTTAATGTAATCCTGCACGTGGAACTGAAGGAGCTACTGCTTCAATGATTATAGTGTTCTCTCTTATTGTGGGGAGAGCGAGATTAACAAACTGAATCACTTCTGAGGATTTCATTTTACTACATGGAACCAGGTATTGCATCCTTGACCAAATTCTGAAGTTTACTTTCAGCTATTTTCCAGTTGTTACAGAGTGTTAGAGTCATAGAACATTACAACACAGAAACAGGCCTTTCAGCTGATCTACTCTGTACTGAACTATTTATCTTGCTAGTCAATTGATCTGGACCCAGACCATAGTTTTCCATACTCCTCCCATCCATGTAACTATCCAAATATATCTTAAATCTTGAAACTGAGCCCACATAAATCATTTCCTCTGGGAGCTCGTTCCACACTCTTAATGGCCTATTTATGTTCCTCTTAAGTATTTCATATTTCACTCTTAACTCGTAACCTCTATTTCTAGTCCCACCCAACCTCATTGAAAAAAAGCCAGCTCACCCCATGTACCATCATCATCTTATCCACAACCATGATTGCTTTTGGCAAATATTTTTGACAGAAGTGGTTTACTTTTGCCTTACGGGAAGTTTCTTTACATGATTACTGACTCCAGCCATTATCAACACTCTTCAGAGATTGTTTGGCTGGCATCAATAGTCGCATAGCCTGGACTTATGATATGCACCAGTTGCTCATACAACCATCCATCTGCTCCCCTGGTTTCATTTGACCCTGATCAGGAGGCTAGGCAGGTGTACAGCTTACAGGCTATCTGAGGTGAGGAGTGCCTTCCACCTCCTTTGGTAGGAACCTATCACCATACCACCACCCAAATGTGTATATTTCTATTAAAGCTCACCTGTTCTTCTGTGCTGAAGAAAATAAAATCCTACCTTATTCATCCTTTTGCTATAACTCAGGTCCCCAATTCCTGCAAACATCCTTGTAAATTTGTTTGCACTATTTCAGTCTTATGGACCTCTTTCTAGTAAGTAGGTAACCAGAACTGCACACAATACTGCAAATTAGCCCTCACCAGCATCTTGTACCATTTTGACATAACATCCCAGCTCCTGTACCCAATACTTTGATTACAGAAGGCCAATATGACAAAAGCTTTCTTTATGACTCTATCAACCTGTGATATATCTTTAAAGGAATTATGGATTTGTACTACCAGATCCCTCAGTTCTACCACACTCCATTGTACCCTAATGCTCCATACCTACCCTGGTTTGTCCTCTGAAGTTGGAACACCTCACTTTTTTGCATTAAATTCCAACTTCCATTTTTCTATATGGTCCTAATTCTGGTGCAAGTATTGATAGTGTTCCTCACTGTCCACTGCACTGCCAATCTTGGTGTCATGCACAAATTTTCTGATCCAGTTATCATTCAGATCATTGATGTAGATGACAAACAACAATAGATCCACAATGATCCTTGCAGCACACCACAAGTCACTGGCCTCCAGTGAGAGTGGCAATCATTTCATACTATGTTGTGCCTTCTCCTGCAATGACAATTCTAATCCAATTTAACACCTCAACCAGTTACCAAGCATTTTTAAACATGTAGTAAAGAGTGACTGCTTTTTTTATGACTTTGACAGCAAACTTTGCCTTGAAATGAAATGTAAGACTTATTAATAGGATTTTAATTCTACCCACAACTTTTATGGATTTTAAAAATACCCAGTGATTTACAAATTAAACACTCCTTTGCAAAGTATAGCTATTACATTAATATTGGTTTGTTACATTTCCTTTGAACTTCTTCTGGGTTTATTCATTTCCTCTAGTTTTTTTTCTAAGCTTTTTCTCTCCATAATCATCCAGCTCTTTATTTTGGGATACATTTTCTTTCTATCTAAGCGTATCTGTTCCATGTGATTGTGATTGTTTCCAAAAGTTCTGATATTTCCTATTCTTGCTGAATTTCTGAAGAAAAGTTACTTCTGTTTTATTTTGTTGATGTCAGAACATGAGTCTAATTTATATGGAGCTGAAAGCATTTGCAGACAATGTTATAAGGAGTAATTTTTCTTTAGAATTTCAGTAGGCTATAGAAAATATTGGAAACAGTTTATCAATTTATAAAGCAAATATATGAAGTAGGTAACCTTAAGAAAAAAATAATCTTATCCCTAATAAAGAGCTGGGTTATTACAAGGAATTAAGAAATTTAGAAGCAATTGGCTAAACAATGTTAAAGTGAACTGTATTTCTGGTTTTGTGGTAGTATTTTTAAATACAAATGTGCATTTATGTTCTGAAATTAAATGCTTTATGGAAGATGTTGGTCTATTTTGGGTTGATTCCTTCTGGCCAATCAAGTGTCTAACCACAAGGAAACCATATTTTATTAGTTTCCAATTCAGGCTGCTTATGAACTTGGCACTTGTTTACCTGCACTTCACTCACTCAAGCCTATGTCTCTCAGCTTACACTCTCATTTACAAAACCCAAATACTGCAAATGCTGATAAACCAAAATACTACAAGCTCTTTTAAAGTCAGGCAGTGTATTTCATGTGGAGAACAAAACAGAGTTAATTTTAAAGTTAACTAGTCTCTGATAAAATGTTATCCAACTGAAAGTGTAAGCTAGTTTTCTTGCTCAATTGATGCTGCCTGACCTGCTCAGCACTATAATTTTAATTAGTTGAGATTTATTTCTTTACTCAAGGAAGTTTACATGGAGATTGACAGAGGAGCTAGAGATCACCAGAAAAGCCTGGATTGCTACTGATGTTTAACTAAATAAACAATACAGTTTAACACTATAGAGAAAGATTTAACTTACTGCCGGTAGGTTTACTTCTATTGACACAACATATCTACTCAGCCCCACTGCCATGTCAGCAGTTCCAAGGTGTTCCAGGAAAACATATTAACTGGTTTGTATATTGTAAGTATATACTCACAACTTTTGAAGTGCCTGCATGGATTTATAATAATACTCATTTTGTTTCTACTTGCTAAGCTTTCAACCAATACTCTATATGTGCCATACAGCTGGGAATCTGTATTTAAAGAACCACTGTGAACATTAATTTTATTGAGAAAAGATAGGAAAAGTTAACAGCTGCTGTTAGTATTGGAAAGATACTTACATGGATAGAGCATTGATTGATTGGAGACAAAGAATGGGAATAAAGGGAGCCTTTCCTGGTTGGCTGCCAGTGACTAGTGGTGTTCCACAAGGGTCTGTTTTGGAACTGCTTTTTATGTTGTAGTCAATGATTTTGATGACCAAATTGATGGCTTTGCGTCCAAGTTTGTGGACAGTACAGAAGTAGATGGAGGGGCAGATGGCGCTGAGGAAGCAGCGGCTACAGAAAGACAGATTAGGAGAATGGACAATGAAGTGGCAGATGGAACTCAGTGTTGGAAAGTGTATGATCATGCACTTCAGTAGAAGAAATCAGTGTAGACTAATTTCTAAATGGAGAGAAAATTCAAAAAAATATGAAGTGAAGGAGGACTTGGGAGTCCTCAGGCAGTATTTCACAAGGATTAATTTGCAGGTTGAGACATTTGAAAGCAAATGCAATGTTAGCAATCATTTTGAGAGGACAAGAACATAAAAGCATGGATGTAATGTTGTGGCTTTATAAGGCACTGGTGAGGCCTCACTTGGACTATTGTGAGCAATTTTGGGCCTCTTAGTGAAGAAAGTATTTGCTGACATTGGAGACAGTTCAAAGGAGGTTCACGAAAATTATTCCAAGATTGAAAGGCTTATAATATGTGGAGAGTTTGATGACTGTAGGCCTGCATTCACAGGAATTCAGAAGAATGAGAAGAATCTCATTCAAACCTATTGAATGTTGAAAGAGCTCGATGGAGAGTATGTTTCCTATGGTAGGAGAGTCGAAGACGAAAGGACTCATCTCAGAACAGAGAGACATCTATTTCAAACTGAGATGAGAAGGAATATCTTCAGCCACAGATTGGTGATTATGGAAGCTGTCTTTGGTTATATTTAAGGCAGAAGCTGATAGATTCTTTATTAGTCAAGGCATGAAGGGATATGGGGATTGGGGCTGAGAGAGAAATGGATCAGCATGATGAGGTGGTGGAAAAGACTAATTGGCCAAATGGCCTAATTCTGTTTCTATACCTTGAGGTCTAATAGGAAATAGAGCATAAGCAGCATGAACAGATTTGTCTGAATCTGCCTTAGTGGTATATAATCCCATGTAATATCTTGAGGAAGGACAGTGTTTCCATTAGGTGAGAGGTGATACTCCTTCAAGCCATTTCCATCTGTGCTATATGCATGTAGTTATTCTAGTTTGAAAATCTTACTTGACCCAACCTCAGTGTCTGAGCGGAGTGACTTATAGGCTTCTATTACCCTCTTGTTGGAAAATGTGCCTTCTGTAAACAGTCCTGAAAGGCCCTGTTTAATTTTTAAAGCAATGCTCCTTTGATCCAGTCTTTCTCAAACATCAGATTCTTTAATCACTTCATTTTGTTCCCATTCATACAACAGGACATGTGCCGTAGGTGCACTGGTCCATTTAACAGAAGTGCCACCTTGATGAACCCACCATTGTTGTTAAATCTTCCTGCCATGCATTGTTCAGAATTAAGCAATTCTGGCGAGATTTTTCTGGGTACAGCAGCCAACCAGACACACCGGCTAAGGAACAACTGTTGGGAGTTTGAAAGCTCAGGATAGAGAGTTGCACGGTGAAAAATCATTAGTTATTTCTGAAATCTCTCAAAATGTCTACCTTTTGAGTCTAAGCCCATTTCCTGTTGTTATCCAAGGATTACCTCTGATCCTTTTGCTTTCTTTCCAGCTAACTCTGTTCTGTAGAACAACCCCTGACAAGAAGCCATTAATCTAAAAGATTAACCTTTGTCACTCTCCATAGATGGTCAATGAACTGTTGGCTTTTCTTTCAGATTTGCAACATTCTTAAAATTTTTCAAATGTCTTTTTAAAAAGTCCCACAAGTAGAATTTTGCACACATAACTGCAAAGTAAAATTGCAGTAATTCAAAAGTGAGCTTAACACAAACACAAACACATTTTTGGAGTTTCTGAGCAGCTGCCAAAATACTTTTCTCATTTCTGTGTTGGTGTTTGATTCTTCCTATCACTTGTTAGGCCTGAAACTTAAATTAAGCTAACTGCAAGATCTTTGTGGCTGGCAATTTAACAGGTTATGTAGAGACTTGTAGAATAATAAAGTCTCCCTGGAGACTCTGCTTTTTAAAGGTCAGTGGTCAAACCTCATTCGTTATGGTTAGTGAGGTCTGTGAACCACCCCACCCTCCCCATCCAAACTTGAATACGACCTGGTGTGTGCCTTGACTGGTTTGCCATGGAGGTCAGAGTACACAGTCACCTTCATCCTGCCAGCATTTGTATCATTCCAAATTGCCACTGCCGATGACCTCTGCCACATCTTAAGAGAAAGCACCTACTCAAAGATACAAGAATTTACATACTTTTTAGTGAGCCTACTGAAGCAAGCTAAATAAGAATACTTGTATTGGAGATATTCCCTAAAGTACAAGCATTCACAGATGGCACACGTGTCCTTTAAAGAGTCCTCCCTGGCAAACTCTCTCCATTTTTTAGATAAGCAGTTATGTTAATATTTGCATACCTAACTGGTAAATCTCACTAGTGATGTATTTATCAGTAGTTCATTCTTTCCAAACTGTGCAGGTATGCAGCCAGTTTGATTTTCCTAAATATGCAATTATCATATTGAGCAAGCATTGATGACAACTATGTTCGCAACAAGGCCAACGACTAACTGATGCAGACCAAAAGTTTTCCTCCTCAGGTTGCAATCAAGCCCAGGAACAAGCAGGAAAGCTCAGTAGCACACTGGATCATCAGGTAAGTCAAATGATGTACTGATAGTATTGTTTTACAAGCTTGCGTGTTTGGTTCTGAACTATTTCCAAACTTTCCATTTTCCTAGCAACTGAATATATTAGACCTTAATTCCAGCGTGATGCTTGTTGTACTTCAGACAGATTGATACCTATTGTAATACTTCCTCTCTAACTGTATTAACATTTGTGCTGAACCTGCTATGCAGTCCCTATCACAGGGATATAGAAAGTATAAATATATGCAATTTGCTTTGTACTCTTATTAACACATTTGGAAGGCAGCATGGGGCAGTCAGAAGACTGCAGGCATCCTCGATTCTACCAGTAGGATGTTTATAAAATTCTGAGATTTATGTCTGTAGTTTATATTACTTTCCTTCACTTTTCTGTGTTTTCGTTCTTGTTCCCGATTTGTGGGTTGGGGTTCTGGATGGGTGATGTGTTGGGTTTTATGTGAGGGAGGTGTGGGAGATTTGGGGTTTGATGTTTTATTTGTGTGTGGGTGATATGTTAGTTTTTTTGTGTGGGAGAGAGGAGCTAGGGGGTGGTTGGTGCTGTTGGCACTTTCTTGTTTGTGTGGGAGGTGCTTGGGGATTTGATTTTGTTGTAGTTTTTTTGTAAGGGAGGGGTTCATGATTTGGAGTTTTTGATGTTGCAGGTAGGTGTTCTTTTGGGTTTTCATATGAGGCAGGGTTTGGGGGAAAGGGTTGGACTTTGCGAGTTTTGTTTCCTGTTATTTTCATGTGGAAGGGGAGGGGCATTGGTATCTTTTCTTGCACTGACTACCATTGTATTCTGTATTTCATGGCTATCTGGAAAAGACGAATATCAGAGTTGTATGCACATACTTTGACAATAAAATGAATCCTTGAATTCTTTTTTAACCAGTTCAATGAACTGTTCTCCAAAAGTGATTAGAAATAAAACAAAAAGCAGAGTTTCAAACTTGTTGAGTTAGAGATATGTGAAATAGAAATACAAAAAAATGAGATTAAGCTTTGAAGGAATTGCTGGAGCAGCTATTGTTTGAGTTGGGCAGTGTTAGAGTGGTTCAGCTTTGGCTCAACAGCTTTATCGAGAACAGGTATAGGCAAACAAAGAAGCAGGGTATAAATAAATTTCTGTTTTTCCCCCCCCCCCCCCATTTAGTACCTTGTTAGTAATACACTTTAAGTGTGTCCATATTTTATAGTATGTTGCCTGTGTGAGATGTGGGTACTTTGGCAGTCCTCTAGTCTCCCTGATAACTACATCAGTACGGAGGTGCACCAAGCTGCACCTCCTTAAAGACTGTGTCAAGGAACTGGAGCTGCAGTTCAATTGTTTTTGGCACACTCAGGAGAATGAGGAGGTGATATATAGGCGCTAGAGTGAGAAGTTGTGCTACATATTGTTACTAATGGCACAGGTATGAAAATTGAGGAGGCCCTGAAGAAAGAGTAAGGAGTTAGTTGGGAAGCTGGAAAGTAGGATCACCAGGGTAGGAATCTATGGATTTCTGCTTGCGCCTTGTGCCAATGAAGGTAAGAATAGGATGATTTATCTGAGGAATGCGTAGCTGAGGAATTGGAGCAGGGGACAGGCCTTCGGATTTCTGAATAATTGGGATCTCCCTTGAGGAAGGTATGACCTGCACATAAAGAACGAGTTACACCTGAACCTGAAGGAGACCAATATCCTCATGGGCAGATTTGCTAGAGCCATTGCAGAGGATTTAAACAATTTGGCAGATGTATGGGAACTGGAGGGATAGGGCTGAAGATGGGGCAGTTGGTATACAAGTTGGTGCAGATTGTAGTGGGACTGAGGAAGGATGTAGGGCAAAATTGCAGTCAGTAGGATGAGATTGTGTAACATAGTGGGGTAAAATCAAAAAGGGTGATGGCTATAGAGCTGAAGGTATTATTTCTGAATGCATACAATATATGGAATTAAGTGGATGATGCTGTAGTGCAATTAGAGATTAGCAGGTACCTTGTTATGTGCATGACTGAATCTTGGCTGAAAGAAGACTATAATTGTGAGCTAAACATTGAAGGATACACTTTGTATCAAAAGGAAAGTCAGGTAAGCAGTTAGGCAGAGGGGGTAGGGTGGCTCTGTTGCAAAAAAAATGAAATCAAATCTTTAGTGAGATGTGAGATAAGATCAAGGATCTAGAATCCTCGTGGGTAGAGTTAAGAAGCTGCAAGGGTAAAAAGACCCTGATGTCCTCCAAATAGCAGCCAGGATGTGGGATACAAATTAAAATGGGAAATGGAAAAGGCATGTGAAAAGGGAAATGTTACAATAGTTATGAAGGGCTTCTGTATGCAGGTAGATTGGATTCCATGAGTGAATTTGTAGTATACCTGAGTTGGCTTTTTGCAGCAACTTGTGGTTGAACCTATCAGGGGAAGGGCAATTCTGGATTCCGGAGCTTAAGGCAAAGGAACCCTTAGGAAACAGTGATTATAATATTCAATTCATCTTGCAGCTTGAGGGGGAGACAATGTACCAGTATTACAGTGGGGTAAAGGGAATTACAGAGGCATTAGTGAGGTGCTGGTCAAAGCTAATTGGAAGGGGACATAGACCATAAAATCAAAAGAGATATGGGCAGAATTGGATCATTCAGTCCAATGAGTCTGCTACGTCATTTCATCATGGCTTATTTATTCTCCTTCAACCAAATTCTCCTGTCTTCTGGTAACTGTTCACAGTATGACTAATCAAGACTCTATCAACCTCTGCCTTAAATACACACAATGACCTAACTCCACAGCCACCTGTGGCAATGAATGCCATAGATTTACCACATTCCTATTCCTTGTTTCTGTTCCAAATTGATATCCCTCTATTCTGATATTGAGCCCTCTGCTCTTAGACTGTCCCATGAAAGGAACAGTCTTTGCCATGTTCACACTAGGCCTTCAGGTATTCGATAGGTTCCAATGAGATTTCCTCTCCTCCCACTAATTCTTCAGAATTACCATGAGTGCAGTCCAAAACCCATCACATCTCATATGATCCTAGAACTGACACTGGCAAATCAGAATGTGCAGGATAGATTCATTCCAGAGATGAAGTATTCTACAGGGAGGATGATGCAACCTTGGCTGACAAGGGAAGTCAAATACAGTACAAAAGCAAAAGTGAGGGCATATAGTCAAGCAAAAATTAGTGTGAAGCTTTGAAAAACAAACAGAAGGCAAATTAAAAAGCTATTAGGAGAGAGGTGATGAAATATGAAGGAAAGCTAGCTAATAATATAAAAGAGGATATCAAAATAATTTTTCAGATGTACAAAGAGTAAAAGAGAAAGAAAAGTGGATATTAGACAACTTGAAAATGAAGCTGCAGAGGCAATGATTTGAGACAAAAAATGGTGGATTACTAGTAAGTATTTTGTGTCATCTTCACTATGGCAGATACCGACAGTATGCCAGGAACTTGAGAGTGTCATGGGGTAGACTTGAGTGCAGTCGTCATTACTAAAGAGAAAGTGGTTAGGAAGCTGGAAAGTCAGAAGGTAGATAAGTCACACTGACCAGAATGACTTCACCCCAGGTTCTTAAAGTGATAGCTGAAGAGAGTGTCGAACTTGGTCTGTAATGATTCCATAGGACTGGAGAAATGCAAACATCACTTCACACTTAAAGAAGGGAGGAAGGGAGAACAAATGAAATTATGGGCCAGTTAGCCTGACTGCAGTGGTTGGGAAGATGTTGGAGTCCATTATTAAGGACCTTATCAGTCTTGACGAAGGGTCTCGACCCAAAACGTCAACTGTGCTTCTCCCTATGGATGCTGCCTGGCCTGCTGCATTCCACCAGCATTTTGAGTGTGTTGCTTGAATTTACAGCATCTGCAGATTTCCTCGTGTTTGTCCATTATTAAGGATGAGGTTTTGTATTATTTGGAGGCACATGATAAAATAAGCCAAAGTCAGCATGGTTTCTGTAAGGGGTAAACCTTGACTGAATTCTGTTGGAATTCTTTGAGGAAATAGCAAGCAAGATAGACAAAGGAGAGTTAGTGGATATTGTTTACTTGGATTTTCAGAAGGCCTTTAAGGTGCCGTACATGAGGCTGCTTAACAAGATTAGAGCCCATGGTATTACAGGAATGATACTAGCATGTATAGAAGATTGACTAGTAGATGGTTGGCAATATGTGGGATAAAGTGGAACTTCTCTGATTGGCTTCTGGTGACTCGTGGTGATCTGCAGGGACTGGTGTTGGAACCACTTCTTTTCATGTTATGTGAATGATTTGTATGATGGAATTGGTGGAGTGTAGCAGAATGGGTGTGGAGTGTGATCTTATTGAAACCTACTGAATATTGAAAGGTTTGGATAGAATGGATGTGGGGCAGATGTTTCCTATAGTTGCTGAGCCTAGGACTAGGGGGAAACAGCCTCAGCCTAGAGAGACATCTACTTAGACTGATGAGAGGCCCGTTTTCTTCAGCCAGATGGTCATGATTTTGTGGAATTTATTGCCAATGGGCAGCCATGGAGGCCAAGTTATTTAGTATATTTAAAGTGGATAGTTTGATTTTTAGTTAAGACATCAAAGGTTGCAGGGAGAAGGTGGGAGAATGAGGTTGAGAGGGATAATAAATCAGCCACGGTGGGATGGCAGAGAATACTCAAAGGGCCAAATGGCCTAGTTCTGCTCCTACGTCTTATGGTATTGTCTAAATGAGTATGTTTGCAGGTGACACTAAAGACCATTTTAGCAAGACTAATTATTTTGGAACATGGGGCAATGCTGAGGCAGAATAGCTTGAGGATAATAAGTATGACAAAACAAATTTGAAGAAGGTAAAGCGGTGATTGTAGTGTATTTGGATATCAGTAAGTATTTGACTAGGGGTTCCCATGTAAGCACAGTATGAATGTCATGAGGCATGGAATGCAAGGAAACCTGGATCTGTGGGGTTGGAATTTGTTTGCCTACAGATGGCAGGGAGTGGTAGTAGATTAAACGTATTCTGCCTTGAAGTCCATGATGATGTGTGTTCTGGGACCTTGCTCTTTGTGAATTTTAGAAATGACTGGGTTGAGGAAGGAGAAGGGCGAGTTGGTGATTTTGCATATGACACAAGGGTTGCAGAGTGGCAGATAATGCAGAACGCTCTCAGAGGACACTGTCAGGATGCAGAGCTGGGCTGAGAATTGGGAGGTGCAATTCAATCCAGAAATGTGACAAGTGATAAATTTTGCAAGGTTGTACTTGATTGCAGAATACAAGGACAATAGCAGGTTCTTAGCACTGTGGGGGAACAGAGGGATCTTGCAGTCCAAACCCATAGATTTCTCAAAGTTGCTGCATAAGTTGATAGGATGGTTAAGAAATTGTGTGGTATACTGGCATTTATTGTTCAGACGATTGAGTTCAAGAGACACGAGGAAATGTTGCAGCTCTATCAATGTCTGATTAGACCTAACTTGGAGTATTATGTGGAGTTCTGTTCACCACATTGTAGGAAGGATGTGAAAGCTTTACAGAGAATGTGGAGGAGATTTGCCAGGATGCGGCCTGGGGTAGACGTGTCTTGTGAATAAGTTTGAGTGAGATCAGGCTTTCTAATTGGAGTAAAGGAGGATGAGAGATGACTTGATAGAGATGCATAGTATGATAAAGGGCATAAATAGAGTGGACAGCCAGTGCCCCATTCCCAGAATGCTAATGGCTATTATAAGTATGAGTGGAAGAAAGTATAGGGGGATATCAGAGTCAGTTTCTTTTTACACAGAGTGGTAAGTACTGCCAGACATTATTGTAGATGCAGATACATTAGAGACATATAGGACACTTTCAGATAAGCATATGGATGAAAGAAAAATGGCTATTTGGGAGGGAAGGGTGAGACTGATCTTGAAGTAAGTAATAATGTCAGCACAAAATTGTGGGCTGAGGGGTCTATACTATGCTCTTTTGTTCTATGTTCTGTTCTCCTGTGACTTAAAAACACCATCTGTGGTTAGGATTTGGCCTGAAACAGTTGACCCAGAAAATATACTGCACTTGTATTCAAGTAAGTGCTGGTGTTTATTACAGATATGTTAAACAAATAGTTTTAAAATTATGATTGAAGGAATGAAAAAAAAAACATCATGTCTAATCTGTGTTAATGCAAAGGAAACTGACCAAAAATATATGTGAACATCTTAAGCAATTGTGGTTCTCACATGCATTGCAGGCATAATTAACTGGAAATCATTAGTTATAAAGTAAATCATTGTTGACACTCTTCACTGTTAAACTGTAATAAAATACTGCAGTTTACTGTCATTTCCTGTTCTGTACAGATTACTTGATGATTTGCTTCACTTTTTTGTTAGTCTTGATAGAGCAGAGTTAAATAACGTTTTGGCATGAGGTCTCCCATTCAAGTTGTTAAGAATCATGAGTTTCTGGACTTTCTCCATCATTGCAAATTATTTCCACTGCAAATGCTTATTTTGTAAATGAATGTTCATGTACTTGTGAGTAAGGTCTACTTAACTAATTTTCCCCTTGGCTAAATTATTATTTATTACTATTGAGGGAGCAAAACAGATGATTTCAAATGGTAAGATTGCCAAATGAGGAGAGTTTGGGTTGACAAGCCCTTCTGTATATTCTCGCAGAAACATACAGAGGTCTGATAGGGTTAACAGGACAGATTCAAGGTGACGTTATCCTTGTATAGTTTTAGAATAGTATATGAACGAGAAAGGAGAAGGGGCTACACTTTAGATATTGACAGGATTGAAAACAGAAGATGGCTGCGGTAGAATGGAAACAATAGCACGGACTGGTGAGGTTGCAGGGTTTTGTGCTCAATATCATATTTATGTCCTTAGACAAACAGAACGCTTTCATCGAAAGAGACATGTATTTCATCAGTAATTGATGCTTCATTGACAGCTGATTGATCAGTTGGAAATGTGCTCTTGGAGGTCAAATAGACCTGTATAGGCTGGTGAAGAATAGTACTGCAGGAGATAAGCGGGCACAATGCTAAAATTCTGATGACATGCAGGGCTATCCCTCAATTCTTTAAACCACACATAAAATAAAAAGATATATAATGACTTTCTTTACTGCAAAATGAAGCAACAAATTATTTTTTTTACAACCCGAGAGCAGTAAGATATTTTCAAGGAAATGTCTCACTCCAGCTTGGTGCCAGCTAGACAGTTGTGAGAACACGTGACACATAATACGTACAAAATACACATCAGTATTTTCTGGTAAATAGTTACAATAACAATACTATTTAGAAATGATATTTTCCAATTATCTTTTAAGGATTAATATTAATAATTTGGAACAGTTTTTCTAAAAGTATCATTTATTTCATTCTGTCTGTTACACTTTTATGAATAGTAATGCATGTAAATAAGCAACAGGACTCATCTTTTTTTATTCCTAAAAAGGTTGGCATTGAAGACTTGCTGAAACATTTAGTTTTCACATCTGAGAGCCAATGAAATTTCTGTATCATAAGTGGTAAGAAGGGATGAAGCGCATTTAAAAAATAATCTTTGGTGTTAAAGTAGCTTGAGAAAATTTCAAAACAATCCGAGGAAATCTTCACCGGTCACTGCACTTAGAGAAAAATGACCAAAAGTAGAATATTTCCTTTTCAGTTACTAACAACACGTCTAACTCTATTATCAGCATTATGCTCATCAATGAGACACAATAGGCTTCTGTATATACAATATGTTGAGGCTCATCTGGTATTGGTTCAATATTTGTTACAAATATGTTCTAATCTGTGCCATTAGAAATCATGCTTAGTTTGGAATTTTCTTTCTTAACAAAGTATAATATGGATAATAAAATGATTCAAATTATTTTTAAAATAATTGGATCAAATTTATTGTCATATAATGAAGGTGCATTGTAATTCTTTACACAAATGAAACTGCAATTAATTGTGCAGAACATAATATTTGTATTTTTTCAATATACTGGGCACAAGGAATGGTTTATTATGCAAACAATCTGATTGTTACAAATTGTTAATAGCTAACTTAGTCATGTATTAGATGTTTAATTCTTTGGTGGTCAAGTAACCACATGCTACAGATGTTGCTGCATTCAGCAGGCAACAGATCTTATCTTTCTTTCCAGTTTCCGCTTGGAGCTCATCTGAGCCGTGTAAAACTCAACTGATGTCAGCCCACAAAATAACTGAGAAAATAACAAGTGAGAAGGTACCAGATATACTGGGTATAGGGGAACTTCAAATGTTTTCATGTAGACTAGTGTACTAATGACGTAAAATGCAAGGGTGGAAAGTAAATTGCAAAAGGTGAAAAAGATAACTTTTGCATTGAATATGTTTGCAGTGTCTAGTACTGGTTAGCGGTATGCCACAGGAGTATGTTTCACTGAGCTTTTATGTGTTTGTATCAGTTCTTCAGGTCTGCTGTATTGTGCTCTTTAATTAGAAGTGGTCTGACCCATCTGGACTAGAATAAAACAATTGGAAAATACAACAATAATTATGCTATTTGAGCTCAATGGTAGTGTAGTGGTTAGTGAGATACTATTACATCAAGGGGTATTGGAGTTTGGAGTTCAATTCTGACACTGTCTATAAGAAGTATGTATGTCCTTCCTGTGAGCATATGAGTTTCCCCACCTGCTCCAGTTTCCTTCCATGTTCCAAAGGCGTACTAGTTAGTAGGTTAATTGATCATTGTAACTCATCCTATGATTAGGCTAGGGTGGGTGGGTTGCTGGATGGTGCAGCTCAATGAGCTGGAATTCCCTGTTCCACGCTATGTATCTAATTAAAATAAATTTTAAAAATTAATAAAATTGAGTGTGGCTTGTCTATGCAAAGAGGAGTAGAGGATTCAAATACTGAGTTGTATGTGAAGACAAGAAAGGGAATCCACACAGATCTTTCAGGGTGATTGGAAAATGTAGAGATTGAAATAATTAAGGGAAAGCAGGTTATAATAATGATGTTTCTTGGTGCAGGAGATGGGATGCATAAAAAGAATGTAATTTAAAGTGATGGGTTTGAAGAAGTATCCCCTGTTCAGGATGAGACATATCTCACATCAATAAGGGAGAGATTTATAAATGTTATGGTCTTTCAATCCTCCTGTTTGTTCACCACTGATAATAGTTCAACTGGCCTGCTCATAACAAGTTGTTCTTGCCTTTCAAGCCTCCTTGATGGAATGTTGGTGCACTGGAGGGTTTTAAGTTCTATAAGTCTCCTAAGAAAGGCAAGAGTGATTAAATTTGCCATTAACAAGTCAGTTACACTTTTATCCGTGGTGAATAAATAGTTAAAAACAATAAAATGTGTCAAAATTGATTGAAATTAATAATGTATAGGCCGGCAGCTAAAATACAGTGCAGATTTTTTAATAGTAATTTATAGTTTACTATCTTGTTTGAGATCTTTGAAGAAGTGTTAAGTATTATTGGGGGCCATGTATTTGATGATGAAGACATTGTTATAATTGACTGAAGAGATACAGTAGTGGTGAGCAATGATTTTTCAGATTGCAGAGAACTACATGATAATAC